>NC_135237.1:235016114-235329864 GCF_051348905.1 Ranitomeya variabilis
GATGGGAGCAGCACATGACAGGATGGGGGTGCAGGATGGGAGCACATGACAGGATGGGGCGCAGGATGGGAGCAGATGACAGGATGGGAGCAGCACATGACAGAATGGGGGCACACACATGACAGGATGGGTGTGTAGGATGGAGCAGCATATGACAGGATGGGGGCGCAGGATGGGGACGAAGGATTGAGCAGCACATGACAGGATGGGGGTGCAGGATGGAGGAGCACATGACAGGATGGGGGCGCAGGATGGAGCAGCACATGACAGGATGGGGCCGCAGGATGGAGCAGAACATGACAGGATGGGGACGCAGGATGGAGCAGCACATGACAGGATGGGGCTGCAGGATGGAGCAGCACAAGACAGGATGGTGACCATATACCAATATAAATGCTCGCCACCCGGGCGTAGAACGGGTTCAATAGCTAGTATATATATATATATATATATATATATATATATATATATATATATATATATATATATATATATATATATATATATATATTTTCAGTAAAAAGTCACTGGCTCGGATACCTAAATTACAAAATGGCGCCTGAAGTGCTTTATCTATATTCATTAGAAAATGGTTGGATTGTTGCGCTGACATATTTTCTATATATATTCAGTATAAAGTCACTGGCCCTCTAGTCACTGGCCCGGATGCGTAACATACAAAATGGCGCCTGAAGTGCTTTATCTATATTCATTAGAAAGTGGTTGGATTGCTGCGCTGACATATTTTCTATATATATTCAGTAAAAAGTCACTGGCCCGGATGCCTAACTTACAAAATGATGCCTGAAGTGCGCCATTTCTGACAGAGGATTCACTGGCCCGGATGCGTAACTTACAAAATGATGCCTGAATTGCACTATACGCATGCGCCATTTCCCGGCCTCCAGCCCGATGAGACCCTGCGTCAATACCTCATCGGTAAGTTGTTGTGCCGGAGATCGCGGTATGTGTTCAGCGCTTACGCATACCGCGATCTCTACCACGATCTCCTGGGCCACAATCCTCATCCCCGGATGCGTAACTCTGTGGGATCCAGAATGTGCAGGCGTGTCGCGCTTGTGCAGTCTATAAAGGCTTCGGACAGAGTGACGCTCCTACCATTATATTATAGATATGCAATAGAGTCACAGTATCACCTGTATAAGTATATAGTCTGCTGTATATATATTATATAGGTGATACTGTGATTATACACAGATTTAACAGCCAGTATCACCTATATAATGTATATACAGCAGTCTATATACATTATACAGGTGGTAATGCAAGTGCTGTATATACAGAAAACTAATTTTCCATGTTTAGACTTACCCAGGTCCCTGAGATGGGAGGAGGATGAACAGCTGAGGTGGGTCCATCGTCGGGTGTGCAGAGGAGCGGATCCCTGGGTAGGATTGGTGAGTACAGCAGCAAACAAAATCTCTGGCCAGCATCAGAGAGAAGAGCCCTGCACGCGCCGCGACGGTCCTTTCAAACTTGTGAAAGAAGGCCCTGTGTGCGCGCATTCTCATGCTTGCACACACTGACAGAGGCCCCAGCTGCGCATGTACACGTGCAAGCTGACAAGGGCAGACACGGCGAGCGCATACTGACAAGTGCCACAGCAGCCCTTGTCAGCGCGTGCAAGTAAGAGAGCGCACGCACACAGGGCCTTTAGTAAGATTTTCTTAAAGGGAAGGTGGCCCACTTTGTACTACAGAGCCTCAAGCCCTCTTGGCATCTGCCTGGCCTGGCAGATTATCAATCCTGACCTGATGGTCTGGTAGTCGGCAGGTAGGAGATGTGTGGCTGGCATGACTGTGCAATGCAGTGAAAGCTGCAGTAGCCATAGATAATTAGGGGAAGGTAAGAAAATGTTTGGTAAAGTAAGGCCAGTAACTTTAGTCCTGGCAGCAGCAGTATTGTCAAGCACCATAAAACAAAGTGGTCAAGCAGCTAGCTAGGAGATATTTTCTTGAATGTGCAGTGACAGTGCAGGGGCAAAAGACACAAGGTATAAAATGATGATGGGGCAGTCAAGGAGTTGTACTCTGTAGGGCCAGTAACAGAAACCCTGGCAGCAGCTGTACAGTCTAAAACTATAAAACACAAGGGACAGCCAGGAGTATGTATATCTGCAGGTTAATAGTGATTGGGAACAGGACAGATGCACTTTAGGGCCTACTTTACACGGAAGTGCTTTTTCTCTGAGCAGTATACCTGTTATCGTGTCTTTTCTGGAAGTATGTTCTCCTTTGTAATTAGCATTTGATCCAGCTGATTCATAGTCCACATTTTTTTCCTTCAGGCCAATTACTTCCCTAGGAGATGCAGGGGCACTTGCTTAAACAGAAATACAATTAACACATTATAATACTATACGTTCATGCTAATGATTTAATGCTATATAAATTCAGCATGCAGTATATTGACTCTATGGTGCTATAAAACATTTTATATAGCAAGAAAGAACAGGCAAAATTAATGAATATATAGAGCTTCATAACAAAAATGTATTATATTTACATTTAGAATATACAGTACAGACCAAAAGTTTGGACACACCTTCTCATTTAAAGATTTTTCTGTATTTTCATGACTATGAAAATTGTACATTCACACTGAAGGCATCAAACTATGAATTAACACATGTGGAATTATATACTTAACAAAAAAGTGTGAAACAACTGAAATTATGTCTTATATTCTAGGTTCTCCAAAGTAGCCACCTTCTGCTTTGATGACTGCTTTGCACACTCTTGGCATTCTCTTGATGAGCTTCAAGAGGTAGTCACCGGGAATGGTTTTCAATTCACAGGTGTGCCCTGTCAAGTTTAATAAGTGGGATTTCTTGCCTTATAAATGGGGTTGAGACCATCAGTTGTGTTGTGCAGAAGTCTGGTGGATACACAGCTGATAGTCCTACTGAATAAACTGTTAGAATTTGTATTATGGCAAGAAAAAAGAAGCTAAGTAAAGAAAAACGAGTGGCCAGCATTACTTTAAGAAATGAAGGTCAGTTAGTCTGAAAAATTGGGAAAACTTTGAAAGTGTCCCCAAGTGCAGTGGCAAAAACCATCAAGCGCTACAAAGAAACTGGCTCACATGAGGACTGCCCCAGGAAAGGAAGACCAAGAGTCACCTCTGCTTCTGAGGATCTGTTTATCCGAGTCACCAGCCTCAGAAATCAAAGGTTAACAGCAACTCAGATTAGAGACAGGTCAATGCCACACAGAGTTCTAGCAGCAGACAAATCTCTACAACAACTAAGAGGAGACTTTGTGCAGCAGGCCTTCATGGTAAAATAGCTGCTAGAAAACCACTGCTAAGGACAGGCAACAAGCAGAAGAGACTTGTTTGGGCTAAAGAACACAAGGAATGGACATTAGACCAATGGAAATCTGTGCTTTGGTCTGATGAGTCCAAATTTGAGATTTTTGGTTCCTTACACCGTGCCTTTGTACGACGCAGAAAAGGTGAACGGATGGACTCTACATGCCTGGTTCGCACCATGAAGCATGGTGTAGGAGGTGTGATGGTGTGGGGGTGCTTTGTTGGTGACACTGTTAGGAATTTTTTCAAAATTGAAGGCATACTGAACCAGCATGGCTACCACAGCATCTTGCAGCGGCATGCTATTCCATCCAGTTTGCGTTTAGTTGGACCATCATTTATTTTTCAACAGGACAATGACCCCAAACACACCTCCAGGCTGTGTAAGGGCTATTTGACTAAGAAGGAGAGTCATGGGGTGCTACGCCAGATGACCTGGCCTCCACAGTCACCAGACCTGAACCCAATCGAGATGGCTTGGGGTGAGCTGGACCACAGAGTGAAGGCAAAAGGACCAAAAAGTGCTAAGCATCTCTGGGAACTCCTTCAAGATTGTTGGAAGACCATTCCCGGTGACTACCTCTTGAAGCTCATCAAGAGAATGCCAAGAGTGTGCAAAGCAGTCATCAAAGCAAAAGGTGGCTACTTTGAAGATCCTAGAATATAAGACATAATTTCAGTTGTTTCACACTTTTTTTGTTAAGTATATAATTCCACATGTGTTAATTCATAGTTTTGATGCCTTCAGTGTGAATGTACAATTTTCATAGTCATGAAAATACAGAAGAATCTATAAAGGAGAAGGTGTGTCCAAACTTTTGGTCTGTACTGTATATACAATGGTCAAAAATAAAGGGGACACTTAAACAGCAGAATATAACTCCAAGTAAATCAAACCTCTGTGAAATCAAATTGTCCACTTAGGAAGCAACACTGTTTGACAATCAGTTTCACATGCTGTTGTGCAAATGGAATTGACAACAGATGGAAATTTTTGGAAATTATCAAGACACACTCAATAAAGGAGTGGTTCTGCAGGTGGGGACCACAGATCACATCTCAGTACCAATGTTTTCTGGCTGATGTTTTGCTTACTTTTGAATGTTGGTTGTGCTTTCACACTCCTGGTAGCATGAGACGGACTCTACAACCCACACAAGTGGCTCAGGTAGTGCAGCTCATCTAGGATTGCACTTCAATGTGAGGCGAGCTGTGGCAAGAAGGTTTGCTGTGTCTTTCAGGGTAGTGTCCAGAGACGGGGCACGCTACCAGGAGACAGGCAAGTACACCAGGAGACATGGAGGGGGACGTAGGAGGGCAACAACCCAGCAGCAGGACCACTACCTCAGCCTTTGTGCAAGAAGGAAGAGGAGGAGCACTGCCAGAGCCCTGTAAAATGACCTCCAGCAGGCCACAAATGTGCATGTGTCTGCACAAACGGATAGAAACCGACTATGAGTCTGAGTGCCCAGCATTCACAGATAGGGGTTGTGCTCACAGCCAAACACAGTGCCGGATGCTTGGCATTTCCTACAGAACACCAGGATTGGCAAATTCGCCACTGGCGCCCTGTGCTCTTCACAGATGAAAGCAGGTTCACACTGAGCACATGTGACAGATGTGACAGAGTCTGGAGATGCTGTGAAGAGCGAACTGCTGCCTGCAACATCCTTCAGCATGACGGGTTGGGCAGTGAGTCAGTAATAATGTGGAGTGGCATTTCTTTGGAGCGCCGCAAAGCCCGCACAGCCCTCAATGTGCTCGCCAGAGGTAGCCTGACTGCCATTAGGTACCAAGATGAGATCATCAGGCTGGGATCACATATCAGGTCGCACACCACTTACTTGCCTATATGTATATGTGATCCCACTTACTCACTCATGGACACCTATGGCGTCTAAGCACATTGGTGCACTAGAGGCGTTAACCCTTAGGGGATTTGGGCAGCCTAAGTAGGTCACATACCATCTATCTAAATGCACATGCTACTCTACTCTGTTACCTAGGGACACCTATGGTGCCGAAGCACAATGTTGCATTCATGACTTATGTTAATGTGGAACTTTATTTATATGATGGTACCTTATGTATTATACATTTAAGCACTATGCACTTTATCTAAATCTAATTATCTAGGATTCATACTGAGTGAGAAGTAGTGAACATTAGTAAACTCACTTATGTGGTATTGAGATGCAATGTACTGACATCAGTCTATTTTGTGCGTTTAGATGATTTAGCACTTTTGCAATTGTCTATGCGTATTAACACAAATTTATTATCCTTTTAGCACAAGCATATGTACACTGTCAGATATTACTTTAGTTTTAGATGTAGATTAATCAACTTACTATATAAAAAGACCACAGATGGACTTGTATTGAAAATCTGAGGGATAAGTTGCTCATTATGATATTTTCTACCTGTGGGTGTGCTATGTGACTGGGCAGTCCTATTTGTATTGTATCTCCATCTTTTATATGGTCTTGTACAATTTTAGATTCTTGTGTTAATAAAATTGATTTATTTTACTTTATGGCATTTGCTACTGTTTTCTACTTGGATTTTCACCATGGGATATTAGTTATGATTTCTGTTCATCATTTTTAGGTTTTATTGCTCTCAACACATTCCACTATGTAATGAATAAAGATTTACAACTGGAATATTTCACTCAGTGATATCTAGGATGTGGGATTCTATTGTTCCCTCTATTTTTTGAGCAGATTGTATGTATATATATATATATATATACAGTACAGACCAAAAGTTTGAACACATGTTCTCATTTAAAGATTTTTCTGCATTTTCCTGACTATGAAAATTGTACATTCACACTGAAGGCATCAAAACTATGAATTAACACATGTGGAATTATATACTTAACAAAAAAGTGTGAAACAACTGAAATTATGTCTTATATTCTAGGTTCTTCAAAGTAGCCACCTTTTGCTTTGATTGCACTCTTGGCATTCTCTTGATGAGCTTCAAGAGGTAGTCACCGGGTATGGTCTTCCAACAATCTTGAAGGAGTTCCCAGAGATGCTTAGCACTTTTTGGCCCTTTTGCCTTCACTCTGTGGTCCAGCTCACCCCAAACCATCTCGATTGGGTTCAGGTCTGGTGACTTTGGAGGCCAGGTCATCTGGCGTAGCACCCCATCACTCTCCTTCTTGGTCCAATAGCCCTTACACTGCCTGGAGGTGTGTTTGGGGTCATTATCCTGTTGAAAAATAAATGATGGTTCAACGAAACCGGATGGAATATCATGCCGCTGAAAGATGCTGTGGTAGCCATGCTGGTTCAGTATGCCTTCAATTTTGAACAAATCCCCAACAGTGTCACCAGCAAAGCACCCCCACACCATCACACCTCCTCCTCCATGCTTCACGGTGGGAACCAGGCATGTAGAGTCCATCCGTTCACCTTTTCTGCTTTGCACAAAGACACGGTGGTTGGAACCAAAGATCTCAAATTTGGACTCAGACCAAAGCACAGATTTCCACTGGTCTAATGTCCATTCCTTGTGTTCTTTAGCCCAAACAAGTCTCTTCTGCTTGTTGCCTGTCCTTAGCAGTGGTTTCCCAGCAGCTATTTTACCATGAAGGCCTGCTGCACAAAGTCTCCTCTTAACAGTTGTTGTAGAGATGTGTCTGCTGCTAGAACTCTGTGTGGCATTGACCTGGTCTCTAATCTGAGCTGCTGTTAACCTGCGATTTCTGAGGCTGGTGAGTGACTCGTATAAACAGATCCTCAGAAGCAGAGGTGACTCTTGGTCTTCCTTTCCTTGGGGGGCGGTCCTCATGTGAGCCAGTTTCTTTGTAGCGCTTGATGGTTTTTGCCACTGCACTTGGGGACACTTTCAAAGTTTTCCCAATTTTTCAGACTAACTGACCTTCATTTCTTAAAGTAATGATGGCCACTCGTTTTTCTTTACTTAGATTCTTTTTTCTTGCCATAATACAAATTCTAACAGTCTATTCAGTAGGACTATCAGCTGTGTATCCACCCGACTTCTGCACAACACAGCTGATGGTCTCAACCCCATTAATAAGGCAAGAAATACCACTTATTAAACCTGACAGGGCACACCTGTGAAGTGAAAACCATTCCTGGTGACTACCTCTTGAAGTTCATCAAGAGAATGCCAAGAGTGTGCAAAGCAGTCATCAAAGCAAAAGGTTTTGATGCCTTCAGTGTGAATGTACAATTTTCATAGTCATGAAAATACAGAAAAATCTTTAACTGTGGTGTGTCCAAACTTTTGGTCTGTACTGTGTGTATATATATATATATATATATATATATATATATATGTATATATATATATATATATATATATATATATATATACCGTATTTTTCGGACTATAAGACGCACCTTTTTTCCTCCAAATTTGGGAGGAAAGTGTGGGTGCGTCTTATAGTACGGATGTAGCATGTGGGGAGGGGGGCAGCAGTGAGTGGGATCGCACTGTTATCCCACTTCAGGATGTCCCCGCTGCCCGGAATCAGCTGCTGGGGAAAGCACATGGCCCCGCTGATTAAGTGCAGTGAATATTTATTAGCTGCTCCCCGCCCACTGATCAGCTGAGCGGTGAGCCGGGAGCAGCAAATGAATGCTGCACTTAAGCAGCGACACACATGGCTTCCTCAGCTGCTGACTCCTGCAGCAGCTAGGGAGACTTGTGTGTCCTGGGGAGGAGGCAGCAGCAGCAGGGGCCAGAGGAGAGAGGAGATCGCTGCGTACCTGCCTGCCATGCTTGGACGCCGAGTGTTGTGCACAAACAGGACCTGTGATGATGTCAGAAGTGGGTGGGCTGGAGCATCACATGGCAGTTCAGAGCCCTCCCTCTTCTTGACATCATCACAGGTCCTTCAGGCTCCCCACTAGAATCTGCAGCTTCCTCATAACCTGTGCTGTGGAGAGGCAACAAGAGGGAGGGCTCTGTGTGCAGTCATGGGATGCTTTTACCTCACCACAGTGGCTGGCAGACTGCCACAATTAAGAGGTTAGTCTTTACAATACACAATAAAGCACTCTGCCACTCCTGTGGTGAACTATAACTCCCAGCATGTCATAGGATCTGCAGGACATGCTGGGAGTTATAGTTCTCCCATGGGATTTTAAAGCAGCACTCCAGTGTTATTTTGCAGTGCTGGAGTGGTGCTTTCACTATAAGCCCTGCGCCCCCGTTCTTATACTCACCCTCCAGCGTCTTCACATAGTACTGTACAGACACCACACTGGTCCCGCAGCTTCCAACATAATAACATACTATTATATATAATAACACCACATATAATAGTATGTTATTTATGTTATTAAATATTTTTCCACATTTTTTTGCTTCAAATATTTTTTTCCCCTATTTTCCAACTCTAAAACCTGGGTGCGCCTTATAGTCCGGTGCGTCCTATAGTCCGAAAAATACGGTATATATATATATATATATATATATATATATATATATATATATATATATATATATATATATACACACCGTATTTTTCTGACCATAAGACGCACTTTTTTCCTCCAATTTTGGGAGGAAAGTGTGGGTGCGTCTTATGGTAGGGATGTAGCATGTGGGGAGGGGGGCAGCAGCGAGTGGGATCGCAATGATATCCCACTTCAGGAGGCAGAAAAATGTCCCCACTGCCGGGAATCAGCTGTTGGGGAAACCATGTGGTCCTGATGATTAAGTGCAGTGAATATTCATTAGCTACTCTCCGCCCACCTATCAGCTGAGCGGTGAGCCGGGAGCAGCAAATGAATGCTGCACTTAAGCAGCGACACACATAGATTCCTCAGCACTGATTCCTGCAGCAGCTAGGGAGATCCGTGTGTCTGGGGGAGGAGGAGGCAGCAGCAGCAGCAGGGTCCGGGAGAGAGGAGATCGCTGGTACCTTCCTGGGCTGGAGCTGAGTGCTGTGCAGTGTGCACAAGGAGGACCTGTGTGATGTCAGAAGTGGGCGGGCTGGAGCATCACATGGCAGCACAGAGCCCTCCCTCTTCTTGACATCATCACAGGTCCTTCAGACTCCAACACTAGAATCTGCTGGCTTCCATTACCTGTGCTGTGGAAAGGCAACAAGAGGGAGGGCTCTGTGTGTGCAGTCATGGGATGCTTTTACCTCACCACAGGCTGGCTGCCACAATTAAGAGGTTAGTCTTTCCAAAACACAATAAAGCACTCTGCCACTCCTTTAATGAACTATAACTCCCAGCATGTCATAGGATCTGCAGGACAGGCTGGGAGTTATAGTTCTCCCATGGGATTTTAAAGCAGCACTCCAGTGTTATTTTGCAGTGCTGGAGTGGTGCTTTCAATATAAGCCCTGCGCCCCCATTCTTATACTCACCCTCCAGCATCTTCATATAGTACTTCACAGACACCACACTGGTCCCGCAGCTTCCAACATAATAACATACTATTATATATAATAACACCACATATAATAGTATGTTATTAAATATTTTACCACATTTTTTTGCTTCAAATATTTTTTTCCCTATTTTCCACCTCTAAAACCTGGGTGCGCCTTATAGTCCGGTGCGTCTTATAGTCCGAAAAATACGGGTATATAACATGTTTGTCAGTATCTATATAGTACACAGATTCTAAAACTGACATTTTTAATTTTACAGTATCACTTATTGGATACACACATGGTCAAAATTGTTGGTGCCCCTCGTTTAATGACAGAAAAACCCACAATGGCCACAGAATTAACTTGAATATGACAAAAGTAATAAATAAAAAATCTATGAAAATGAACAAATGAAAGTCAAACATTGCTTTTAAACCATGCTTCCACAGAATTTTTTGAAAATAAAACTCATGAAATAGGCCTGGACAGAAATGATGGTACTCTTAACTTAATATTTTGTTGCACAACCTTTTGGGGCAATCACTGCAACCAAATGATTCCTGTAACTGTTAATGAGACTTCTGAACCTCTTAAGAGGCATTTTGGCCCACTCCTCAAGAGCTAACTGCTCCAGATGTGTCGTGTTTGAAGGTTGCCTTATCCATGTTTCAGCTCTTTCCAAAGATGCTCAATAGATTTAGGTCAGGGCTCATAGAAGGCCACTTCAGAATAGTCCAATATTTTCCTCTTAGCCATTCTTGGTTGCTTTTTTATATGCATTTTGGATCATTATCCTGTTGCAAGACCCATGACTTGCGATTGAGATCTAGCTTTCTGACACTGGGCAGCACATTTCTCTCTAGAATCCCTTGATAGCCTTGAGATTTCATTACACCCTGCACTGATTCTAGACACTCTGTGCCAGATGCAGCAAAGCAGCCCCAGAACATAATAGAGCCTCCTCCATGTTTTACAGTAGGGACAGTGTTCTTATGCTTCTTTTTTCCATCTGTGAACATAGAGCTGATGTGCCTTGCCAAAAAGTTCAATTTTTGTCTCATGTGTCCATAGGACATTTTTGTCTCATCTGTCCATAGAACATTCTCCCAGAAGCTTTGTGGCTTTTTAATGATTTTTATTTTAACAATGATGTCCACCTTTGTCGTCTGCCATGAAGTCCACTTTGGCTCATACAACGACGGATGGTGCGATTTGACACTGATGTTCCTTGAGCTGGAAGTTCACCTTTAATCTGTTTAGAAGTTTTTCTGGGCTCTTTTGTTACCATTCTTATTATCCGTCTCTTTAATTTGACATCAATTTTCCTCCTGCGGCCACATCCATGGAGGTTGGCTTCAGTCCCATGGATCTTAAATTTCTGAATAATATGTGCAACTGTAGTCACAGGAACATCAAGCTGCTTGCAGATGATCTTATAACTTTTTGTCACATTATTTTCAGGGGTACTATCATTTCTGTCCAGGCCTATTTCATGACTTTTATTATTTAAAAAATTCTGTGGAAGCATGGCTGAAAAGCAATGACTGACTTTAATGTGTTCTTTTTCATAGATGTTTTATTTATTATTACTTTTGTCAGATTCAAGTTATTTCTGTGACCATTGTGGGTTTTTCTGTCATTAAACAAGGGGTACCAACAATTTTAACCACATATGTATGTCAAGAGGACATGGTCATATTTTGACTAAGGTCAAATATGCCTTAATCTTTCTCATTTAGATATCTGATTAGCTGTACTAGTTTGCAATATTGTAGTATGAATATACCGATACAGTCCCACGTATTAGTCCAGGTCACATGCTGCACATCATAAAATCACTAATGTGAGAAGCATGACTAAGATCATATTTATATGCAGAACTTTGTTGAAAACTAGATAAAACATATAAAAAGTTCAGTACAAGGAAACCATACAAGGTTAAGAACCAGACAAAAGGAAATATGGACAGGACAGTTAGAGGCCTCAAGGGATGGCGCAATGCATGAATGATGGAATGATGAGTATGTACATGAAGTATATATAAGTAAAAAGAAGGTGCAATAGTCAAAGGTGAATGATACCAGCAATAATGATAATGTACAAGTGTACACTGTACATCACAAAAGTGAGTACATACCTCATATTTTTGTAAATATTTTATTACTAGCTGAAGAGCCCGGCGTTGCCTAGGCATACTAAATATCTGTGGTTAGTTATAGCACCTCACTTCTCTTATTTTCCCATCACGCCTCTCATTTTTCCCCTCACATCTCTCATTCCCCCTAACACTTGTCATTTCGACCTCACATCTGTCATTTTCCGATCACTCCACTATTTTCCCTCACTCCTCTCATTTTGCACTCACACCTTTTCATTTTCACCTCACACCCCTCATTTTCACCTCACACCTCTCATTTTCCCCTCAGTATATACATGTTTGTCATCTCCCTTATATATAGCATACACCTGTATGTCATCTCCTGTATATAGTATATACCTGTATGTCATCTCCCCTGTAAATTTTATATACCTGCTGTATGTCATCTCCTCCTGTATATTGTACATACCTATGTGTCATCTCCTCCTGTATATAGTATATACCTGTATGTCATCTCCTGTATATAGTATATACCTGTATGTCATCTCCCCTGTATATAGTATATACCTGCTGTATGTCATCTCCTCCTCTATATACCTATGTGTCATCTCCTCTTTTATATAGTGTATATACCTGTATGTCATCTCCTCCTGTATATAGTATATACGTGTGTCATCTCCTCCTGTATATAGTATATACCTGCAAGTCATCTCCTCCTGTATATAGTATATACCTGTGTGTCATCTGCTCCTGTATATAGTATATACCTGTGTGTCATCTCCTCCTTCCTGTATATAGTATGTACCTGTATGTCATCTCCTCCTGTATATAGTATATACCTGTGTGTGATCTCCTCCCTCCTGTATATAGTATGTACCTGTATGTCATCTCCTCCTGTATATAGTATATACCGGTGTGTCATCTGCTCCTGTATATAGTATATATCTGTGTGTCATCTCCTCCTGTATATAGTATATACATGTGTGTCATCTCCCCTGCATATAGTATGTACCTGTATGTAATCCCCCCTGTATATAGTATATTTGTGTGTGTCATCTCCCCTGTATATAGTATATACCTGTGTGTCATCTCCTCCTGTATATAGTATATATCTGTGTGTCATCTCCTCCCGTATTAGACCTCGTTCACACGTTATTTGCTCAGTATTTTTACCTCAGTATTTGTAAGCTAAATTGGCAGCCTGATAAATCCCCAGCCAACAGAAAGCCCTCCCCCCTGGCAGTATATATTAGCTCACACATACACATAATAGACAGGTCATGTGACTGACAGCTGCCGTATTTCCTATATGGTACATTTGTTGCTCTTGTAGTTTGTCTGCTTATTAATCAGATTTTTATTTTTGAAGGATAATACCAGACTTGTGTGTGTTTTATGGCGAGTTTCATGTGTCACGTGTGTGTTGAGTTGCATGTGGCTACATGCATGTAGTGACTTTTGTGAGATGAGTTTTGTGTGGCGACATGCGTGTAGCAACTTTTTGTGTGTCGAGTTGCATGTGACAGGTTAGTGTAGCAAGTTGTGTGCAGCAAGTTTTGCGCTTGGTGAGTTTTATGTGTTGTGCGTTTTGAGTATGTGCAAGTTTTGTGTGAGGCAACTTTTGCATGTGTTGCAACTTTTGTGCATGTGGCAATTTTTCCGCGTGTGCAAGTTTTGCGTGTGGCGAGTTTTCCATGAGGTGAGTTTTGCACGTGTGGCGAGGTTTGCATGAGCCTAGTTTTGCATGTGGCGAGTTTTGCGCGTGGCGAGTTTTGAGCGGCGACTTTTTTGTTTCGACTTTTATGTGGCGAGGTTGGTGTATGTGTGGTGAAATGTGTGCTGAGGGTGATACATGCGTTCAAGCACATGGTAGTGAGTGGTGCATTTTGTGTGTGTGTTCATATCCCCATGTGTGGTGAGTATCCAATGTCGGGGCCCCACCTTAGCAACTGTATGGTATATACTCTTTGGCGCCATCGCTCTCACTCTTTAAGTCCCCCTTGTTCACATCTGGCAGCTGTCAATTCGCCTCCAACACTTTTCCTTTCACTTTTTCCCCATTATGTAGATAGGGGCAAAATTGTTTGGTGAATTGGAATGCGCGGGGTTAAAATTTTGTCTCACAACATAGCCTATGACGCTCTCGGTTTCCAGACGTGTGACTGTGCAAAATTTTATGGCTGTAGCTGCGACGGTGCAGATGCCAATCCCGGACATACACACATACACATACACATTCAGCTTTATATATTAGATATCTTTTCATAGGACAACACCGAATATCTGACACTTTGATACAAAATAGTCAGTGTACAGCTTGTATAACAGTGAAAATTTGGTGAGACCTTTAAATAACTCAGCACACAGTCATTAATGTCTAAACCGCTGGCAACAAAAGTGAGTGCACCCCTAAGCGAAAATGGCCAAATTGTCCTCAATTATCCATTCCCCCTGCGGTGTCATGTGACTCATTAGGGTATGTGCACACGTTCAGGTTATTTTGTGTTTTTTTCACGTTTTTTCGTGATAAAAACGCTATAAAAACTCATTAAAAACGCATACATTATGCATCCTATCATTTAGAATGCATTCTGCATGTTTTGTGCACATGGTGCACCCTTAGGGTATGTGCACACGTCCGGATTTCTTGCAGAAATTTCCTGAAGAAAACCGGAAATTTTCTGCAAGAAATCCACATTTTTTCTTTGCGTTTTTTTCCCGTTTTTTTTCGAGTTTTTTTAGCATTCTGCAAGCGTAATTAGCTTGCAGAATGCTAAAGTTTTCCAAGAGATCTCTAGCATCGCTTGGAAACCTGACTGACAAGTTGGTCACACTTGTCAAACATACTGTTTGACAAGTGTGACCAACTTGTTACTATAGATGCTGCTTATGCAGCATCTATAGTAAAAGATAGAATGTTTAAAAATAATAATAAAAAAAAAAAAAAATGGTTATACTCACCCAGACGATCTCCTCAGCGGCATCCGTTCCTATAGATGCCGGTGTGGTTCAGGACCTGTGATGACGTCGCGGCTTGTGATTGGTCGCGTGAGTCACATGAGCGGTCACGCGACCAATCACAAAACAGTGACGTCATCACAGGTCCTGAACCACACCATCTATAGGAACCGAAGAGAGAGCATGCACCGGAGAGGCGGGAACACTTCGGGGGCCATCAGAGGGTGAGTATAGGACTATTTTTTATTTTAATTCTTTTTTTTTGACCAATTATATGGTGCCCAGTCCGTGGAGGAGAGTCTCCTCTCCTCCACCCTGGGTACCAACTGCACATAATCTGCTTACTTCCCGCATGGTGTGCACAGCCCCGTGCGGGAAGTAAGCAGATCAATGGACTCCTAGGTGTGCGGAATCCCTGCAATTCCGCATTTTTAATGAACATGTTGCTTTTTTTTCCGCTATGCGTTTTTTTCGCGGAAAAAATCGCAACATTTGCACAAAAAATGCGGAATACCCTGAAAATAATAGGAGGCATATGTAAGCGTTTTTTTCGCGTTTTTATCACGTTTTATAGTGAAAAAACGCAAAAAAACAGGAAAAATCCTGAACGTGTGCACATGGCCTTAGTGTTACAACGTCTCAGATGTGATTTGGGAGAAGATGTGTTAAATTTGGTGTTATCGCTCTCACACTCTCTCATATTAGTCACTGGAAGTTCAACATGACACCTCATGGCAAAGAACTCTCTGAGGATCTGAAGAAAAGAATTGATGCTCTATAAAAAGATGGCCTAGGTTATAAGATTGCCAACACCCTGAAACTGAGCTGTAGCACAGTGGCAGTGACTAGTGTTGGATGAGCACTAAAATACTCGGGTACTCGTTGCTTGGGTCAAGTATATTGGAATGCTCAGGTGCTTGACCCGAGCAACAAGCCCAATGTAAGTATATGAGAAACTCGAGCATTTTTCCAACTGCATCACCCACGGCGGCCTGCAGAGGGACTGGAAATTGCAGAAATCGAAACAAAAATGGATTTTCCTAGGAACTATGTTAAGGAACATTCTTTTCAGGGTAATGACTTGTATATAAGGCAAAATAAATAACCAAAAACAAAAATGCTCCTCCACACCTTGGGCTATGTTCACAAGTAGCATTTTTGATGTGTTTTTGAACTTTAGCATTGCTTTCAACCAAGACAAATGCATGCACTGGGAAATGTCATTTTAATATTTTACAACCTTATCTTGCTATGTGGTGACACATCATCAGACACATCATTTTTCAACTATGAAGGAGGGACTCTGAAAGTCACAAAGACTATTTTTATAGGACCATCAGGTGGCCTTTACTATTCTTAAAGGGCCAGCAGTCAGCCCTCACTTTTCTTAGAGAGCCATCAGCCGGCTATACTTTGTTGTTCCCATTATTAAACAGTGGGTCTCCTATACTGCTATTGTGTATGCAGTGAGTGGCAGGGCTGCCCAAAATTTGGACGCACCCCAATACCCCTTTGAAGAGACATACAGGAGGGCCTCCTGAAAGCAATGTTCACATTATTAAGAAGTTGGCACGCCTATACTGTTTGCCCATGAAGTGAATGCAAGGCCTGCCCTGCTCCAAATTTAGATGCACCCCAATAACCCTTTGAACAGACGTACAGGATGGCCCCCTGAAAGCAATGTTTCCATTATTAGGAAGTTGGTCCCACCATACTGTTTGCCTATGCAGTGAATGCAACACCTGCCCCAAATTTGGAAGCACCCCAATAACCCTTGGAACAGACGTACAGGATTGCCCCCTGAAAACAATGTTTCCATTATTAAGAAGTTGGTACTACCATACTGTTTGCCTATCCACTGAATTGCAGTGTTGAGGCTGAAGACCCGACATTGGCAAATTGCAGTCTTGAGGCTGAAGAACCTGCATTTGGGAATTGCAGTGTTGAGCCTGAAGAACCTGCAGTGGAGAATTGCAGTGTTGAGGCTGAAAAATCTACAATGGAGATTTGCAGTGTTGAGGCTGAAGACCCTGCATTGGCGACTTGCAGTTTTGAGGCTGAAGACCCGGCATTGGCAAATTGGCGAATTGCTGTTTTGAGGTTGAAGATCCGGCAGTGATGAATTGCAGTGTTGAGGCTGAAGACCCGGCATTGGCAAATTGCAGTATTGAGGCTGAAGACCCAGCAGTGTTGAGGCTGAAGACCCGGCATTGGTGAATTGCAGTGTTGAGACTGAAGAATCTACAATGGAGAATTGCAATGTTGAGGCTGAAGACTCGGCATTGTCGAATTGCAGTTTTGAAGCTGAAGAACCTGCATTTGAGAATTGCAATATTGAAGCTGAAGAACCTGCAGTGGAGAATTGCATTGTTGAAGCTGAAGATTCTACAATGGAGAATTGCAATGTTGAGGCTTTCCAGACGGTATTTGAAAGAGTCGCCGAGAGGGAGAAACTCCAGCCAGAGCAATGGGCAGAGGTACTGGCGCCATATTTGATGGGGGAACCCCAGAAAGCATATCATGATTTAGCTTTGCAGGACACTAAAGTGTTTGGCAAGCTAAAATGGAGATTCTTGCACGCTTGGGGGTAACAATCATTATCAGGGCACAGCGGGTTCACCGTTGGGTGTATCACTGGGACAAACCACCATGCTCCCAAATGTTTGACCAAGATGGCTCTGTAAACTGTAGGCCTCTATTCACACAGCATGCATTTTGTAGCACTGGGCGGCCCGCCTGTATGTGCGTTAGTAATAGGCTGTAAACCAGATGCTCTGCATTGCCTGTGTGAACAATGCCACATACAAACTATTATCTCTTATCTTTTTGTGCACTAATGCCAAACAGCCAACACTGGATTGAAAGTGGTTGTTTCATTGGTATTTTTTGCACCTGTGTTTTTGCCATCATTAATCGGGTCCGCTGCACCCTGATAGTGCATTTGTTTGGAGGCTTCAGCAGGTAATCATCTCTGCTTTTTTCTCTGTGATTTTTTTCCAAACGTTTGACCTGTTGCACCTGGTCCAGAAGTGGATGCAACCAGAGTCCTCTATTCCTGCGCAAAAGGTAGAACGGGTGGTGATGGACTGATTTGTGCACTCCCTGCAGAGGCCCGTACACACGTGAGTTGCCCAGGGTGATCCCCGGAATGCCGATGAACTGGTCGGACTGCTCAAGAGATACCAGGGGATGGAAGGTTCTGTGTGAAAGTAGCCCACTCCAAGAGCTGCCACAAATTTGGACACACCCCAATAACCCTTGGATGAGACGCAGGAGGGGCCTCAGGAAAAAAGGCTCCTATTATGATGAAGTGGGTCTCCCATAGTGTTTGCCTATGCAGTGAATGCAAGGGCTGCCAAAAAAATTCTAGCCACTCTAATGCCCCTTTGAAGAGATGTAGAGGAGTACCTCAAAGCAATTTTCCAATTATTAGGAAGTGGATCTCCCATACTGCTTGCCTTTGCAGTGAATGCAAGGGCTGCCAAAAAATTTGAGACACTCCAAAGCCCCTTTGAAGAGATGTAGCGGGGGCCTCATGAAAAAAGGTTCCCATTATAAAGGAGCGGGTCTAATATACTTGTAATGCCCATGCAGTAAGTGTATGGGCTGATAAACATTTCCCCCTTGGGGGTATGCCTCAACATACTGTAGTGGGTGTTGCATCACGGACCATGATCACACTGGTGATTTAGTAGTGGAAGATGATGATGATGAGAAGGAGGAGGATGACAACAGCAAATAGCCAAAATCAGGAAGTGTATACCCAGGTATGAGTGTGAAGAGATGCATGGGAATAGACCTCCTAAAAAAAGACACTGGATTTGAGTTTATGTTATGCTGCTATCATTCAGTGGTGTAGAGAAGTCTGGCCCATTTTTGGAAGAGTCAGCCTGTCAGCATTTTCAGTTGACAGGCGGATGAGCTTATAAGTTATAATTCCACAAGTGGCACTAAAAACACGCTCTGACAAAACGCTAGCGGCAGGACAGGCCAGGACCTCCAAGGTGGAGAGAGCCAGCCACTTATCCAGCTTTCAGACCCAATAATTATAACGCACGGAGGAATCACAGAGGACGTTGGTACAGTCAGCAAGGTACTCTCTCAGCACCTTCCCAAGCTTTGCACTCCTTGGGAGAGTACCCCGCATGTCAGGGCTTGTGCGATGGGAGGGTCTGAGAAAAGTCTCTCCGAACGTTGACAGTGTTCCCCTGCCTCTGCTGGATTAGAGTTGTGTCTCTCCCTCCTGTACTCCTTGGTTTTCCATTGATCTGTGACCTCTGCTGCCAGCATTTTCAGATGGTAATTTTTTTAATAATTCTGCAACAAGGGCCTTCTGGTACTGCCCCATTTTAGTAGACCTGTCCACCTCAGGAATAAGCGATAGAAAGGTCTCCTTGCAGAGTGGGTCTAGAAGTGTCACCAACCAGCAATGAATGTCACCCAAAAATTTGAGAAGGCGAGGGTCACGATCAAGGCAGTATAACATAAAATCAGCCATGTGTGCCAGACTGCTAACAGGCAAGACTTCCGTGTCCTCACCAAGAGGACGACTGACCATGCTCTCCTCCTCCTTCTTGTCCCTGTCCTCAGACCATCCACGCTGAACAAACGGTATGACAGATGTGCAGGTAGTATAGTCTATAGTGCATGAAACTAGCTCCTGTTCTTCCTCAACCTCCTCCTCTTCCTCATTGTCACCCAATCCACATTGGGATGAGATGAGGCTGGGCTCTGTGTAATCACCCTGTATGGCTCCTTGCTCCATCTCATCATGCTCCTCCTGCAATGCATCCTCTTTGATTGTGAGCAGAGAGTGTTTCATTAGACAGAGAAGCGGGATGGTGGCGCTAATTATGGCGTCATCACCGCTCACCATCTTGGAGGAGTCCTCAAACTTTTAGAGGATGGTACATATGACTGACATTCATGTCTACTCCTGAGGCCTTATGTGTGGAGTCTAAACTGAATGCCAATGTCCTTGTTGATGCTGGTAGTCAACAACTGCCGTCTTCTGCTCAGAAATCCTCCCCAACATCTGCAGTGTAGAGTTCCAACGCGTGGGGACATCACACACCAGTCGGTGAGCCGTAAGCTGCAAACGCTGCTGAAGCACAGCGAGGGTGGTGGAAGTTGTAGCTGACTTTCTGAAATGGGCACACAGGCAGCATACTTTGACAAGCAGATCCAGCAGCTCAGGGTAGGTTTTGAGAAACCGCTGAACCACGAGGTTAAGCACATGGGCCAGGCATGGTACATGTGTGAGTTTGCCTTGCCTCAGATCTGCCACCAGGTTCCGTTCATTGTCACACACAACCATGCCTTGCTGTAGGTTTAGCGGTGTCAGCCACAGAGCTGTCCACAACTCTTCAGCATTGTGCGGTTTGTCACCTAAGCATATTAGCATCAGCACAGCATGTTGACACTTGGCTGAGGCAGAGCTGCAGTGCTTCCAGCTTGTGACTGATGTGGTCATTTTGGAGATGGAGGCTGAAGAGGAGGAGGTGCAGGAGCGGTAGACTGTGGGGGCAATCCTAACTGACCTAGGGCCCGCAATCCTTGGCAATGGGAGGAAGAGCTCCATCCCAAGGTCCAGCTGTGTCCCAGGTTCCACTATGTTAATCCAGTGAGCAGTCAGCGAGATGTACCATCCCTGCCCACAGGCACTTGTCCAAGTGTCCATGGTTAGGTGGACTTTCCCAGTAACTGCGTTGTTGAGGGCACGGCTAATGTGGGACATGCGCTTGTGTAATGCGGGGACGGCACAATGGGAGAAATAGTGGCAGCTGAGGACCGAGTACCGAGGGACAGCCACCGCCATCAAGTTGTGGAAATCTTCCGTCTTCACGAGCCTAAAAGGCAACATTTTGAGCACAAACAGTCGAGAAATGTGTGAATTTAGTAGTGTGGCCTGTGGAGCATTGGCTGCATATTTGCACTTGTGTTCCAAGGACTGGGGTATGGATAACTGATTGCTGCACTGGGACAATTACATGGATGTGCTTGCTGATGGTGCTAGTAGAGTGTGTACAACAACAGGTGCAGGGCAGGAGGCATCTTCGCAAGCACCATGGACAGGGGATTAGCTTGCACGCACACAGTTGGCAATTTTGTCTCCTCATCGTCCACCGCTAAAATATTTGGGCATTTCTACATGCCATTTCTTCTTGCCCCACTTCAAGTGGATCGGGTGAGAGGCCAGAATCTATATCTGGAAAAGTGAACAGCTCTTCGGAGTGTCCAAGTGTGGGTGTTACAACCGCCACTCTCCTGCGGCGCGGTTCTCACCTCTCCAGCGTTGCGCCTGTTACAACCGCCACTCTCCTGCGTTCTCATTCCACCTCTGCTGCGTCCCGGTTTGCACGCTCCTCCGCCTTCCCGGCACTTCCGGTCTCCAGGTCCTCGGCTGGTGTCCTGTCTCAATGCAGGCGCTCTAGCTTCCCTCCTGGACGCAGGTACAGCCTCTCGGCCACCGCCCCCTGAGGTCATGGGGTCTCTCTCATCCTATCCTGTTCTTGCTCCTGCTACAAAAGGCTGCTTCACCTGTTCCTCTGTGCCTGATTGTCATTAGCTTTTGCTTGTGCGTCTGGCCCCTTCCGCTACTGTGCTGTGTACCTACTCTGTTTGGTTCCTCGTCTAGTCTCACCATTGCCCTCCTTTCCCTTCCAGTACCCGCTCCTTCCTTCCCTTGTCTTTGTTCCTTTGTTTCTTTCCTTCAGTCTCCCTGCTCCGGTTTCCAGCCTTTCAAAACACCTTCAGCCTTGTTCTCCTCCAGCCTCTCCCGTCTTCCTTCCTGGAGCCGTCCCTCTTGGTACTCCACCGTGGGTAAGAGACCTCTGGGCTTGCTCCTAAACGATCCCTGTATAGGGGTTGGTTTCCTATCTAGGTCCGCTCGCCCAGGGGTAGTTCCCCCACGGTCCAGAGGGTCCACTCTTGTTTCGTTCCTGCTCGTAATAGTACAATCAGGCCATGGACCCCGCAGGTACCGCTTTTTCGGCCCAGAAGGAACTGGCCCATTTACGTGACAACCAGCAGCGTATCATGGCTTTTATGAAAACTATGGAGTCACGCTTATCCGCTCTGCAAGCTGCTGATCCTGTAAATGCCGCTCAGCTTACTAGCCTCCAACAGGAGCTCTCGCAGCAGCGAGATACTCAGTCCCGCATGCTTAGCTACATGGCGTCGATTGATGACCGCCTCTTTAATTTACAGTCCGCTCCCACTGCCTCTGCTCAGAATGACTCCAGTCCTTCGGGCACCCCTCATCCCCCTCCTCGTCTGGGAAAACCTCCTAGGTACGGTGGCGACCCTAAGCTCTGCAGAGGGTTCTTGAACCAATGCCGCCTCCATTTTGAGCTTCTGCCCCAGCAGTACCCATCCGATCGAGCCAAAGTGGCATTTATTGTATCTCATTTGGAAGGAGAGGCCCTAGCTTGGATTAATCCTTTGTGGGAACGTGATGATCCCGTTGTTTCCCACTTAGAGAATTTTCTCGAGACCTTTCGCAAGGTCTTTGACGAACCCGGACGTTTGGCCTCTACCACGGAGTCCCTCTTTAATTTACGCCAGGGACCCTTATCCGTCGGACAATATGCCATACGTTTTCGTACTTTGGCTTCAGAGCTTGGGTGGAACAATGAGGCTCTAGTGGGTGCCTTCTGGCGGGGTTTGTCCAGCCGAATTAAAGATGAGCTTGCCGGGCGTGACACTCCGACCACTCTAGAGGATCTTATCTCCCTCGCCACTCGGATTGATCTCCGCTTCCAAGAGCGGTCTCGTGAGTCCGCAAGAGAGAAGAGACCTAATTCCTCTGCTTCCACCTTTCGCCAGCCTAGTAGTCCTCGTGCTCCCGTCTCTCCCTCTTCTACCCCTCCTGCTTCTGAACCCATGCAAGTAGATCGAGTAAAGATGGCAGAGCAGCGCCGTAAGGAGAGACGTACCCAGGGTCTCTGTTTTTACTGTGGTAGTGCCGCTCATTTGCTTCGCAGTTGTCCTGATAGGCCGGAAAACTCCTCCGCCTAGGGCAGGTAAGAGAGGCCTCCCTAGGTGATCCTGTTTCCTCTCTACCTTTGACTCTTTCAGTTTTACTTGTTTCCAACCAGGATCGGTTCTCCGAGGTCGCGTATGTGGATTCGGGCGCGGCAGGCAATTTTATCAGTCTTGAGGCGGTTCGGAGGCTTCGCATCCCAGTAATCTCGTTGGACTTCCCTCGCCTGGTTGCATCGGTGGACGGAAGACCGCTACAGGAGACTATTTCGTTAGTCACTGAAGAAGTCGAGCTACAGATCGGCGCTCTTCATCAAGAGAAAATTGCCTTTTATGTTTTACCAAGTCTTTCCCACGCCTTTTTGCTTGGTCTTCCGTGGCTCAGACTTCATGAGCCCACTCTCAATTGGCGGTCCGGAGATGTTCTACGATGGGGTCCTTCTTGCCATGATCGATGTCTTCGGTCGGTGCGTCCTGTGCTCCTTACTCAATCCACTAGTGTTCCGGTTGGTTTACCTTCACCCTATTGGTCGTATGCTGATGTCTTCGACAAGAAAGAAGCAGAGAGTCTCCCGCCACATCGCTCCTACGACTGTCCGATTGATCTCCTCCCTGGCTGCTCTCCTCCAAGAGGAAGAATTTACCCTCTCTCTGCTGTAGAAACTAAGTCCATGTCCGAGTATATTCAAGAAAATCTTACAAAAGGATTTATCCGAAAGTCTTCCTCCCCTGCAGGAGCAGGTTTTTTCTTTGTAAAGAAAAAAGATGGTTCTCTACGACCTTGTATAGACTATCGTGGGCTAAACAACATCACAGTCAAGAATAGGTATCCTCTGCCTCTGATACCCGAGCTCTTTGACCGCCTTCGAGGAGCCCGCATCTTTACTAAACTTGACTTGCGTGGAGCTTACAATTTAGTCCGAATCCGCTCCGGCGACGAGTGGAAAACCGCCTTTAACACTCGGGATGGACACTACGAGTACTTGGTCATGCCTTTCGGCCTGTGTAACGCTCCCGCGGTTTTTCAGGAATTCGTTAACGATATCTTCCGAGACCTCCTCTACATATGTGTAGTGGTTTATTTGGATGACATTCTTGTATTTTCTCCAGACCTTCCATCTCATCGAAGGAGTGTGCGCAAAGTTCTGCAACGTCTGCGAGATAACCGCTTGTATGCTAAGTACGAGAAATGCGTCTTCGAGCAAACTTCCTTGCCTTTTCTTGGATACATCGTTTCGGATTCTGGTCTCAAGATGGATCCCGAGAAGGTGAATGCCATTCTCAACTGGCCACAACCCTGCGGAGTAAAAGCCATCCAACGCTTTATTGGTTTCGCTAACTACTACCGGCAATTCATTCCGCATTTCTCTTCAATCATCAGACCTCTTTCTGCTCTCACTCGAAAAAACTCCAGCTCCAAGAAGTGGTCACCAGAAGCTGAAAAGTCTTTTCTGTTGCTTAAAAAATCTTTTTCTTCCGCTCCAGTTTTGCATCACCCGGAGGTAAACAAGCCCTTCGTCCTGGAAGTAGACGCCTCTTCTTCAGGTGCTGGAGCTGTGCTCTCTCAGAGGACTTCCGAAGGTCAAATGGTTCCCTGCGGTTTCTTCTCTAAGGTCTTTTCGACTTCAGAACGGAACTATACTATAGGAGATCGAGAGTTGTTAGCCATCAAGTTGGCCTTGGAGGAATGGAGATATCTTCTTGAGGGATCTGTACATCCGTTCGTAATCTATTCCGATCATAAGAACCTTGCTTATCTGCAAACTGCGCAAAGATTAAACCCCCGACAAGCCAGATGGTCCCTGTTTTTCGCCCGTTTCGAGTTTGAGCTGCGCTTCCGGCCTGGCTGTAAGAACATTAGAGCGGATGCTCTGTCAAGGTCTTTTCAGCCACCTGATACTGAGGAGGAACCTTCATACATCATAGATCCTTCTAAGGTCTTAACTGTTGCTCCTGTACAGTTGATTCACCCCCCACCGGGAAAAACCTTAGTCTCGGAAGCAGACACAAGAAGAGTGTTAACTTGGGGTCATTCTTCTAAACTGGCGGGGCATGCTGGTTCCAAAAAGACTTTTCTCCTTATCTCTCGGTACTACTGGTGGCCTACTCTGCGTCAAGACGTCAAAGAATTTGTCGCTTCTTGTCCCTCGTGTGCCAGAAACAAGGTGCCAAGACAACTACCATTTGGAAATCTGCTTCCTCTTCCTGTGCCATCAGCACCTTGGCTACACATTGCCATGGATTTCATTACCGACTTACCCACCTCTTCCGGATGTACAGTCATACTTGTTGTGGTGGACAGATTTTCGAAGATGGCTCACTTTATTCCGCTGCCCGGTTTACCCTCTGCTCCTGACTTGGCGGACATTTTCATCCTGAACATCTTTAAACTACATGGTCTACCACTACACATTGTGTCTGACAGAGGTGTACAATTTACTTCCCGTTTCTGGAGAGCTATGTGCAAACTTCTAGGAGTGACTCTGGACTTTTCTTCCGCGTATCACCCTCAGACTAACGGTCAAGTTGAACGGACCAATCAGACTCTAGCCGCCTATCTACGACATTTCACTAATGCTCATCATAACGACTGGGTAAACCTTCTTCCTTGGGCTGAGTTTGCCTACAATAACCATTCCAGCGAAGCCTCTGCGAGAACTCCCTTCTTCATTGTATTCGGACAACATCCTGGTGTGCCTCTACCTGTTTCCTCTACCTCCGGTGTTCCGGCAGCCGATTCTCTGGTCTGCGAGTTTTCCACTATCTGGAATGAAGTCAAGGAAACGCTCGACAAAGCATCTTTAAGAATGAAAAGGCAAGCAGACAAAAGGCGTTTAGATCCACCTTCTTTTCTACCAGGTGACAAGGTCTGGCTCTCCTCAAGGTACATCAGACTCAAGA
Organism: Ranitomeya variabilis; assembly: GCF_051348905.1. Classification (NCBI taxonomy): domain Eukaryota; kingdom Metazoa; phylum Chordata; class Amphibia; order Anura; family Dendrobatidae; genus Ranitomeya; species Ranitomeya variabilis. The sequence goes on from NC_135237.1 coordinate 235,041,761, forward strand.
TTCCGTCCTACAAACTTGGGCCACGTTTTATAGGTCCTTTCGAGATTCTGCGTCGAGTCAACGAAGTCGCTTACAAGCTGAAATTGCCTGCCTCGCTCCGTATACCCAATACTTTTCATGTCTCTCTTCTCAAACCCACTGTCTTTAACCGCTTTCATCCCTCATCTCGCACGTCCCCTCTACCAGTTAGCTCTGACAACGTCTTTGAGGTAAAGGATATTTTGGCTGTTAAAAAGGTTCGGGGTAAAGAGTTTTTTCTGGTGGATTGGAAGGGGTTTGGTCCAGAGGAGAGGTCCTGGGAGCCCTTGGAGAACATTGATGCCCCCCGTATTCTTAATAAATTCCTTGCTACTCTTCGTAAAGGGGGGCGTAAGAAGGGGGGTACTGTTACAACCGCCACTCTCCTGCGGCGCGGTTCTCACCTCTCCAGCGTTGCGCCTGTTACAACCGCCACTCTCCTGCGTTCTCATTCCACCTCTGCTGCGTCCCGGTTTGCACGCTCCTCCGCCTTCCCGGCACTTCCGGTCTCCAGGTCCTCGGCTGGTGTCCTGTCTCAATGCAGGCGCTCTAGCTTCCCTCCTGGACGCAGGTACAGCCTCTCGGCCACCGCCCCCTGAGGTCATGGGGTCTCTCTCATCCTATCCTGTTCTTGCTCCTGCTACAAAAGGCTGCTTCACCTGTTCCTCTGTGCCTGATTGTCATTAGCTTTTGCTTGTGCGTCTGGCCCCTTCCGCTACTGTGCTGTGTACCTACTCTGTTTGGTTCCTCGTCTAGTCTCACCATTGCCCTCCTTTCCCTTCCAGTACCCGCTCCTTCCTTCCCTTGTCTTTGTTCCTTTGTTTCTTTCCTTCAGTCTCCCTGCTCCGGTTTCCAGCCTTTCAAAACACCTTCAGCCTTGTTCTCCTCCAGCCTCTCCCGTCTTCCTTCCTGGAGCCGTCCCTCTTGGTACTCCACCGTGGGTAAGAGACCTCTGGGCTTGCTCCTAAACGATCCCTGTATAGGGGTTGGTTTCCTATCTAGGTCCGCTCGCCCAGGGGTAGTTCCCCCACGGTCCAGAGGGTCCACTCTTGTTTCGTTCCTGCTCGTAATAGTGGGATCAGTTGTCTCTGGGCACTCGGCATGGTGGGAAGAAGGAGGATCAGGTTGGGAAATATGCGGTTCAGACTCACGGCTACTGAGACTTGACCATGTGGAAGACAGGGTGGTGGTGGTGGTTGCGGCGGCAAAGTGACTGAAAGCTTTATCTGCTATCCAACCAACAACCTTTTGACACTGTTCTGGGTTCAATAGTGGTGTGCTGCTATGGTCCCCTAGTAATTAGGACAGGAAGGTCGGGCGAGAAGATGTGGGTGTTGTGGCACAATTTCAGCTTGCCCATGGCCTTGGTCTCTGCATGCACCATCAACATCACATCCAGTTCCCCGTCCCTTGCCAGGTAAGCACCTTTGCCTGTTTTTTCTGTGGTGTTTTCTCTAGAATAATGGAGGTTTTTCCCTCCTGTTGTAGTTTTTGCTGTTAGAGTAGGACTGGCAAGCATGAGGACCCGTGACGTGGGTTGCCAGCTTACGTATTGTGGCAATAATATTAACTAATACCTTACATATTTTGTTATGTTCTTGTGCACGTTTTTATTTGTACTTTTTGAGGTGCTGTTGGGCCCTGATGGCTTTGTAAGTTGTGGCCTCTGTTCACACGGGATGCATTACAGTTAGCACTGGGCGCGCCACAGGGCATAACTAATAGGCTATGATCCAGATGCTTTGCACACTCTGTGTGAACACTGCTCCAGATTATTCATTTGCACTGATGTGCCAAGCGGCCAATCCCTGTGGTAGCCCGGCTGTCTCATTTGGTATTACGGCACCTGTGCAATCGCCATCTTTACTTGGGCTTGCTGCACCATGATAGTGCATTTGATTCGATTCGAGGCCTGAACAGGTAAGCACATTTGCCTGATTTTTCTGTGGTGTTTTCTCTAGAATAGTGGATTTTTTTCCTCCTTTTTTTCCTCCTGTTGCGGTTTTTACTGTCCTGGAGGACAGGTAAGACAGAAAAGGTGAAGGGGTATGAATTTGTATTAAATCTAACTTAAGATCAGTGTTCAATGATGACATTGGGGGGAGCTGCAATAATGCTGAGTCAGTATGGGTAAATGTATATGGGGATGGCAATAATGGAAAGCTGCTAATTGGAGTTTGCTACAAGCCTCCTAATATATAACAAAAACCGATCTGGCGGATACATTCATTATTGTAACAATCCCTTCTACCCCAGGGCCCATGGCACTTTAACGGGGAACAGGGAGGGGCAAACTCCCACACGTATATAATCCTATAAAGCTATTACGAGCATAATGCCCCATAAAAACACATAGCATCATGAATTTCATATAAAGTGTCAAAAACTTTATTATGTGATACAAAAAAAGAGGGCACAAACATTCATATAAAATTAGCGTAAGTGATGAGGGTCAGTAGATGAATAATAGACACCTACAGCATAAAAACACACACATTTAATACATGTAAAGGTGCAGCCCAAAAATAGCAATAGTATATGTACTCAAGTATATAGGGCAAGCCAATGTGCACCTACTATTTTTATATACAAGGGGACAATTAGATGTAAAAACTGATCATAGCCAAATATCAAAAAAGTACCGGCAAAAGTGCCATATCAGAACAAAACACCACCCCTATTGCACATAGCCCATCTAGTAAGAAAATCAATTTAAAGAAAGTGCCGTGGGTTAAACTTACCCATGTGTGGTTTCTTTGCTGCAGGTGTCAATGAAATATCCCCGACGCGCGTTTTGCGTGCTGAGCTTCCTCGGGGGGGCTGTGTCAGCCTCCTAATATAGCTGAACATGTAGTTGAGGAAATGCTGCAGCAAATTAAAAAGGCAGCAAATAATAATAGGGTCCTTATTATGGGGGATTTTAACTATCCAGACATTCAATGGGGCATAGAATCTTCTAGTTGTGCTTAAAGCTGAGGGCATGTGCACACGTTGCGGATTTCCTGTGGATCTGCAGCGTTTTTTGCGGTGCAGAAATGCTGCAGATCCGCAAGTGATTTACAATACAATGCAAATCAATGGCAAAAAAATGCTGTGCTGATGGTGCAGAAAATTCCGTGCGGAAACGCTGCGGATTAAAAAAAAGTAGCATGTCACTTCTTTTTTGTGGATCTGCAGCATTTTTGTACAAATTCCATTATATAAATCCGCAGGGGTAAAAAATGCAGTAAATCCGCAAAAAATCTGCTGCAAATCCGCACCAAAAATGCACAAAATCAGTACAAAACACGCGACAAATCCGCACCTGCGTTTTCTGCCAAGAGATGCAGAATCCGCACCAGAAATTCCTAAGCCTAATCCGCAACGTGTGCACATAGCCTGAAAGTTCTTATCCACAATTCAGGACAATTACCGTACCTCTCTCAGCTGGTAGACGAACCAACCAGGGGAGGTAATCTGCTGGATCTGGTTCTGCCAAATAAGACAGAAACAATTTCAGATCTACAGGTCAAGGAGCATTTGGGATGCAGTGACCATAACATGGTAAGTTTCAAAGTAATTTTCAGTCAAACATTCAAAAGGGAAAATGTAAAAACCTGGAACTTTAGGAAAGCTGATTTCAACAAATTAAGGGAAGAGCTTAATCATGTAGACTGGGGCCATCTCATGGTAACTGGGGATACTGACTATAAATAAGGCATGTTGAAAACCTGTAGAAAACTTATACTCTCTGGTAACAAAATGTCCAGTAATAAAAAGAGTCCATTATGGATAAAAAAGACACTACAAATTTTAATCAGGCTAAAACAAAAAAAAAGGCCAACCGCACCAGCATATGGTTTCACAGGTGGTCTGAGGATCTCATCTCGGTAGCTAATAGCTGTCAGGCTACCTCTGGCGAGCACATGGAGGGCTGTGCGGCCCTCCAAAAAAATGCCACCCCACACCATTACTGACGCACTGCCAAACCCGTCATGCTGAAGGATGTTGCAGGCAGCAGATCACTCTCCACAGCATCTCCAGACTCTGTCACATGTGCTCAGTGTGAACCTGCTTTCATTTTTGAAGAGCACAGGGCGCCAGTGGCGAATTTGCCAATCCTGCTGTTCTGTGGCAAATGCCAACCCTCCTGCACGGTGTTGGGCTGTGAGCACAACCCTCATCTGTGGACATCGGGAGCTCAGACCATCCTCATGGAGTTGGTTTCTAACCATTTGTGCAGACACATGCACATTTGTGGCCTGCTGGAGGTAATTTTGCAGGGCTCTGGCAGTGCTCCTCCTGTTCCTCCTTGCACAAAGCCTGAGGTAGCTGTCCTGCTGCTGGGTTGTTGCCCTCCTGCGGCCCCCTCCACGTCTCGTGGTGTACTTGCCTGTCTCCAGGTAGCTTCTCCAGCCTCTGGACACTACACTGACAGAAACAGCAAACCTTCTTGCCACAGCTCGCATTGATGTGCCATCCTGGATGAGCTGCACTACCTAAGACACTTGTGTGGGTTGTAGAGTCCGTCTCATGCTACCACAAGTGTGAAAGCACAACCAGCATTCAAAAGCGACCAAAACATCAGTCAGAAAGCATTGTTACTGAGATGTGGTCTGTGGTCCCCACCTGCAGAACCACTCCTTTATTGAGTGTGTCTTGATAATTGCCAATAATTTCCATCTTTTGTCTATTCCATTTGCACAACAGCTTGTGAAATTGAATGTCAAACAGTGTTGCTTCCTAAGTGAACAGTTTGATTTCACAGAAGTTTGATTTACTTGGAGTTATATTCTGTTGTTTAATTGTTCCCTTTATTTTTTTGAGCAGTGTAATTTGTTCACAGCTAATTAGTCAACATAGTCAACATAGATGGTTAACTTCTGGGATATATTCAATATTATTGAGGACGGACTATTCCTCTGAGTTCATGAGATCACATCGGGTCGGGAGAGGGATATTTGGTTGGGGAATAGAAGTAATTTTTTGTAAGATTGTTAACTGCTGTGCTGAACTGCAGGCTAGCGCATACGTTATACACTCATACAATTGATTCCGTTTCCAGGGTGTAAACAAGTAACAGGTGGCTGGCTTTGACAGGCACACCAGTAGGTACATTTATAGAAAATATAGCAGGTACAGATTGTTTGGGTTCCACACTGTACAACACAAGGGTTTCAGCCTTCTGGCTAAATGTCTGTATAATGTTTTTGAATGTTTTCCATTGTCTAGGTAAATTACCCACAAAACTAAGTAAAATAGTTAGGCTATGTGCACACTCTGCGGCGTGCTCTGTGGGTTCTCCCGCAGCGGAATTGATAAATCTGCAGGGCAAAACCGCTGCGGTTATCCCTGCAGATTTATCGCGGTTTGTTTTGCGATTTCCGCTGCGGGATTACTCCTATACTATTGATGCTGCATATGCAGCAATATGCAGCATCAATAGTAATGGTAAAAATAATAAAAATTGGTTATACTCACCCTCTGACGTCCCGATCTCCTCGGCGCTGCACGCGGCGCTCCGGTTCCAAAGATGCTGTGCCGAGAAGGACCTTCGTGACGTCACGGTCATGTGACCGTGGCGTCATCACGGTCATGTGACCGCAACGTCACCGCAGGTCCTGCTCGCACAGCAACCAGACCGGACGGCCGCGTGCAGCGCTGATAAGTGAGTATAGCATCATTTTTTATTTTAATTCTTTTTTTTTTTACACTATTTATGCTTCCCAGGGCCTGGAGGAGAGTCTCCTCTCCTCCACCCCGGGTAGCAACCGCACATTATCCGCTTACTTCCCGCATCGTGGGCACAGCCCCATGCGGGAAGTAAGTGGAACAATGCAATTCTATGGGTGCAGAATCGCTGCGATTCTGCACAAAGAAGTGACATGCTGCGGGTTGTAAACCGCTGCGTTTCTGCGCAGTTTTTCCCGCAGCATGTGCACTGTGGTTTGCGGTTTCCATAGGGTTTACATGTTAATGTAAACGCTACGGAAACTGCTGCGGACCCGCAGCATCAAAATCACCGCGGATCCGCGGTAAAAACCGCGAAGTGTGAACATGGCCTTAGGGTGTGTAGACTGGTAAGGATTTGTTTTTTTCTCGCCCATGACTCTGCTGTATCCTGAATAACACTCCCCGGGACACGACCTACAACTCGGTGTAGTCAGCAGGATACAGCAACCATCATGGACAGGAAAATAGTGGGAAGCAATTCCCCAGAGCCAGCTCAGGGCCCCGTTTAAGGTGCTGGGTCCAAACTCTGATGACTGCAATGCAAGAACAAAATCAGGAGCTTCGCTTAGGGGTATCTCAGAAAAGGACTCAGCCACTCTATGCACTGACAGTGGTACCATGGTCCCAAGGCCCTATGACAAGACCAGCAATTATGCAAAATCCTGTGGGTCACGTCACATCAGGATCACGACCCCTCTGAGGCGCTGCTGACAATACAGTCATATCATTAGGGGCTGCTCTGTACAGATCGAGGTTGAGCCAGTGTTATACTCTTGGCCGCCACAGTAGTCAGGCATCCTGCGTAGTCCACCAAAAGCCAAACCCCATGCGAGATGAACATGACATACTGTATATGCCAGGAGCCCTGTTATGGAAGCAGATTTAAAAGGCCGGAAGTTAAGCTGTCTAGTTGACACAGGGTCAGAATGCACCATTATGCCCTTGGAGTTCTTCAAAAGGCATTTTGGGCACATGATGGAGGAAGAAAATGGAAACGTCATCAGGCTGATGACTGCCAATAATTGTGAGATGGACGTACAAGGAATAGTCTGTATGCAAGTCCGATTGTTCCAGCAGGACATTGGCAATAAGGGGATCATGCTCGTAGACCATCCGTCCCATACAGTATTTGGATGCGACGCTGGACATGAACGTGCTGAGGGATCTAGACTACCATCTCTATGCCAGAGAATGGCCTATATATGGGCAATGAGCCACTACACACTGACCAAATCAGCAGATTCTGCAGCAGATGGTGAGGAGCTGCAGCCTGCAAAAGAGCAACATGTGCATGTGCAGCCAGTCCATTGGATGAGTGAGGGTGCCACCGATGACTTAGGTGAAGATGCCACAATGGCAGAAACAGATATTGATTCTGCCAGTGGGAGCTGGGTGCTGACTAAGTGGACTGGAGGTCCTTATCAAGCCCGCCACTCAGGAGGATACGTTGAACAGACTACTGGTAGCCCGGGCCCTCGCCACTGTGAAGGATGGGTGTGTGGCTGTACACTGTATTAATGTTCAAGACAGCGAGTTAAACATCCCTGGAGGAACCCTGCCAGCTGAAATCTATGTGTCTGATGAGAAAATCCTACCTAGGAGAGACTTCACGTTACAGGCAGATAGGAGGTCGGCCTGGACCTATGCCACAGATGTCCAATGAAGGCAGGCTCCAACAATTGAGTGGAATGACCGGGCGATCATTGATTTGATAGAGATGGACCTTGACTCCAGGACAACTAAAGCTTCACGAAGAAACTCTATGGGAATTTCAGGAGGCGTTCTCAAGACATGATAAAGACTTAGGGTGTGCTACCACTGCTGAACACAAAATCCCTACCAGCGATGCTGCGCCAATCTGATCAAGGGATCCGCACATCCACTGAAGATATACCAGGAGGTGACAGATATGATTTTCAGCATATTGAAGAATTGGGTGATCAAAGAGAGCCAAAGTCCTTGGGCTGCTTCAGTGGTTTTGGCGCAGAATGAGGATGAGTCTCTCCCGTTTTGTGTGGACTACCAAAAATTAAATACCCAAACCATCTGGGATACTTATCCTCTTCTGTGGATCAAGAGTCATTATTCGCCCTTAGTCATGCAAAATTCTTCTCAATTGCTGGCCAGCAGATACTGGCAGGTACCGGTGGCCGAGAAACACAAAGCGAAGATGGCCTTCATCCTATCTATGGGACTCTATGAGTTCAACAGGATGCCATTAGGTCTGTTCAATACTCCAGGGACATTCTAGCAGTTGATAGAGCATTGTTTGGGTGACCTCACCTTCGAGTCGGTATTGATATACTTGGACGATGTGGTGATGTTTGGGGCCTCCTTCGAGGATTGCTTGCAGAATCTGCTACAAGTCAAGGGGCAGTTGTGAGACCGCAGTCTCAAGATCAAACCCAAGAAGTGCCCACTGTTTCAATACCGGATAGAGTACTTGGGACATATGATCACTCCAGAGGGGGTGCACCCGGCTACCAGTAAGGTGGACGCCAACCAAAAATGGTCTCGGTTGAATTCCCTCTGAGAAGTGCGACCTTTTTTAGATCTGGTTGGATACTATCATTCATAGGTTTATACCACAGTTCACTCATTTGGCTGGCCTACTAAACAAGCTACTGAGGGGCATGACAGGGGTACCCAAGACTCAACCCATCAAGTGGGGACCAACCATGGCAGAAAGATGCCATTGAAGCATTGAAGAAGACCCTGACCAGTGCTCCATTCCTGGCAAATGCATGGTTCAATGTCCCATTCTTGGTGAACACTAATGATAGCTTACAAGACGGATGCAAGAAAGTGATTGCTTACGGTCGCCTGTCTCAGAGAGTCAGAGCGCAACACCAACAACTATAGCTCCTTTAAGTTGGAACTTTTTGCACTAGTATGGGACATGAAGGAAAAGTTTGCGCAGTACTTGACAGGTGTCATTGTGACTGTAATGACGAACAATAACCCATTAGCACACCTGGAGAATGCCAAACTAGAGGCTCATGAACAGAATTGGAGGGCTTCCAAGTACTAATATTGCATCCCGTTCCGATCGGGAAGAGAGAATGGCAATGCTGATGTACTTTCCCGAATTCCAGTAGGATTGACAATTCGGGATATTGGCAAGGAGCTGGAGGAAACTGAAACCCGGAGTCTCAGCCATTTACCCACATTCCAAAACTAAGCACATTTAAGTGGGGTGGCTTCCGGAATGCTGATGGTGTTAGGGAAACCTTGACTGATTGGGGAAAAGTTTAAGATGACTGTCTGGACCTATAAAGAGTGAAATAGTGGGTCCGGATCAAGGACTGACCCCAGAAGCTGCTGAGGCATTGGTATAAGATGACTGTTACCCAGTGGATGCTGTGTTTAACTGTTTACTTACCATCAGAGTTGCAGCACTGACAGCAGATAGACATTCCAAGGTCATTGGTGGTGCTTGCCGCCCGGGAAGCCAGCAAGCAGGGCGCCCATTTTGGAAGCGAAAAGATGTATAGGTGGCTCCAGTGCCTGTTATATTGCCCTGACTTGAAAGACATGGCAACTGAATCATGTTTCAAGTGTTGGCCTTGCAGACTGAGTAATATCCCCGAACAGCGGGCACAAGTCCAGACCATTAGACGGTCTGCGCCCCAAGAGATCCTGATGATTGACTATGTACAGTTAGGTCCATATATATTTGGACAGAGACCACATTTTTCTAATTTTGGTTATAGAGATTACCACAATGAATTTTAAACAAAACAATTCAGATGCAGTTGAAGTTCAGACTTTCAGCTTTCATTTGAGGGTATCCACATTAAAATTGGATGAAGGGTTTAGCAGTTTCAGCTCCTTAACATGTGCCATCCTGTTTTTAAAGGGACCAAAAATAATTGAACAATTGACTCCAAGGCTATTTCATGGACAGGTGTGGGCAATCCCTTCGTTATGTCATTCTCAATTAAGCAGATAAAAGGCCTAGAATTGATTTGAGGTGTGGTACTTGCATTTGGAAGGTTTTGCTGTGAAGTAAACATGCGGTCAAAGGAGCTCTCTATGCAGGTGAAACAAGCCATCCTTAGGTCTCTATCACATTTCTGTTGTTTAGGAACCGTCACAATGTGTCGTTTTGGAGAAAAAATGCATCCTGTAAAGTTGCCCGCAGGATGCGCTTTTGCACCATACACTTGCATTAGCGACGCATTGCGGCGCATGGCCATATGTTGCATGCATCGTCCACTGGATGCGTCGGGTTTTGGCGGCCCGTTGTTTTGAAAAAACGTTAAAGGGAACGTTTTTTCGTACGTTGCATCCTGCATTTTTAACTGCGCATGCCTGGGCAGAGATCTCTCTCTCCTTCCCGGGACTTTAGAATGGGCAGCGGACACGTTGAAATACTGCGTACGCTGCTCGCGTTATGCACAAACTGACAAACGTACGTCGGTACATCGCGCTGATGCTTTGTGACGGCCCCGTACCAACATAAATGTGAAAGAAGCCTAAAGCTACGAAAACAGCAAAAACCCATCCGAGAAATTGCTACAATATTAGGAGTGGCAAAATCTACAGTTTGGTACATCCTGAGAAAGAAAGAAAGAAAGAAAGAAAGAAAGAAAGAAAGAAAGAAAGAAAGAAAGAAAGAAAGCACTGGAACTCATCAATGCAAAAAGGCCTGGGCGCCCACGGAAGATAACAGTGGTGGATGATCGCAGAATAATCTCCAAGGTGAAGAGAAACCCCTTCACATCAGCCAACCAAGTGAACAACACTCTTTAGGAGGTAGGCGTATCAATATCCAGATCTACCATAAATAGAAGACTGCATGAAAGTAAATACAGAGGGTTCACTGCACTTTGCAAGCCATTCATAAGCATCAAGAATCAAAAGGCTAGACTGGACTTTACTAAAAAACATCTAAAAAAGCCAGCACAGTTCTGGAAGAACATTCTTTGGACAGATGAAACCAAGATCAACCTCTACCAGAATGATGGAAAGTGAAAAGTATGGCGAAGGTGTGGTACAGCTCATGATCCAAAGCATACCACATCATCTGTAAAACACGGCGCAGGCAGAGTGATGGCTTGGGCATGCATGGCTGCCTGTGGCACTGGGTCACTAGTGTTTATTGATGATGTGACACAGGACAGAAGCAGCCAAATTAATTCTGAGGTATTCAGAGATATACTGTGTGCTCAGATCCAGCCAAATGCAGCAAAACCGATTGGTCGTCATTTCATACTACAGATGGACAATGACCCAAAACATAAAGCCAAAGCAACCCAGGAGTTTATTAAAGCAAAGAAGTGGAATATTCTTGAATGGACAAGTCAGTCACCTGATCTCAACCCAATTGAGCATGCATTTCGCTTGTTAAAGACTAAGCTTCAGACAGAAAGGCCCAAAACAAACAGCAACTGAAAACCACCGCAGTGAAGGCCTGGCAGAGCATCAAAAAGGAGGAAAAACAGAGTCTGGTGATGTCCATGAGTTCAAGACTTCAGTCAGTCATTGCCAACAAAGGGTTTTCAACCAAGTACTAAAAATTAACATTTTATTTAAAATTATTGAATCTGTCCAATTACTTTTGGTCCCTTTAAAAACAGGGTGGCACATGTTAAGGACCTGAAACTCCTAAACCCTTCATCCAATTTTAATGTGGATACCCTCAAATGAAAGCTGAAAGTCTGAACTTCAACTGCATCTGAATTATTTTGTTTAAAATTCATTGTAGTAATGTCTATAACCAAAATGAGAAAAATGTTGTCTCTGTCCAAATATATATATGGACCTAACTGTACATATTGGATATTCTGTCTCTGGACATTTGTACTGTCTGGTCATGACAAATCATATCTAGTGATGGGCGTGCACTAAAAAATGCTAAAATGCTCGGGAGCTCGTTGCTCGGGTCAAGCAAATTTGAATGCTCGGGTGCTCGACCCGAGCAACAAGCCCAATGTAAGTCTAAAGGAAACTTGAGCATTTTTCTGGCAGTCTGCAGAGGGGCTAGAAATTGAGGAAATTGATGGGAACAGTGCTCAAATGACATGGAATAAGCATGGGGAAGACCCCTGGAAGCATTTCTGACTCCCAGGTCACTGCTGTGAACAATGTTGTCAGAGTCTTGCACCACTTTTACAGACTCACAATAAAACATACAAACACAAAACCAAAATGGATTTTCCTGAGAAATATGTTAAGGAACATCCTTTCCAGGGTAATGGCTTGCATATTAGGCAAAATTAAATAACCAAAAAAAAATGCTACTCCACACCTCGGGCTATGTTCACAAGTAGTGTTTTTAATGCATTTTTGAACTTTAGCATTGCTTTCAACCAAGAAAAATGCATTCACTGGAAAATGTCATTTTAACATTTTACTAACTTATCTGGCAATGTGGTGTGTGACACATCATCAGACACATCCTGCTTCATTTATGAAGAAGGGACTCTGAAAGTCACGAAGCCTATTTTTATAGGGCCATCAGGGGGCCTTTACTATTCTTAAAAGGGCCAGCAGTTGGCCCTCACTATTATTAGAGAGCCATCAGCATACTATGCTTTGTTGTTCCCATTATTAAACAGTGGGTCTCTTATACTGTTATTGCTTATGCAGTGAGTGGCAGGGCTGCCCAAAATTTGGACGCACCCCAATAACCCTTTGAAGAGACATACAGGAGGGCCTCCTGAAAAAAAATGTTCTCATTATTAGGAAGTGGGTCTCCCATACTGTTTGCCTATGCAGTGAATGCAAGGGCTGCCGAAAATTTGGAGGCACTAAAATGCCCCTTGGAAGAGACGTGCAGGAGGGCCTCATAGAAAAAAGTTACCATTAGAAAGAAGCGGGTCTCCTATACCGGTACTTGCAATGCTCATGCGCTAAGTGTATGGGCTGACAAACTTCTACCCCTGGCCATCCACGCTGAACAAACGGTACAACAGATGTGCAGGTAGTATAATCTATAGCGCAAGAAACTAGCTCCTGCTCTTCCTCCACCTCCTCCTCTTCCTCATTGTCACCCAATCCACATTGGGATGAGATGAGGCTGGGCTGTGTATAATCACCCTGTATGGTTCCTTGCTCCATCTCATCGTGCTCCTCCTGCAATACATCCTCTTTGATTGTGAGCAGACAGTGTTTCAGAAGACAGAGAAGTGGGATGGTGGCGCTAATTATGGCGTCATCGCCGCTCACCATCTTGGCGGAGTCCTCAAACTTTTTGAGGATGGTACATATGTCTGACATCCATGTCCACTCCTGAGGTCTTATGTGTGGAATCAAAACTGAATACTGAGGTCCTTGTTGATATTTGAAGTCAACAACTGCCCTCTTCTCCTCACAAATCCTTTCCAACATCTGCAGGGTAGAGTTCCAACGCATGGGGACATCACACAACAGTCGGTGAGCCAGAAGCTGCAAACACTACTGAAGCACGGCAAGGGCAGCAGAAGTTGCAGCTGACTTTCTAAAATGGGCACACAGGCAGTATACTTTGACAAGCAGATCTGGCAGCTCCGGGTAGTTTTTGAAAAACCGCTGAACCAGAAGGTTAAGCACATGCGCATGGTACGTGTGTGAACTCGCCTTACCTCAGAGCCACCACCAGGTTCCAGCCATTGTAACACACAACCATGCGTGGCTGTAGGTTTAGCGGTGTCAAACTCAGATCTGCCTGTTCTTTCAGAGCTGTCCACAACTCTTAACCATTGTGTGGTTTATCACCTAAGCATATTACCTTCAGCACAGCCTGTTGCCGCTTGGCTGAGGCAGTGCTGCTGTGTTTCCAGATTGTGACTGATGTAGTCATTTTGGAGATGGAGGCTAAAGAAGAGAAGGAGGTGCAGGAGCTGTAAACTGTGGGGCAACCCTGATTGATCTGGGGCCCGCAATCCTCAGTGTTGGGAAGACGTGTTCCATTCCAAGGTCTGACTGGGTAACGGTTTCCACTATTTTAACCCAGTGTGCTGTCAGTGAGATGAACCATCCCTGCCCACAAGCACTTGTCCATGTGATCGTGGTTAGGTGGACTTTCCCAGTAACTGCATTGCTAAGGGCACAGCTAATGTTGTGGGACGCATGTTTGTGTAATGTGGAGATAGAACACCATGAGAAATAGTGGCGGCTAGGGACTGAGTACTGAGGTATGGCAGCCGCCATCAAGTTGCGAAAAGCTTCCGTCTCCACAAGCCTAAAAGGCAACATTTTGAGTTCAAGCAGTCGCAAAATGTGTGAATTTAGCAGTGTGGCCTGTGGGGCATTGGCTGCGTATTTGTGATTGCATTCCAAGGACTGGGGCATGGACAACTGAACGCTGCTCTGGGACAAGGACGTGGAAGTGCTTGCTGATGGTGCTAGTTGAGTGTGTGCAATGACAGTTGCAGGGCAGGAGACATCTTCACATGAACCATGGACAGGGGATTGGCTTGCATGCACAACAGCGGAAGAAGCAGTGGTATCAACCGCAGACACTGTTCCTGGATGCTGGGGTTCTGCCCACAAAGTCAGCTGCTTTGCTGCTATGTGCCTGATAAGGCTGGTAGATTTGCTACCCCTGCTGATGCCGGCAGGTGATGCAAATGGCCTTTTTGGGATTATTGGCAGAGTCTTTCAAAAAAATTCAGACTTTGGAAGACCTAACAGTTGGACTGTCAACTACCGTCGTGTTGGTGTTACGGGGAACGGTTGCCTGCCTTCTGTCTGCGGCCACCACACTGCTTGTTCCTGCCTGTTGGAGTGCTATGCCTCCCTCCCCCTGTGTGCTGCTGTCCTCACTCTGCATGCCCTTCTACCAGGTTGGGTCAGTTTCAATATCATCCACCAGCTTGTCTTCCGCTTCCGCACCCTGGTCCTCCTTCTGACTTTCTGGCAATTGTGTCTCATCACTGTCCACCTCTTGTGACACTTTCCCACTGTTGCCTTTTTGTGACCGTGGCTGCTCAAATATTTAGGTATCACTATATGTGATCTCCTCTTGCCCCACTTCAAGTGGACAGGGCGAGAGGCCCGAATCTGTAAATAGAAAAGTGAACAGCTCTTTGGAGTGTCCAAGTAAGGGATCAGTTGTCTGTGGACACTCGGCATGGTGGGAGGAAGGAGGATCAGGGTGAGTAATATGCGGTCCAGAATCATGGCTACTGAGACTTGACCATGTGGAAGACAGGGTGGAGGTGGTGGTGGCAAAGTGACTGGAAGCTTTATCCACTATCCAACCAAGCACCTTTTGACACTGCTCTGGGTTCAATAATGGTGTGCTGTGGTCCCCTAGTAATTGGGACAGGAAGGTCAGGCAAGAAGATGTGGATGTTTGATGTGGCACAATTTCAGCTTGCCATGGCCTCGGCATGCACCATTACCATCACGTCCAGTTCCCCTTCCCTTGACACGTGCCTTGCCCATTTTAAATGGAGGACAATATTTTCCATGTTCACTACAAATGGGTGAATTTGGAGTGAACTTATATGTGATCCGTGTGACGGACAAACCACAGATTTGAATAGATCGCCTGTAAGTAACTATTTTTACCAGCAAACTGGTGTCAATAACTTCGATAACACACTGCAACAAAATATAAAGGGAGGTCAGAAATGGCAGAATTATGAGCGCACTTTTCATCTCTGTTCCATGTGATGGACAAATCACAGTTTTAAATAGCTGGATTTTAAGCGCTGTAATATGGAAAGGATCTGCCTGTATTTTGCATAGCCAACAAGCAAATGGAGCAGAAAAACGGTGTCCTCTGGATTGCTTTTTAAGCAAATAATCAGGATTAAGATCCATAACAAAAACCTTATTGCTGACCTTTGATACCTGGGGCTATTTCTAGAAATATCTGTAATAGCAGTAGCAGTAGACAGAACTCTTGCTTTATGCACAGAAGTCTGCCACATACACTGCCTGATGCCTAGCACTGATATCAATGCAGATTTATTAGTCCTCAAAAGGACTGTTAGTTGAGATGGATGTGTGTATAATATATGGTCTACCCACAATAAGAACCAAGCAAATCTCTCCCTAGCTCAGCAGCAACTCTCCCTAAGCTGCCTGATTCCGTTGGAGACTATGATAAGCATGGCGGCGCCAGATCTGATATAGACCTGATGAAGCTGTGCGGCCAGCCAATCCCCCAGAAATACTCGGCAAGCTCCGAGCATCTTGAGTAGTTAGATGCTCTAGCTATTTTGAGCAAGTAGTGCCGAGCATGCTCGCTCATCACTAATCATTTTCACAAATACATGGTGGCCATACCCACCTGAGACGAGACAGCAGAGTCAGTCACTGACACAATCTGCAAACACGTTTCACAAGTGTTTGGGTGTCTGCAGAGAATAAATTTGGACCAGAGGGCATGCTTCCATGGCACCCTGATGAGCGAGCAGTACCAGCTTTATGGCATCGAGCATTTTTGCACGATGGCATATCACCCCCAAGGGAATAGGGCATGCAAATGGTTTAACCGCAATCTGCTCCAGATGCTGAGGACTCTGGAGGATAGTCAAAAGGGTTGGTGGCCGTAATGCTTACCCAACTTAATGTGGGCCTATAACAACAGGTGTGAGGCAGTGACCGGTGTCATATGCGAGGGTCGCTATGTGTCCCCCAGGATGAGGACAGAAGCATATTGAGGCCGCGGGAGTGCATTGCAGTCACAGGTATAGCTGTAAGTGTTGGTCTTGTGCAAGCTATTTGTCCAAGTCAGAATTTAGAAAACCTGCCATGGGCTTTTATTTTTGAAGTGGACTACAGGATGGTAGTGGGGCGGTCCGCTTCCTTCCCAGCCAGGTCTTCCATGTGGCCGTTGGCCACAGTTCCTTGTAAAAACCCTGCAGCAGGGGGGTTGGGTTTGTCAGTTTGGTCTTTCAAGCGTGCAGAGTAGGAGGCTCTGTAGAGCTCAACCTGTGTGATGCAACACAGAGCCAAGTGGAGCCAAAAGGCATTGCCGCCCTCAGCGTACACGGCGGTGCAGTCACCTACTGCAACCGGTCTCGGTTACAGACTATCTTGTTTCCCGGCTGCAATCCGGAGGATACCCTTTGTTGTCTATTTTGTGAGTACGCTGAACATTAAAGAGACTTTGTTTTTGAACTTTCCTGTGGTCAATTGTTATGATCCTTAGTGGTTGAGGTTCACAAATTACTCCAGCTAAGTAACAAACATAGGACAAGCTCTAGGGAGGTGGCAAACTGGACTGACCGCAAATCTGAACCTATCCAAACACACTAGAAGTAGCCGGTGAACGTGCCTAAAAATCCTAGATGTCTCGAGCCAGCCTGAGGAACTAACTACCCCTAGAGAGAAAGAAAGACCTCTCTTGCCTCCAGAGAAATAATCCCCAAAGATATAGAAGCCCCCAACAAATAATAACGGTGAGGTAAGAGGAAGGCACATACACAGGGGTGAAAGCAGATTAAGCAAATGAGGCCCACTAATACTAGATAGCAGAAAATAGAGAAGGGAATCTATGCGGTCAGTAAAAAACCCTTACAAAATATCCACTCTGAGATTTCAAGAACCCCCACACCAACTAACGGTGTGGGGGGAGAAACTCAGTCCCCTAGAGCAACCAGCAAGCGAGGAAATCACATTTTAGCAAGCTGGACTAAAAACATAACGAACGCTGATAATCAAAAAATGATCAAACAAAAACTTAGCTTGTCTTGGAGAGACTGGGAGCAAGGTAGCCAAAAGGAATCTGAAGAGCACTGAATACATTGATAGCAGGCAAGGAACTGAGTATCCAGGTGAGCTAAATAGGAAACCAACCAAGGATAACGAACCAGCTGATGCTGCAACCTGCAGAAAGACAACACTACACAGTACCGCTTGTGACCACTAGAGGGAGCCCAAAAATAGAGTTCACAACAGTACCCCCCCCTTGAGGAGGGGTCACCGAACCCTCATCAAGACCCCCAGGGCGATCAGGATGAGCCCCGTGGAAGGCACGAACCAAATTGGCCGCATGAACATCAGAGGCGACAACCCAGGAATTATCCTCCTGACCATAGCCCTTCCACTTAACCAAATACTGAAGCCTCCGTCTAGAGATACGAGAATCCAAAATCTTCTCCACCACGTACTCCAATTCGCCCTCGACCAGCACCGGAGCAGGAG
This sequence comes from Ranitomeya variabilis, assembly GCF_051348905.1. NCBI lineage: Eukaryota > Metazoa > Chordata > Amphibia > Anura > Dendrobatidae > Ranitomeya > Ranitomeya variabilis. The sequence goes on from NC_135237.1 coordinate 235,059,578, forward strand.
GCTCAACAGAAGGAACCACAGGTACCACATACCTCCGCAACAAAGACCTATGGAACACATTATGAATGGCAAACGATGCTGGGAGATCCAAACGAAAAGACACCGGGTTAAGGATTTCCAAGATCTTATAAGGACCGATGAAGCGAGGCTTGAATTTAGGAGAGGAGACCTTCATAGGAACATACCGAGAAGACAGCCACATCAAATCCCCAACACGAAGTCGGGGACCCACACCGCGGCGGCGGTTGGCAAAGCGCTGAGCCTTCTCCTGTGACAACCTCAAATTGTCCACCACATGGTTCCAAATCTGCTGCAACCTATCCACCACAGAATCCACCCCAGGACAGTCAGAAGGCTCAACCTGACCCGAGGAAAAACGAGGATGGAAACCAGAATTGCAGAAAAAAGGCGAAACCAAAGTAGCAGAACTAGCCCGATTATTAAGGGCAAACTCGGCCAAAGGCAAAAAAGTCACCCAATCATCCTGATCAGCAGAAACAAAACATCTCAAATAAGTTTCCAATGTCTGATTAGTTCGCTCGGTTTGGCCATTAGTCTGAGGATGGAAGGCCGACGAAAAAGATAAATTAATGCCCATCTTAGCACAAAAAGTCCGCCAAAACCTGGACACAAACTGGGATCCTCTATCAGACACAATATTTTCAGGAATGCCGTGCAAGCGAACCACATTCTGAAAAAATAGAGGAACCAAATCGGAGGAAGAAGGCAACTTAGGCAAGGGCACCAAATGGACCATCTTGGAAAAACGATCACACACCACCCAGATGACAGACATTTTCTGAGATACTGGAAGATCTGAAATAAAATCCATGGAAATGTGCGTCCAAGGCCTTTTCGGAACAGGCAAAGGCAAAAGCAAACCGCTGGCACGAGAACAGCAAGGCTTAGCCCGAGCACAAATCCCACAAGACTGCACAAAGGAACGCACATCCCGCGACAAGGAAGGCCACCAGAAGGACCTAGCCACCAAATCTCTGGTACCAAAAATCCCAGGATGACCCGCCAACACCGAAGAATGAACCTCGGAAATAACTCTGCTGGTCCATCTATCCGGGACAAACAGTCTCTCTGGTGGACAACGGTCAGGTCAATCCGCCTGAAATTTCTGCAGCACTCGTGGCAAATCTGGGGAAATGGCAGACAAAATCACTCCCTCTCTGAGAATACCAGCCGGCTCAGAAACTCCCGGAGAGTCAGGCACAAAACTCCTAGAAAGTGCATCAGCTTTCACGTTCTTTGAACCAGGCAGGTATGAGACCACGAAGTTGAAACGGGAGAAAAACAACGACCAACGAGCCTGTCTAGTATTCAGGCGCTTGGCAGATTCAAGGTAAATCAGATTTTTGTGATCAGTCAAGACCACCACACGATGTTTAGCTCCTTAGAGCCAATGTCGCCACTCCTCAAATGCCCACTTCATAGCCAACAACTCCCGATTACCAACATCATAATTCCGCTTGGCAGGCGAAAACTTTCTTGAAAAGAAAGCACATGGCTTCATCACAGAGACATCAGAGCTTCTCTGCGACAAAACAGCCCCTGCTCCAATCTCAGAAGCATCAACCTCGACCTGGAAGGGGAGAGAGACATCTGGCTGACATAAGACTGGAGCTGAAGAAAACCGGTGCTTCAGCTCCCGAAAGGCCTCCATGGCCGCAGGAGACCAATTAGTCACATCAGAACCCTTCTTGGTCAAATCCGTCAAAGGTTTAACCACGCTAGAAAAATTAGCGATGAAACGACGGTAAAAATTAGCAAAACCCAAGAACTTCTGAAGACTCTTAACAGACGTGGGCTGAGTCCAGTCATGAATAGCCTGGACCTTGACTGGGTCCATCTCCACAGTAGAAGGAGAAAAAATAAAACCCAAAAAGGAGACTTTCTGTACTCCGAAGAGGCATTTTGAGCCCTTCACAAATAAAGCATTAGCACGCAGGACCTGAAACACCATCCTGACCTGCTTCACATGGGACTCCCAATCATCAGAAAAGACCAAAATGTCATCCAAATAAACAATCATAAATTTATCCAGATATTCTCAGAAGATGTCATGCATGAAGGACTGAAACACAGAAGGAGCATTAGAGAGTCCAAAAGGCATCACTAAGTACTCAAAATGGCCTTCGGGCGTATTAAATGCTGTTTTCCATTCATCTCCCTGCTTAATGCGCACAAGGTTATACGCACCACGGAGATCTATCTTGGTGAACCAACTGGCACCCTTAATCCGAGCAAACAAATCAGACAATAGTGGCAAAGGATACTGAAATTTGACTGTAATTTTATTCAGAAGACGATAATCTATACAAGGTCTCAAAGAACCATCCTTCTTTGCCACAAAAAAAAATCCTGCACCAAGAGGGGAAGAGGATGGGCGAATATGTCCCTTCTCCAAAGACTCCTTTATATAACTCCGCATCGCGGCATGCTCTGGTATAGACAAATTAAAAAGTCGTCCCTTAGGGAATTTACTACCAGGAATTAAATTTATAGCACAGTCACAATCCCTATGAGGGGGCAGGGCACTGGACCTGGGCTCATCAAATACATCCTGGTAGTCAGACAAAAACTCAGGGACCTCAGAAGGAGTGGAAGAAGCAATAGACACCAGCGGAGTATCGCCATGAATTCCCTGACAACCCCAACTTGACACAGACATAGCTTTCCAATCTAAAACTGGATTATGAGCTTGCAGCCATGGCAGACCCAAAACGACAACATCATGCAAATTATGCAGAACGAGAAAGCGAATCACCTCCTGATGTACGGGAGTCATGCACATGGTCATTTGCGTCCAATACTGAGGCTTATTCTCAGCCAATGGCGTAGCATCAATTCCCCTCAGAGGAATAGGAAATTCCAAAGGCTCCAGGACAAAACCACAGCGCCTGGCAAACGACAAATCCATCAGATTCAGGGCAGCACCCGAATCCACAAAAGCCATAACCGGGTAGGACGACAAAGAACAAATCAAAGTAACAGACAAAATAAATTTAGGCTGTATAGTACCAATGGTGACAGGTTTAGCGATTTTTTTTTTAAGAGTTTAGAGCATGCTGAGATAACATGAGTAGAATCACCACAGTAAAAGCACAACCCATTTTGACGTCTATGACTTTGTCGCTCAATTCTGGTCAGAGTTCGGTCACATTGCATAGACTCAGGTCTCTGTCCAGAAAATACCGCCAAAGGATGAGCAGATTTGCGCTCCCGCAAACGCCGATCAACCTGAATGGCTAAAGCCATAGAATCACTCAGACTTGTAGGGGTGGGAAACCCCACCATAACATTCTTAACGGCCTCAGAAAGACCTTCTCTGAAATTTGCAGCCAGGGCACACTCATTCCATTGAGTAAGCACCGACCATTTCCGAAATTTTTGACAATACACCTCTGCTTCATCCTGACCTTGAGAGATAGCCAGCAATGCTTTTTCTGCCTGATTCTCAAGATTAGGCTCCTCATAAAGCAGTCCAAGAGCCAGAAAAAATGCATCTACATTAAGCAATGCAGGATCTCCTGGCGCCAGAGAGAAAGCCCAATCTTGAGGGTCGCCACGCAACAAGGAGATAACAATTTTAACTTGCTGAGCAGAATCACCAGAGGAACGAGGTCTCAGAGATAGAAATAACTTACAATTATTCTTAAAATTTAGAAACCTAGATCTATCTCCAGAAAACAACTCAGGAATGGGTATCTTTGGTTCTGACATAGGGCTACGAATAACAAAATCCTGAATACTTTGCACCCGTGCAGTAAGATGATCCACACTAGAAGTCAGAGTCTGAACATTCATGTCTGCAGCTGAGCTCAAAACCACCCAGAGTTCAAGGGGATGAAAGAAGCTAAACAGACTGCAGCAAAGGAAAAGCGGGAGGAAAAAAAAAATGTACTCAGGTCTTCTTTTTATCCCACTTCTGCGATGCATTAAACACTTTTGGGCCTGCTATACTGTTATGATCCTTAGTGGTTGAGGATCACAAATTACTCCAGCTAAGTAACAAACATAGGACAAGCTCTAGGGAGGTGGCAAACTGGACTGACCGCAAGTCTGAACCTATCCAAACACACTAGAAGTAGCCGGTGAACGTGCCTAAAAATCCTAGACGTCTCGAGCCAGCCTGAGGAACTAACTACCCCTAGAGAGAAAGAAAGACCTCTCTTGCCTCCAGAGAAATAATCCCCAAAGATATAGAAGCCCCCAACAAATAATAACGGTGAGGTAAGAGGAAAGCACATACACAGGGGTGAAAGCAGATTAAGCAAATGAGGCCCACTAATACTAGATAGCAGAAAATAGAAAAGGGAATCTATGCGGTCAGTAAAAAACCCTTACAAAATATCCACTCTGAGATTTCAGGAACCCCCACACCAGCTAACGGTGTGGGGGGAGAAACTCAGTCCCCTAGAGCAACCAGCAAGCGAGGAAATCACATTTTAGCGAGCTGGACTAAAAACATAATGAACGCTGATAATCAAAAAATGATCAAACAAAAACTTAGCTTGTCTTGGAGAGACTGGGAGCAAGGTAGCCACAAGGAATCTGAAGAGCACTGAATACATTGATAGCAGGCAAGGAACTGAGTATCCAGGTGAGCTAAATAGGAAACCAACCAAGGATAACGAACCAGCTGATGCTGCAACCTGCAGAAAGACAACACTACACAGTACCGCTTGTGACCACTAGAGGGAGCCCAAAAATAGAGTTCACAACAGTCAATGCCTGTCTGTCACACTGCACCAAGCCTGCTGCACTACACAGGGTACACAGCATGACCAGCTACTCATCATATATGCTCATATTTGGGGGAGCAGGCAGGGAAATTAAGGATCTCCACATGCCCGATCCAATGGGCTCACCACTGTGTGGGCTCAAGAGCATCGCTGTCAGCTGAGGGCTGTGTACAAGGTTGGGGAGGCGTCTGAGACAAGTGGTGTGTCCCAACTAGAGGCCTGTGCCGAAAGATGAGTATGTTCCTGGTGATTGGGTGATGAATAGGGCCAAGAGGCCATCTAGGAAGTTGGATGGGGGGTGGGAGGCAGTCCCATATGTAGTAAAAAGGAGGTTAGACCTGACCATCCTGGTCTATGAGGTACAGCCAGTAGGGACTAAGAGACCCTCGAGGAATCTTCACTGTAACCGCCACGGTAGGTAACCATGCATGCACCACACTACATTCTGGTGCCAAAAGAATTAAGGCTGCGATAGAGCGTTGATTGCCAAAATTAGCGTCCAGAACGTTCGTATTTGTTGCCACGTTTCCTGATTGTTTTATAACTAAAAATCCTAATTCACACCTAGGTTCTGACACTGCATGGAATGGACCCCAGACCAAACTATAATGTTTCTGTGAAACATTATAGTACGTGACAGTTGTTCAACTTTGATAGACTTTGTCACGGCTAATTAGCCAACACAGATGGTTAACTTTTGGGGAATTTTCTGTTCAAATAATTTTTATTATAACTTTGAAATTTAATATTAGCATGTGGAAATAATCATATAGTCAGCTCGCAAGGGAATAGGGGTAAGGAGAGGGAGGGAGGTAGGGGGGATGGGTTTGGGGAAAGGTAACCCGTGATCATACTTATTCAAATAATTTTATTATATCTTTGAAATTTAATATTAGCATGTGGAGTCAGCTCACAAGGGAATAGGGGAAGGAGAGGGAGGGAGGTGGGGGGGTTTGGGGAAAGGTAAGAACAACATTGTGGACACGCTGTCCATTTTAAACAAAATTTGATAATGATTAACAATTTTTTAACAGATTAACATACAGTAACATATAATAGCATATAATAATAGCATATAGCATATAATAAATCGTAATATCCTCACAGGTATGTAGAAGCCATCATTTTTCCTTTTAATGCGATAGGTTGGAGTTTACCTCAACCCATTTCTTCCATTTCCTATCATGTTTCGTATAGTAATTATTTGCTAATGCGAAGTTTTCTTCGTATGTCTTGTGTAAGTTAATTTGGTCTATAATTTCAGTAAAAGCCGGTAAAATCGGATTCTTCCAATGGAAAGCTATGATTTGTATGACCACAAGGCAGATATGGATGATAAGAGATCTCACATTTGTGTCTATTTTTTCCCAGTTCAGGGCCAACAAGGCCATTGCAGGGGTAACTATAATATTACCTGTTAATAATTTGTTAATTAATTTTATGGCTTGCCTCCATAAGGGTTTTTCCCGGGGGCATGACCAAAACACATGTAGCAAACTTCCACGCTCTCCACATTCTCTCCAGCATAATGGAGATCCTCCTGACGGCAGATGAGAAAGGCGAGCCGGAGTATAGTACCATCTTGTTATTATTTTATAGTAGGCCTCTTTCAGTGTCATGCAGATGTTTGATGCATAAGTAAAGTGGATTGCATTTTCCCACTGTTCTGGAGTGAACGTTACATTCAGATCCCCTTCCCATTTTATCATATGAGCTAACTTATTAAATTGTGTGTCATTGTTAAACCACGGATATATTTGCTTGTTACTCCAAAATAAATTGTGTGTGTTTTTTTTTAGTAAATTAATAGTTGCTTCAGATATTTTTGGTTTGTTTGTAATGTATTTTTGAGCTTGGTCCTTTAGTACCCTGTAAGGGAAAAAGGCTGAGGAGGGTATTTTAAATTTTTGTTTAATAGAGCTGAAGGTGAGAAATTTAACCCCATCATGGATATCATTTAATTTTTTAATCCCATTGTCTCTCCATATGGGGGAGGGGTTAATATTTTGGGTAAGCATGATAATCTCTATAGGGGTATTTTGGAGGAGGATTTTCCTGTTGGAGCCTCTCTTTCGTTTGGACAATTTATTCCAGGCATATATAATGGGAGAAAAGATAGGGTGATGGGCATAGGCCTTATAAAGTCTGTTGAGAATATGGTCAAAAACCAATTCTTTGGGAGATTTCCTATGGTTAAGTTCAATTTCAAGATCAAGCCAATTCGGAGGATCTTCTTTCATGAACCAATACTGGCTTTGTTTTATTAAATTCGATAGATATAAAGCTGTAATGTTTGGTAAGCCTATGCCCCCAAATTCCTTGCATTTATATAGAATGTTTGTGGAAATGCGGGCCTTTTTTTTATTCCAAATAAACGTATTTATTGTTGATTGGAAGCTAGTCAGGTAGGAAGTGTTGATTTTTAGGGGAAGTGTTCTCAGTATATAAGAGATTTTTGGGACGATAAAAATTTTAGTTGCCAATACTCTGCCCTACCATGAGAGGTCTTTAGTACCGAGGAAACCCAGGTCTTTGTTTATATTTTCCAAGAGTTTGTTCAAGTTTTTCTTCATTAATGTGTCTGTTTTTTGAAATGATTGTACCTAGATAGTCTAGGTCTCCTTCCGACCAACTGAATGAAACTATATCTTTTATTTTCTTTGTTTCTAATTCCGTCAAGTAAAATGGCAATATTTTGGATTTATTTTCGTTTATCTTAAAAAAGGTAATAGTTGAAAAAAATTGAAGGGTTTTTTGTAGCTCCGAAACTGATTCATAGGGGTTCGTCAGGGTAAACATCATTGCGTCGGCAAAGAGCCCTATCTTATAATGGCGTGTGTTCGCGTTTGTAGACCTTTTATGGAATTATTTTGCCTAATTGATTGCGCCAGTGGTTCCATTGATAAAATAAAAAGCAGCGGAGATAAAGGGCACCCTTGTCGTGTACCATTTGAAATGTTAAATGGTGTAGAGGAGTAATTGTTTGCATAAATTTTGGCTGTTGGTTTTGAATAGAGTGCCATTACGCTGTTGATATATTTTCCATTAAATCCAAATGTTTGAAGTACTAATGTTAAATAAAGCCAATTTAATCGGTCAAAAGCCTTTTCGGCATCTAGAGTAATAATTACAGATGGCACTTTAGAGGAATGAATCAATTTAATTGAGTTGATAAGTTTTCCTTTCTATTGTGATTCTATAGATTTTAGGGAGCGTAAAAATATCCGATAAGATTAAATCGATTTGTGACGCTGATTGATGAGGGTCAGAGAAATGGGTGTATTCAATTGAAGTGGTGGTGTTTAGACACCGAAAGATGTCAAATAATTCATTTTAATGTATCCAATTGTCTAAAGTATGTGGTCGGTATCTATTTGGGGTGGAGGAATCCATATTTGCATTTGGTACCAAATTAAAGTCTCCCAACCAAATATTGGCACCTCTCTTGATTGACATTACTTTTTTATTTACTTTGTTCAGGAAACCTATTTGACCTGTGTTGGGGGTGTAAATATTGATGATTGTGCAAATCTGGTTATTCAAGGAACAAAGAAGAATATGAAACCTCCCTTTAGCATCTTTGATCTCCTCTAGAAATTCATATGAGATAGTTCCTTTAACGATTGTGACCACACCAGCTTTCTTTTTTGTGTTGTCCGACTTGTAAATATGTGGGAAATTTTTATGCGAAAATTTTGGGTTGTCTGAGTGTTTAAATTTGGATTCCTGTAAACAAATTATATCGGCATGGCTTTTGGATAGTTCTCTCCAAAGGGTGTGTCTTTTGTGCGGACTATTTAAGCCTCTAACATTGTAAGATAATATCTTTAAACTCATTGTGTAGCAGCAAACCTGTGAGGATTAAGAAATCTATATACATTAAGTAAAGGCCCCGTCTCACACAGCGACGCTGCAGCGATACAGACAACGATGCTGATCGCTGCAGCGTCGCTGTGTGGTCGCTGTGTGGTCGCTGGGGAGCTGTCACACAGACAGCTCTCTCCAGCGACCAACGATCAGGGGAACGACTTCGGCATCATTGAAACTGTCTTCAACGATGCCGAAGTCCCCCTGCAGCACCCGGGTAACCAGGGTAAACATCGGGTTACTAAGCGCAGGGCCGCGCTTAGTAACCCGATGTTTACCCTGGTTACCAGCGTAAATGTAAAAAAAAAAAAACACTACATACTCACCATCTGTTGCCCGTCAGGTCCCTTGGCGTCTGCTTCCTGCTCTGACTGAGCCGCCGTACAGTGAGAGCTGAGAGCAGAGCGCAGCGGTGACGTCACTGCTGTGCTCTCACTTTACGGCGCTCAGTCAGAGCAGGAAGCAGACGCCAAGGGACCTGACGGGCAACAGATGGTGAGTATGTAGTGTTTGTTTTTTTTACATTTACGCTGGTAACCAGGGTAAACATCGGGTTACTAAGCGCGGCCCTGCGCTTAGTAACCCGATGTTTACCCTGGTTACCAGTGAAGACATCGCTGGATCGGTGTCACACACACCGATTCAGCGATGTCAGCGGGACCTCAACGACCAAAAAACGGCCCAGGCCATTCTGACATGACCAGCGATCTCACAGCAGGGGCCTGGTCGCTGGTACGTGTCACATATAGCGAGATCGCTACTGAGGTCGCTGTTGCGTCACAAAACTTGTGACTCAGCAGCGATCTCGCTAGCGATCTCGCTATGTGAGACAGGGCCTTAAGAGTAAGAACAATAAACAATAAACTGTAATGTGCACTTGAAGTGGTCCACTACGGTGAACCTGACTTCACCTGTTGGGGGAAAAGTTCGTCTTACTAGCTCCCAAGCAACACCTTCTTGGTTGTTGAACTTATACCCATGTAACATTAACAAGAACGACCAAAGATAGGTATTAGCTTCTTATCGGGATAGTTTCCCATTTAAGTAAACAACAAACTTGATCAAAAACTCTTCATGTTTTACCATCAGAGTCAAGGCGATCCTTATGTCGTGGTTGAAGAGGAATACTGATGGAGTGCAAGAAGTCTCTGCCTTCTTCTGGAGAATTAAGAACGATAAAGTTGCTTTTGTAGTTGACTATTAACTTTAGTGGGAATCCCCACTTATAGGAGATCTCATTGTCCCTGAGAGGTATGGTAATGCTTTGAAAAGTTTTCCTCCCTTCCTCCCGGGTTTGGCCGAGGATTTACTCATAATTATCCCCGATCCGTAGTAGTAACTAAGACAGTCACAGAATAGGGTAGGAGGGTTGCCCACACTCTAAATCTCCCAGCAAAGTTGGAGTTATATAGAATGATTTATATGTTGTCGTGGAAGAATTTTAGGGAGGATTAGTCAGAATTCTCTACTGGTAACTCTGAAGTAAGAGACAAAGGGTTGCTTATTAGAATAACCCTAAGAATATAATTAGGAGAGAGAAGGTACTATATAGGCAGGCAGTAGTTATGACTATGCAGAGATACAGAGGGGTGTGTAAACTAATACTATTCACCTGGGGTTGATCCTGCCAGAGAAATTAGGTTATAGCTCTTTTGCATTAAAAGCCTTTCAGGCTCCTAACTAGTCGTCAGCAGGATTAGTTGTGTTGTAGTCTCTTCTTCTTGCTAGTGGATCTGGCAGGGTCTTCAGAGCCAACGGCGTTCCGGACCGTCGGTCTCCGTTAATCTCTCTACCCCCTGTGATGCAGCATCCAGCATAAGCTGGAACTCAACACCTCCAGAAATGGCGCTGAAGCAGTCCGGCCGGCTGTCTGAGTCCTCAGCTTGTGTTGCCGCGTTGTCGTCTTCCGGTGCAGGGACTTTCCCAGCCAGGAGCTGGAACTTACCGCCGATTAGATTTGCAGCTGATTGGGTCCAGCTTGTGTTGTCCGGCGCAGCTTTAACAGGAGCCGGTCGTGCGTGTCGCCAGGTCCGCCGCTGACCACCAATAAAATGGCGGCGTCTTCTGTTTTCTCCTATGATGCGAAGTCCAGGTGAGTGTCGGAGGTGGCGTGAAGCGCTGTCCGTCACTTCACCGGATCCTCCCTGAATCCTTAATTGTTCTTTTCTGCCTCCGCCTTTCAGTCTGGGGAGGCTTGGTGCTGTATAAAGATGGACAGGGCGGTAAATACTCCTATTGTGTCAGATGACGATTTTCTAAGATGGCGCCCGGAGAGCTGGTACTTCTCTAATTAGCCAGGCCGGTGTCGGGGTGAAGGTAATAAACACTGTGACCCGTTAATTCCAGGGGTTCCTCTGTTGTCAGGTGGGTTGTCACAGTACTGGGTGGACAAGCTGAGGAATCACAGTCAATTTAACAGGGAGAAAACCGGCAGGAAAAATGGCTGAGGATTCCTGTCACAAAGATTGACAGGCCTCAAAATGCTGACAGGGATTTCTCTCAGAAGAGACAATTAAGTCACAAATTTAGGCTCTCTGTTATCTTAGAGAGATACTGGGAATATATCTGCGATTATTTTTACCAAAGGATGCTGTTTTTCCACGGTTTGAGTTGATTTTAGACGATGTCACTCAGGAGCTTAGGCACCGCACACCTTACACCATTGCTGCCTAGGCCACGCCCCCGGGGAATTTTCAATATAATGGAGGACAGACAAGGGTTGAGCGAAACGGATTGGACAAATTAAAAAATCGACGACTTTCGGCAAAGTCAGGTTTCATGAAACCCGACCCTATCGCGTTTCGTATGACGCGTTCAGCACCATTTTTCAGCCAATGACGGAGGACGCAGAGTGTGGGCAGCGTGATGACATAGGTCTCGGTCCCCACCATCTTAGAGAAGTGTTGTGAAATTGTATTTTGGGCTCCCCCGGTGGCCACTGGTGGAATTGAACTGGTGTGCATCATCCCCTCTGTTCACCTGCTTCCATCAGGATGTGGGAGTCGCTATTTAACCTTGCTCCTCTGTCACTTCCTTGCCGGTCAACATTGTAATCAGAAGCCTTTCTGTGCATGTTCCTGCTGCTAGACAACTCCCAGATAAGTTGGACTTTAGTCCTCGTTTGTTTTTGCATTTTGTTCCAGTTCACAGCTGTAGTTTCGTTTCTGTGTCTGGAAAGCTCTTGTGATCTGAAATTGCCACTCTGATGTTATGAGTTAATACTAGAGTCTTAAAGTAATTTCAGGATGGTATTTTGATAGGGTTTTCAGCTGACCATGAAAGTGCCCTTTCTGTCTTCCTGCTATCTAGTAAGCGGACCTCAATTTTGCTAAACCTATTTTCATACTACGTTTGTCATTTCATCTAAAATCACCGCCAATATATGTGGGGGCCTCTGTCTGCCTATCGGGGAAATTTCTCTAGAGGTGAGCCAGGACTATATTTTCCTCTGCCAGGATTAGTTAGTCCTCCGGCCGGCGCTGGGCGTCTAGGGATAAAAAACGTAGGCAACGCTACCCGGCTACTGTTAGTTGTGCGGCAGGTTTAGTTCATGGTCAGTTTAGTTTCCATCCTTCCAAGAGCTAGTACTTATGTTTGCTGGGCTATGTTCTCTTGCCATTGAGAACCATAACAGTTTGACCGGCCAAAAAAGGGTTAAATTAATTGACAGAGAAAGGAGAGAAAAGAGAAGTCTGCTGAAGATTTTTATTTTTTTTTTCCCTTCCCTTCAGTTCTGAGTGTGCTTGTAATTGAATCTCTTGCAAGTCTGCCTATATTGCAGCCTTTCTCTCTCTCTCTCTCCTTCTAATCCTGGAATGGCTCTGTGTTCACCTGTTTAAAATGGATATTCAGAGTTTAGCTGCAGGTTTGAATAATCTCACCACGAAAGTTCAAAATTTACAAGATTTTGTTGTTCATGTTCCTATATCTGAACCTAGAATTCCTTTGCCTGAATTTTTCTCGGGGAATAGATCTTGCTTTCAAAATTTCAAAAATAATTGCAAGTTGTTTTTGTCCCTGAAATCTCGCTCTGCTGGAGATCCTGCTCAGCAGGTCAGGATTGTGATTTCCTTGCTCCGGGGCGACCCTCAGGATTGGGCTTTTGCATTGGCTCCAGGGGATCCTGCGTTGCTCAATGTGGATGCGTTTTTTCTGGCCTTGGGGTTGCTTTATGAGGAACCTCAGTTAGAGCTTCAGGCGGAAAAGGCCTTGATGTCCCTATCTCAGGGGCAAGACGAAGCTGAAATATACTGCCAGAAATTACGTAAATGGGCTGTGCTTACTCAGTGGAATGAGTGCGCCCTGGCGGCGAATTTCAGAGAGGGTCTCTCTGATGCCATTAAGGATGTTATGGTGGGGTTCCCTGTGCCTGCGGGTCTGAATGAGTCCATGACAATGGCTATCCAGATCGATAGGCGTCTGCGGGAGCGCAAACCTGTGCACCATTTGGCGGTGTCTACTGAGAAGACGCCAGAGAATATGCAATGTGATAGAATTCTGTCCAGAAGTGAACGGCAGAATTTAAGACGAAAAAATGGGTTGTGCTTCTATTGCGGTGATTCAACTCATGTTATATCAGCATGCTCTAAGCGTACTAAGAAGCTTGATAAGTCTGTTTCAATTGGCACTTTACAGTCTAAGTTTATTCTATCTGTGACCCTGATTTGTTCTTTATCATCTATTACCGCGGATGCCTATGTCGACTCTGGCGCCGCTTTGAGTCTTATGGATTGGTCCTTTGCCAAACGCTGTGGGTATGATTTGGAGCCTCTTGAAACTCCTATACCCCTGAAGGGGATTGACTCCACCCCATTGGCTAGTAATAAACCACAATACTGGACACAAGTAACTATGCGGATTAATCCGGATCATCAGGAGATTATTCGCTTTCTTGTGCTGTATAATCTACATGATGTGTTGGTGCTTGGATTGCCATGGCTGCAATCTCATAACCCAGTCCTTGACTGGAAAGCTATGTCTGTGTTAAGCTGGGGATGTAAGGGGACGCATGGGGACGTACCTGTGGTTTCCATTTCATCATCTATTCCCTCTGAGATTCCTGAGTTCTTGACTGAATATCGTGACGTTTTTGAAGAACCTAAGCTTGGTTCATTACCTCCGCACCGGGAGTGCGATTGTGCCATAGATTTGATTCCGGGTAGTAAATACCCTAAGGGTCGTTTATTTAATCTGTCTGTGCCTGAACATGCTGCTATGCGAGAATATATAAAGGAGTCCTTGGAAAAGGGACATATTCGTCCTTCGTCATCTCCCTTAGGAGCCGGTTTTTTCTTTGTGGCTAAGAAAGATGGCTCTTTGAGACCGTGTATTGATTATCGGCTTTTGAATAAAATCACGGTCAAATATCAATATCCGTTGCCACTGCTGACTGATTTGTTTGCTCGCATAAAGGGGGCCAAGTGGTTCTCTAAGATAGATCTTCGTGGGGCGTATAATTTGGTGCGAATTAAGCAGGGGGATGAGTGGAAGACCGCATTTAATACGCCCGAGGGCCACTTTGAGTATTTGGTGATGCCTTTTGGTCTTTCAAATGCCCCTTCAGTCTTTCAGTCCTTTATGCATGACATTTTCCGTGATTATTTGGATAAATTTATGATTGTGTATCTGGATGATATTTTGATTTTTTCGGATGACTGGGACTCTCATGTCCAGCAGGTCAGGAGGGTTTTTCAGGTTTTGCGGTCTAATTCCTTGTGTGTGAAGGGTTCTAAGTGCATTTTTGGGGTTCAAAAGATTTCCTTTTTGGGATATATTTTTTCCCCCTCTTCCATCGAGATGGATCCTGTCAAGGTTCAGGCTATTTGTGATTGGACGCAACCCTCTTCTCTTAAGAGTCTTCAGAAATTTTTGGGCTTTGCTAACTTTTATCGTCGATTTATTGCTGGTTTTTCTGATGTTGTTAAACCATTGACTGATTTGACTAAGAAGGGTGCTGATGTTGCTGATTGGTCCCCTGCTGCTGTGGAGGCCTTTCGGGAGCTTAAGCGCCGCTTTTCTTCCGCCCCTGTGTTGCGTCAGCCTGATGTTGCTCTTCCTTTTCAGGTTGAGGTCGACGCTTCTGAAATCGGAGCTGGGGCAGTTTTGTCGCAGAGAAGTTCCGATTGTTCCGTGATGAGACCTTGTGCCTTTTTCTCGCGTAAATTTTCGCCCGCCGAGCGGAATTATGATGTTGGGAATCGGGAGCTTTTGGCCATGAAGTGGGCTTTTGAGGAGTGGCGTCATTGGCTTGAGGGGGCTAGACATCAGGTGGTGGTATTGACTGACCACAAAAATCTAATTTATCTTGAGTCCGCCAGACGCCTGAATCCTAGACAGGCGCGCTGGTCATTGTTTTTCTCTCGGTTTAATTTTGTGGTGTCCTACCTGCCGGGTTCTAAGAATGTTAAGGCGGATGCCCTTTCTAGGAGTTTTGAGCCTGACTCCCCTGGTAACTCTGAACCTACAGGTATCCTTAAGGATGGAGTGATATTGTCTGCCGTTTCTCCAGACCTGCGGCGGGCCTTGCAGGAGTTTCAGGCGGATAGACCTGATCGTTGCCCACCTGGTAGACTGTTTGTTCCTGATGATTGGACCAGTAGAGTCATTTCTGAGGTTCATTCTTCTGCGTTGACAGGTCATCCTGGAATCTTTGCTACCAGGGATTTGGTGGCAAGGTCCTTCTGGTGGCCTTCCCTGTCTCGAGATGTGCGAGGCTTTGTGCAGTCTTGTGACGTTTGTGCTCGGGCCAAGCCTTGTTGTTCTCGGGCTAGTGGATTGTTGTTGCCCTTGCCTATCCCGAAGAGGCCTTGGACGCACATCTCGATGGATTTTATTTCGGATCTTCCTGTTTCTCAGAAGATGTCTGTCATCTGGGTGGTGTGTGACCGTTTCTCTAAGATGGTCCATTTGGTTCCCCTGCCTAAGTTGCCTTCTTCTTCTGAGTTGGTTCCTCTGTTTTTTCAAAATGTGGTCCGTTTGCATGGTATTCCGGAGAATATCGTTTCTGACAGAGGAACCCAATTCGTGTCTAGATTTTGGCGAGCATTCTGTGCTAGGATGGGCATAGATTTGTCTTTCTCGTCTGCTTTCCATCCTCAGACTAATGGCCAGACCGAGCGGACGAATCAGACCTTGGAGACATATTTGAGGTGTTTTGTGTCTGCAGATCAGGATGATTGGGTTGCTTTTTTGCCTTTAGCGGAGTTTGCCCTCAATAATCGGGCCAGCTCTGCCACCTTGGTGTCTCCTTTTTTCTGTAATTCGGGGTTTCATCCTCGATTTTCTTCTGGTCAGGTGGAATCTTCGGATTGTCCTGGAGTGGATGCTGTGGTGGAGAGGTTGCATCAGATTTGGGGGCAGGTAGTGGACAATTTGAAGTTGTCCCAGGAGAAGACTCAGCTTTTTGCCAACCGCCGGCGTCGGGTTGGTCCTCGGCTTTGTGTTGGGGACTTGGTGTGGTTGTCTTCTCGTTTTGTCCCTATGAGGGTTTCTTCTCCTAAGTTTAAGCCTCGGTTCATCGGCCCGTACAAGATATTGGAGATTCTTAACCCTGTGTCCTTCCGTTTGGACCTCCCTGCATCTTTTTCTATTCATAATGTTTTTCATCGGTCATTGTTGCGCAGGTACGAGGTACCGGTTGTGCCTTCCGTTGAGCCTCCTGCTCCGGTGTTGGTTGAGGGCGAGTTGGAGTACGTGGTGGAAAAAATCTTGGACTCCCGTGTTTCCAGACGGAAACTCCAGTATCTGGTCAAATGGAAGGGATACGGTCAGGAGGATAATTCTTGGGTGACTGCCTCTGATGTTCATGCCTCCGATCTGGTCCGTGCCTTTCATAGGGCTCATCCTGATCGCCCTGGTGGTTCTGGTGAGGGTCCGGTGCCCCCTCCTTGAGGGGGGGGTACTGTTGTGAAATTGGATTTTGGGCTCCCCCGGTGGCCACTGGTGGAATTGAACTGGTGTGCATCATCCCCTCTGTTCACCTGCTTCCATCAGGATGTGGGAGTCGCTATTTAACCTTGCTCCTCTGTCACTTCCTTGCCGGTTAACATTGTAATCAGAAGCCTTTCTGTGCATGTTCCTGCTGCTAGACAACTCCCAGATAAGTTGGACTTTAGTCCTCGTTTGTTTTTGCATTTTGTTCCAGTTCACAGCTGTAGTTTCGTTTCTGTGTCTGGAAAGCTCTTGCGATCTGAAATTGCCACTCTGATGTTATGAGTTAATACTAGAGTCTTAAAGTAATTTCAGGATGGTATTTTGATAGGGTTTTCAGCTGACCATGAAAGTGCCCTTTCTGTCTTCCTGCTATCTAGTAAGCGGACCTCAATTTTGCTAAACCTATTTTCATACTACGTTTGTCATTTCATCTAAAATCACCGCCAATATATGTGGGGGCCTCTGTCTGCCTATCGGGGAAATTTCTCTAGAGGTGAGCCAGGACTATATTTTCCTCTGCCAGGATTAGTTAGTCCTCCGGCCGGCGCTGGGCGTCTAGGGATAAAAAACGTAGGCAACGCTACCTGGCTACTGTTAGTTGTGCGGCAGGTTTAGTTCATGGTCAGTTTAGTTTCCATCCTTCCAAGAGCTAGTACTTATGTTTGCTGGGCTATGTTCTCTTGCCATTGAGAACCATAACAGAGAAGGGCATGACAGTGATTGGCTTGCTTTCTGCAGTGTCACAGGGGCTATAAAGGGGCGTGCACGCCGACCGCCATCTTACTTCTGCCGATTGTAGCATAGGAAGAGATTGCTGCAGCTTCATCAGAAGAAGGGACATAGTTAGGGAGGGAAGATTAACCCCCAAACTGCTTGTGCTGTAGCGATTTCCACTGTCCAACACCACCTTTTTTTTGCAGGGACAGTGGAGGCTATATTTTTGTGCATCAGCTCTGTAGCTTATTAGGCTGCCTTAGAAGGCTCCCTGATAGCTGCATTGCTGTTTGCACCGCTGCTGTGCAAACCAACTGCTTTTGTAAAAGCAAAAATCCTGTTGCTCCTTTCTGCACCGTTATCTTGTTTATTTGTCCACACTTTTGTGTGCAGCAGTCCTTTTTATTGCTGCCATACGTGTCCTGAGATCATTGTAGGGAGATTGAAATTGTACTACAGTCCTTGTATTTTTTCATATATCAGGCAGCCACTTTCAGCCACTTACATTGTGTTGTTTTATACACTGGGCCTGAGTTTTGGTTCAGTCTCCCCCCCAAAAAAGGGAGATTCAAATTCTCACAAAGTGGATATACCTCTGTCCTGTTAGTTTGTCGTATATCAGCCAGCCACTTTCAGCCACTTACATTGTGTTGTTTTATACACTGGGCCTGAGTTTTGGTTCAATCTCACCCCCAAAAAAGAGAGATTCAAATTCTCACAAAGAGGATATACGTCTGTCCTGTTAGTTTGTCGTATATCAGCCATCCACTTTCAGCCACTTACATTGTGTTGTTTTATACAGTGGGCCTGAGTTTTGGTTCAGTCTCCGCAAAAAAGGGAGATTCAAATTCTCACAAAGTGGATATACTTCTGTCCTGTTAGTTTGTCGTATATCAGCCAGCCACTTTCAGCCACTTACATAGCATTGTTTTATACACTGGGCCTGAGTTTTGGTTCAGTCTCCACCCAAAAAAAAGGGAGATTCAAATTCTCACAAAGTGGATATACTTCTGTCCTGTTATTTTGTCATATATCAGCCAGCCACTTTTAGCCACTTACATTGTGTTAGGACTGGCGGAACGCACCGAGATGTAATAATATTGGTGCGTTCGCAGTCCGGGGTCCACCGTGCAGGTGAAAACCCGCTGCTAGCAAATGGCGGCGCTATATGGCGGTGGAAGCGAACCCTGCAAAGTTACAGGTCCACAATACCACACAAATGAGTGCAAGCAAGGAGTCGGCGAACTCAATCCCAAGACTCAGGGTAGGAGTCCGTACAACTTGCTCACCACACCGCAACTGGGTGTGTAGGTATAGGTAAGAGCACCGAAGTGCGAACTGTGCCGTGCTGGCAGACACCACTAGTACCCGGACGTGGGCTAAGAAGCGCACTACTGGCGCGTGGCGCCGCACTGGCGGTGACAGCGATAGACGCTGACTCGTGTGTAACACGTTGAGTGTTTAGTCGGGCGCTAGGTAGCAGCCATACACCTTACACGATCTTTCATACAATAGGGTAGGGGTATTTAATGAACGACTTGCACTCACAACAAACACACGAATACAAATGTACACTAGCGCATGGCCATGCGGCCAAGCGAGCCTTATATAGCTGCAGCAAGTAAAAGACCTTCCTAAAAGGACCAATAAGAGACTGTCATACCAGAGCATGTGACCCTAAATCTCCACTGAGAGATCTTGCCCTGGGCATGCTCAGTGTGTGCAAAGCAAGACTTAGCTTTAGCACTTAAAGGACCTTCCTGAAAGGACCAATGGACTTAGCTGCAGTGTCTGACCATGTGACCCTCGATCTCCACTGAGAGATCTCACTCAGGGCATGCTCAGAACGAGAAAAGCAGGACTTAGTCCCAGAATCGTCTGCTCGCCGCTGCCCAGCACTGACTCCAATGGTAGAAGCCGGGGAAGCAGCAGTAACTCTTTGTACAGAGTGGGACTGAGCAAGATGCTGGGACCGACGTCTCCGCTGAGAAGGCTCCACTGCGGCAGGAGAAGAATCGGAGACCGCAGCAGAGACGGCCCGAGATTCCCCCTGTGCAGAAGCGGGAACTCGACCCTTAACATATTGTGTTGTTTTATACAGTGGGCCTGAGTTTTGGTTCAGTCTCCCCCAAAAAAAGGGAGATTCAAATTCTCACAAAGTGGATATACTTCTGTCCTGTTAGTTTGTCGTATATCAGTCAGCCACTTTCAGCCACTTACATTGTGCTGTTTTATACACTGGGCCTGAGTTTTGGTTCAGTCTTCCCAAAAAAAGGGAGATTCAAATTCCAAAAAAGTGGATATACTTCTGTCCTGTTAGTTTGTCTTATATCAGCCAGCCACTTTCATTGTGTTGTTTTATACACTGGGCCTGAGTTTTGGTTCAGTCTCCCCCGCAAAAAAGGGAGATTCAAATTCTCACAAAGTGGATATACTTCTGTCCTGTTAGTTTGTCGTATATCAGGCAGCCACTTTCAGCCACTTACATTGTGCTGTTTTATACACTGGGCCTGAGTTTTGGTTCAGTCTCCCCCCAAAAAAGGGAGA
Source organism: Ranitomeya variabilis (assembly GCF_051348905.1). NCBI lineage: Eukaryota > Metazoa > Chordata > Amphibia > Anura > Dendrobatidae > Ranitomeya > Ranitomeya variabilis. Next base: position 235,079,392 of record NC_135237.1, read on the forward strand.
TTCAAATTCTCACAAAGTGGATATAATTCTGTCCTGTTAGTTTGTCGTATATCAGCCAGCCACTTTCAGCCACTTAAATTGCATTGTTTTATACACTGGGCCTGAGTTTTGATTCATTCTGCCCCCCAAAAAAGGGAGATACAAATTCTCACAAAGTGGATATACTTCTGTCCTCTTAGTTTGTCATATATCAGCCAGCCACTTTCAGCCACTTACATTGCGTTGTTTTATACACTGGGCCTGAGTTTTGGTTCAGACTCCCCCCCCAAAAAAAGGGAGATTCAAATTCTCACAAAGTGGATATAATTCTGTCCTGTTAGTTTGTCGTATATCAGCCAGCCACTTTCAGCCACTTAAATTGCATTGTTTTATACACTGGGCCTGAGTTTTGATTCATTCTACCCCCCAAAAAAGGGAGATACAAATTCTCACAAAGTGGATATACTTCTGTCCTCTTAGTTTGTCATATATCAGCCAGCCACTTTCAGCCACTTACATTGTGTTGTTTTATACAGTGGGCCTGAGTTTTGGTTCAGTCTCCCCCCCAAAAAAAAGAGATTCAAATTCTCACAAAGTGGATATACTTCTGTCCTGTTAGTTTGTTGTATATCAGCCAGCCACTTTCAGCCACTTACATTGTGTTGTTTTATAAACTAGGCCTGAGTTTTGGTTCAGTCTCCTCACAAAAAAGGGAGATTAAAATTTTCACATAGTGGATATACTTCTGTCCTGTTAGTTTGTCGTATATCAGCCAGCCACTTTCAGCCAATTACATTGTGATGTTTTATAAACTGGGCCTGAGTTTTGGTTCAGTCTCCCCCCAAAAAAGGGAGATTCAAATTCTCACAAAGAGGATATACGTCTGTCCTGTTATTTTGTCGTATATCAGCCAGCCACTTTCAGCCACTTACATTGTGTTGTTTTATACACTGGGCCTGAGTTTTGGTTCAGTCTCCCCCCAAAAAAAGGGAGATTCAAATTCTCACAAAGTGGATATACTTCTGTCCTGATAGTTTGTTGTATATCAGCCAGCCACTTTCAGCCACTTACATTGTGTTGTTTTATAAACTGGGCCTGAGTTTTGGTTCAGTCTCCTCACAAAAAAAGGGAAATTCAAATTCCCACAAAGTGGATATACTTCTGTCCTGTTAGTTTGTCGTATATCAGCCAGCCACTTTCAGCCACTTACAATGTGTTGTTTTATACAGTGGGCCTGAGTTTTGGTTCAGTCTCCCCCCGAAAAAAGGGAGATTCAAATTCTCACAAAGTGGATATAATTCTGTCCTGTTAGTTTGTCGTATATCAGCCAGCCACTTTCAGCCACTTACATTGTGTTGTTTTATACAGTGGGCCTGAGTTTTGGTTCAGTCTCCCCACAAAAAAAGGGAGATTCAAATTCTCACAAAGTGGATATACTTCTATCCTGTTAGTTTGTCGTATATCAGCCAGCCACTTTCAGCCACTTACATTGCGTTGTTTTATACACTGGGCCTGAGTTTTGGTTCAGTCTCCCCCCCAAAAAAGGGAGATTCAAATTCTCACAAAGTGGATATACTTCTGTCCTGTTAGTTTGTTGTATATCAGCCAGCCACTTTCAGCCACTTAAATTGCATTGTTTTATACACTGCGCCTGAGGTTTGGTTCATTCTCCCCCCAAAAAAAGGGAGATTCAAATTCTCACAAAGTGGATATACTTCTACCTGTTAGTTTGTCGTATATCAGCCAGCCACTTTCAGCCACTTACATTGTGCTGTTTTATACACTGGGCCTGAGTTTTGGTTCAGTCTCCCCCCAAAAAAAGGGAGATTCAAATTCTCACAAAGTGGATATACTTCTGTCCTGTTAGTTTGTCGTATATCAGCCAGCCACTTTCAGCCACTTACATTGTGTTGTTTTATATACTGGGCCTGAGGTTTGGTTCAGTCTCCCCCAAAAAAGGGAGATTCAAATTCTCACAAAGTGGATATACTTCTGTCCTGTTAGTTTGTCGTATATCAGCCAGCCACTTTCAGCCACTTACATTGTGTTGTGTTATACACTGGGCCTGAGTTTTGGTTCACTCTCCCCCCCAAAAAAGGGAGATTCAAATTCTCACAAAGTGGATATACTTCTGTTCTGTAAGTTTGTTCTAAACAGCCAGCCACTTTCAGCCACTTACATTGTGTTTTTTTGTATACTGGGCCTCAGGTTTGGTTCAGTCTCCCCCCAAAAAAGGGAGATTCAAATTCTCACAAAGTGGATATACTTCTGTTCTGTAAGTTTGTTCTATATCAGCCAGCCACTTTCAGCCACTTACATTGTGTTGTTTTATACACTGGGCCTGAGTTTTGGTTCAATCTTACCCCCAAAAAAGAGAGATTCAAATTCTCACAAAGAGGATATACTTCTGTCCAGTTAGTTTGTCGTATATCAGCCAGCCACTTTCAGCCACTTACATTGTGCTATTTTGTACACTGGGCCTGAGTTTTGGTTCAGTCTACCCCCAAAAAAAAGGAGATTCAAATTCTCACAAAGTGGATATACTTCTGTCCTGTTAGTTTGTCGTATATCAGCCAGCCACTTTCAGCCACTTACATTGTGTTGTTTTATACACTGGGCCTGAGTTTTGGTTCAGTCTCCCCCCAAAAAAAGAGAGATTCAAATTCTCACAAAGAGGATATACGTCTGTCCTGTTAGTTTGTCGTATATCAGCCAGCCACTTTCAGCCACTTACATTGTGTTGTTTTATACACTGGGCCTGAGTTTTGTTTCAGTCTACCCCCCAAAAAAGGGAGATTCAAATTCTCACAAAGTGGATATACTTCTGTCCTGTTAGATTGTCGTATATCAGCCAGCCACTTTCAGCCACTTACATTGCGTTGTTTTATATACTAGGCCTGAGTTTTGGTTCATTCTCCCCCCAAAAAAAGGGAGATTCAAATTCTCACAAAGTGGATATACTTCTGTTCTGTTAGTTTGTTGTATATCAGCCAGCCACTTTCAGCCACTTACATTGTGTTGCTTTTTTATACTGGGCCTCAGGTTTGGTTCAGTCTCCCCCAAAAAAAGGGAGATTCAAATTCTCACAAAGTGGATATACTTCTGTCCTGTTAGTTTGTCGTATATCAGCCAGCCACTTTCAGCCACTTACATTGTGTTGTTTTATACACTGGGCCTGAGTTTTGGTTCAATCTCACCCCCAAAAAAGAGAGATTCAAATTCTCACAAAGAGGATATACGTCTGTCCTGTTAGTTTGTCGTATATCGGCCAGCCACTTTCAGCCACTTACATTGCGTTGTTTTATACACTGGGCCTGAGTTTTGGTTCAGTCTCCCCCCCAAAAAAAGGGAGATTCAAATTCACACAAAATGGATATATTACTGTCCTGTTAGTTTGTCGTATATCAGCCAGCCACTTTCAGCCACTTACATTGTGTTGTTTTATACAGTGGGCCTGAGTTTTGGTTCAGTCTCCCCACAAAAAAGGGAGATTTAAATTCTCACAAAGTGGATATACTTCTATCCTGTTAGTTTGTCGTATATCAGCCAGCCACTTTCAGCCACTTACATTGCGTTGTTTTATACACTGGGCCTGAGTTTTGGTTCAGACTCCCCCCCCAAAAAAAGGGAGATACAAATTCTCACAAAGTGGATATAATTCTGTCCTGTTAGTTTGTCGTATATCAGCCAGCCACTTTCAGCCACTTACATTGTGTTGTTTTATACACTGGGCCTGAGTTTTGGTTCAGTCTCCCCCCAAAAAAGGGAGATTCAAATTCTCACAAAGAGGATATACGTCTGTCCTGTTATTTTGTCGTAGATCAGCCAGCCACTTTCAGCCACTTACATTGTGTTGTTTTATACAGTGGGCCTGAGTTTTGGTTCAGTCTCCCCCCAAAAAAAGGGAGATTCAAATTCTCACAAAGTGGATATACTTCTGTCCTGATAGTTTGTTGTATATCAGCCAGCCACTTTCAGCCACTTACATTGTGTTGTTTTATAAACTGGGCCTGAGTTTTGGTTCAGTCTCCTCACAAAAAAAGGGAGATTCAAATTCCCACAAAGTGGATATACTTCTGTCCTGTTAGTTTGTCGTATATCAGCCAGCCACTTTCAGCCACTTACAATGTGTTGTTTTATACAGTGGGCCTGAGTTTTGGTTCAGTCTCCCCCCGAAAAAAGGGAGATTCAAATTCTCACAAAGTGGATATAATTCTGTCCTGTTAGTTTGTCGTATATCAGCCAGCCACTTTCAGCCACTTACATTGTGTTGTTTTATACAGTGGGCCTGAGTTTTGGTTCAGTCTCCCCACAAAAAAAGGGAGATTCAAATTCTCACAAAGTGGATATACTTCTATCCTGTTAGTTTGTCGTATATCAGCCAGCCACTTTCAGCCACTTACATTGCGTTGTTTTATACACTGGGCCTGAGTTTTGGTTCAGTCTCCACCCAAAAAAAGGGAGATTCAAATTCTCACAAAGTGGATATACTTCTGTCCTGTTAGTTTGTCGTATATCAGCCAGCCACTTTCAGCCACTTACATTGCGTTGTTTTATACACTGGGCCTGAGTTTTGATTCAGTCTCCCCCCCAAAAAAAGGGAGATTCAAATTCTCACAAAGTGGATATAATTCTGTCCTGTTAGTTTGTCGTATATCAGCCAGCCACTTTCAGCCACTTAAATTGCATTGTTTTATACACTGGGCCTGAGGTTTGGTTCATTCTCCCCCCCAAAAAAGGGAGATTCAAATTCTCACAAAGTGGATATACTTCTGTCCTGTTAGTTTGTCGTATATCAGCCAGCCACTTTCAGCCACTTACATTGTGTTGTTTTATTCAGTGGGCCTGAGTTTTGGTTCAGTCTCCCCCCCAAAAAAGGGAGATTCAAATTCTCACAAAGTGGATATACTTCTGTCCTGTTAGTTTGTTGTATATCAGCCAGCCACTTTCAGCCACTTACATTGTGTTGTTTTATAAACTGGGCCTGAGTTTTGGTTCAGTCTCCTCACAAAAAAAGGGAGATTCAAATTCTCACAAAGTGGATATACTTCTGTCCTTTTAGTTTGTTGTATATCAGCCAGCCACTTTCAGCCACTTACATTGCGTTGTTTTATACACTGCTCCTCAGGTTTGGTTCATTCTCCCCCCCAAAAAAGGGAGATTCAAATTCTCACAAAGTGGATATACTTCTGTCCTGTTAGTTTGTTGTATATCAGCCAGCCACTTTCAGCCACTTACATTGTGCTGTTTTATACAATGGGCCTGAGTTTTGGTTCAGTCTCCCCCCAAAAAAAGGGAGATTCAAATTCTCACAAAGTGGATATAATTCTGTCCTGTTAGTTTGTCGTATATCAGCCAGCCACTTTCAGCCACTTACATTGTGTTGTTTTATACACTGGGCCTGAGTTTTGGTTCAATCTTACCCCCCAAAAAGAGAGATTCAAATTCTCACAAAGAGGATATACGTCTGTCCTGTTAGTTTGTCGTATATCAGCCAGCCACTTTCAGCCACTTACATGAGTTGTTTTATACATTGGGCCATGGTTTTCATTCAGTCTCCCCCAAAAAAAGAGAGATTCAAATTCTCACAAAGTGGATATACTTCTGTCCTGTTAGTTTGTCGTATATCAGCCAGCCACTTTCAGCCACTTAAATTGCATTGTTTTATACACTGCGCCTGAGGTTTGGTTCATTCTCCCCCCAAAAAAAGGGAGATTCAAATTCTCACAAAGTGGATATACTTGTACCTGTTAGTTTGTCGTATATCAGCCAGCCACTTTCAGCCACTTACATTGTGCTGTTTTATACACTGGGCCTGAGTTTTGGTTCAGTCTCCCCCCAAAAAAAGGGAGATTCAAATTCTCACAAAGTGGATATACTTCTGTCCTGTTAGTTTGTTGTATATCAGCCAGCCACTTTCAGCCACTTACATTGTGTTGTTTTATAAACTGGGCCTGAGTTTTGGTTCAGTCTCCTCACAAAAAAAGGGAGATTCAAATTCTCACAAAGTGGATATACTTCTGTCCTTTTAGTTTGTTGTATATCAGCCAGCCACTTTCATTGTGTTGTTTTATATACTGGGCCTGAGGTTTGGTTCAGTCTCCCCCCAAAAAAAGAGAGATTCAAATTCTCACAAAGAGGATATACGTCTGTCCTGTTAGTTTGTCGTATATCAGCCAGCCACTTTCAGCCACTTACATTGCGTTGTTTTATATACTAGGCCTGAGTTTTGGTTCATTCTCCCCCCAAAAAAAGGGAGATTCAAATTCTCACAAAGTGGATATACTTCTGTCCTGTTAGTTTGTTGTATATCAGCCAGCCACTTTCAGCCACTTACATTGTGTTGCTTTTTTATACTGGGCCTCAGGTTTGGTTCAGTCTCCCCCAAAAAAAGGGAGATTCAAATTCTCACAAAGTGGATATACTTCTGTCCTGTTAGTTTGTCGTATATCAGCCAGCCACTTTCAGCCACTTACATTGTGTTGTTTTATACACTGGGCCTGAGTTTTGGTTCAATCTCACCCCCAAAAAAGAGAGATTCAAATTCTCACAAAGAGGATATACGTCTGTCCTGTTAGTTTGTCGTATATCGGCCAGCCACTTTCAGCCACTTACATTGCGTTGTTTTATACACTGGGCCTGAGTTTTGGTTCAGTCTCCCCCCCAAAAAAAGGGAGATTCAAATTCACACAAAATGGATATATTACTGTCCTGTTAGTTTGTCGTATATCAGCCAGCCACTTTAAGCCACTTACATTGTGTTGTTTTATACAGTGGGCCTGAGTTTTGGTTCAGTCTCCCCACAAAAAAGGGAGATTTAAATTCTCACAAAGTGGATATACTTCTATCCTGTTAGTTTGTCGTATATCAGCCAGCCACTTTCAGCCACTTACATTGCGTTGTTTTATATACTAGGCCTGAGTTTTGGTTCATTCTCCCCCCAAAAAAAGGGAGATTCAAATTCTCACAAAGTGGATATACTTCTGTCCTGTTAGTTTGTTGTATATCAGCCAGCCACTTTCAGCCACTTACATTGTGTTGCTTTTTTATACTGGGCCTCAGGTTTGGTTCAGTCTCCCCCAAAAAAAGGGAGATTCAAATTCTCACAAAGTGGATATACTTCTGTCCTGTTAGTTTGTCGTATATCAGCCAGCCACTTTCAGCCACTTACATTGTGTTGTTTTATACACTGGGCCTGAGTTTTGGTTCAATCTCACCCCCAAAAAAGAGAGATTCAAATTCTCACAAAGAGGATATACGTCTGTCCTGTTAGTTTGTCGTATATCGGCCAGCCACTTTCAGCCACTTACATTGCGTTGTTTTATACACTGGGCCTGAGTTTTGGTTCAGTCTCCCCCCAAAAAAAAGGGAGATTCAAATTCACACAAAATGGATATATTACTGTCCTGTTAGTTTGTCGTATATCAGCCAGCCACTTTCAGCCACTTACATTGTGTTGTTTTATACAGTGGGCCTGAGTTTTGGTTCAGTCTCCCCACAAAAAAGGGAGATTTAAATTCTCACAAAGTGGATATACTTCTATCCTGTTAGTTTGTCGTATATCAGCCAGCCACTTTCAGCCTCTTACATTGCGTTGTTTTATACACTGGGCCTGAGTTTTGGTTCAGACTCCCCCCCCAAAAAAAGGGAGATACAAATTCTCACAAAGTGGATATAATTCTGTCCTGTTAGTTTGTCGTATATCAGCCAGCCACTTTCAGCCACTTAAATTGCATTGTTTTACACACTGGGCCTGAGTTTTGATTCATTCTGCCCCCAAAAAAAGGGAGATTCAAATTCTCACAAAGTGGATATACTTCTACCTGTTAGTTTGTCGTATATCAGCCAGCCACTTTCAGCCACTTACATTGTGTTGCTTTTTTATACTGGGCCTCAGGTTTGGTTCAGTCTCCCCCAAAAAAAGGGAGATTCAAATTCTCACAAAGTGGATATACTTCTGTCCTGTTAGTTTGTCGTATATCAGCCAGCCACTTTCAGCCACTTACATTGTGTTGTTTTATACACTGGGCCTGAGTTTTGGTTCAATCTCACCCCCAAAAAAGAGAGATTCAAATTCTCACAAAGAGGATATACGTCTGTCCTGTTAGTTTGTCGTATATCGGCCAGCCACTTTCAGCCACTTACATTGCGTTGTTTTATACACTGGGCCTGAGTTTTGGTTCAGTCTCCCCCCCCAAAAAAGGGAGATTCAAATTCACACAAAATGGATATATTACTGTCCTGTTAGTTTGTCGTATATCAGCCAGCCACTTTCAGCCACTTACATTGTGTTGTTTTATACAGTGGGCCTGAGTTTTGGTTCAGTCTCCCCACAAAAAAGGGAGATTTAAATTCTCACAAAGTGGATATACTTCTATCCTGTTAGTTTGTCGTATATCAGCCAGCCACTTTCAGCCACTTACATTGCGTTGTTTTATACACTGGGCCTGAGTTTTGGTTCAGACTCCCCCCCCAAAAAAAGGGAGATACAAATTCTCACAAAGTGGATATAATTCTGTCCTGTTAGTTTGTCGTATATCAGCCAGCCACTTTCAGCCACTTAAATTGCATTGTTTTACACACTGGGCCTGAGTTTTGATTCATTCTGCCCCCAAAAAAAGGGAGATTCAAATTCTCACAAAGTGGATATACTTCTACCTGTTAGTTTGTCGTATATCAGCCAGCCACTTTCAGCCACTTACATTGTGTTGTTTTATGCACTGGGCCTGAGTTTTGGTTCAGTCTCCCCCCAAAAAAGGGAGATTCAAATTCTCACAAAGAGGATATACGTCTGTCCTGTTATTTTGTCGTATATCAGCCAGCCACTTTCAGCCACTTACATTGTGTTGTTTTATACAGTGGGCCTGAGTTTTGGTTCAGTCTCCCCCCAAAAAAAGGGAGATTCAAATTCTCACAAAGTGGATATACTTCTGTCCTGATAGTTTGTTGTATATCACCCAGCCACTTTCAGCCACTTACATTGTGTTGTTTTATAAACTGGGCCTGAGTTTTGGTTCAGACTCCTCACAAAAAAAGGGAGATTCAAATTCCCACAAAGTGGATATACTTCTGTCCTGTTAGTTTGTCGTATATCAGCCAGCCACTTTCAGCCACTTACAATGTGTTGTTTTATACAGTGGGCCTGAGTTTTGGTTCAGTCTCCCCCCGAAAAAAGGGAGATTCAAATTCTCACAAAGTGGATATAATTCTGTCCTGTTAGTTTGTCGTATATCAGCCAGCCACTTTCAGCCACTTACATTGTGTTGTTTTATACAGTGGGCCTGAGTTTTGGTTCAGTCTCCCCACAAAAAAAGGGAGATTCAAATTCTCACAAAGTGGATATACTTCTATCCTGTTAGTTTGTCGTATATCAGCCAGCCACTTTCAGCCACTTACATTGCGTTGTTTTATACACTGGGCCTGAGTTTTGGTTCAGTCTCCACCCAAAAAAAGGGAGATTCAAATTCTCACAAAGTGGATATACTTCTGTCCTGTTAGTTTGTCGTATATCAGCCAGCCACTTTCAGCCACTTACATTGCGTTGTTTTATACACTGGGCCTGAGTTTTGATTCAGTCTCCCCCCCAAAAAAAGGGAGATTCATATTCTCACAAAGTGGATATAATTCTGTCCTGTTAGTTTGTCGTATATCAGCCAGCCACTTTCAGCCACTTAAATTGCATTGTTTTATACACTGGGCCTGAGGTTTGGTTCATTCTCCCCCCCAAAAAAGGGAGATTCAAATTCTCACAAAGTGGATATACTTCTGTCCTGTTAGTTTGTCGTATATCAGCCAGCCACTTTCAGCCACTTACATTGTGTTGTTTTATTCAGTGGGCCTGAGTTTTGGTTCAGTCTCCCCCCCAAAAAAGGGAGATTCAAATTCTCACAAAGTGGATATACTTCTGTCCTGTTAGTTTGTTGTATATCAGCCAGCCACTTTCAGCCACTTACATTGTGTTGTTTTATAAACTGGGCCTGAGTTTTGGTTCAGTCTCCTCACAAAAAAAGGGAGATTCAAATTCTCACAAAGTGGATATACTTCTGTCCTTTTAGTTTGTTGTATATCAGCCAGCCACTTTCAGCCACTTACATTGCGTTGTTTTATACACTGCTCCTCAGGTTTGGTTCATTCTCCCCCCCAAAAAAGGGAGATTCAAATTCTCACAAAGTGGATACACTTCTACCTGTTAGTTTGTCGCATATCAGCCAGCCACTTTCAGCCACTTACATTGTGCTGTTTTATACAATGGGCCTGAGTTTTGGTTCAGTCTCCCCCCAAAAAAAGGGAGATTCAAATTCTCACAAAGTGGATATAATTCTGTCCTGTTAGTTTGACGTATATCAGCCAGCCACTTTCAGCCACTTACATGAGTTGTTTTATACACTGGGCCATGGTTTTCATTCAGTCTCCCCCAAAAAAAGAGAGATTCAAATTCTCACAAAGTGGATATACTTCTGTCCTGTTAGTTTGTCGTATATCAGCCAGCCATTTTCAGCCACTTAAATTGCATTGTTTTATACACTGCGCCTGAGGTTTGGTTCATTCTCCCCCCAAAAAAAGGGAGATTCAAATTCTCACAAAGTGGATATACTTGTACCTGTTAGTTTGTCGTATATCAGCCAGCCACTTTCAGCCACTTACATTGTGCTGTTTTATACACTGGGCCTGAGTTTTGGTTCAGTCTCCCCCCCAAAAAAGGGAGATTCAAATTCTCACAAAGTGGATATACTTCTGTCCTGTTAGTTTGTTGTATATCAGCCAGCCACTTTCAGCCACTTACATTGTGTTGTTTTATAAACTGGGCCTGAGTTTTGGTTCAGTCTCCTCACAAAAAAAGGGAGATTCAAATTCTCACAAAGTGGATATACTTCTGTCCTTTTAGTTTGTTGTATATCAGCCAGCCACTTTCATTGTGTTGTTTTATATACTGGGCCTGAGGTTTGGTTCAGTCTCCCCCAAAAAAGGGAGATTCAAATTCTCACAAAGTGGATATACTTCTGTCCTGTTAGTTTGTCGTATATCAGTCAGCCACTTACATTGTGTTGTGTTATACACTGGGCCTGAGTTTTGGTTCAGTCTACCCCCCAAAAAAGGGAGATTCAAATTCTCACAAAGGGGATATACTTCTGTCCTGTTAGATTGTCGTATATCAGCCAGCCACTTTCAGCCACTTACATTGCGTTGTTTTATATACTAGACCTGAGTTTTGGTTCATTCTCCCCCCCAAAAAAGGGAGATTCAAATTCTCACAAAGTGGATATACTTCTGTTCTGTAAGTTTGTTCTATATCAGCCAGCCACTTTCAGCCACTTACATTGTGTTGTTTTGTATACTGGGCCTCAGGTTTGGTTCAGTCTCCCCCAAAAAAAGGGAGATTCAAATTCTCACAAAGTGGATATACTTCTGTCCTGTTAGTTTGTCGTATATCAGCCAGCCACTTTCAGCCACTTACATTGTGTTGTTTTATACACTGGGCCTGAGTTTTGGTTCAATCTTACCCTCAAAAAAGAGAGATTCAAATTCTCACAAAGAGGATATACGTCTGTCCTGTTAGTTTGTCGTATATCAGCCAGCCACTTTCAGCCACTTACATGAGTTGTTTTATACACTGGGCCATGGTTTTCATTCAGTCTCCCCCCAAAAAAGAGAGATTCAAATTCTCACAAAGTGGATATACTTCTGTCCAGTTAGTTTGTCGTATATCAGCCAGCCACTTTCAGCCACTTACATTGTGCTATTTTGTACACTGGGCCTGAGTTTTGGTTCAGTCTACCCCCAAAAAAAAGGAGATTCAAATTCTCACAAAGTGGATATACTTCTGTCCTGTTAGTTTGTCGTATATCAGCCAGCCACTTTCAGCCACTTACATTGTGTTGTTTTATACACTGGGCCTGAGTTTTGGTTCAGTCTACCCCCCCAAAAAAGGGAGATTCAAATTCTCAGAAAGTGCATATACTTCTGTCCTGTTAGATTGTCGTATATCAGCCAGCCACTTTCAGCCACTTACATTGCGTTGTTTTATATACTAGGCCTGAGTTTTGGTTCATTCTCCCCCCAAAAAAAGGGAGATTCAAATTCTCACAAAGTGGATATACTTCTGTTCTGTTAGTTTGTTGTATATCAGCCAGCCACTTTCAGCCACTTACATTGTGTTGCTTTTTTATACTGGGCCTCAGGTTTGGTTCAGTCTCCCCCCAAAAAAGGGAGATTCAAATTCTCACAAAGTGGATATACTTCTGTCCTGTTAGTTTGTCGTATATCAGCCAGCCACTTTCAGCCACTTACATTGTGTTGTTTTATACACTGGGCCTGAGTTTTGGTTCAATCTCACCCCCAAAAAAGAGAGATTCAAATTCTCACAAAGAGGATATACGTCTGTCCTGTTAGTTTGTCGTATATCAGCCAGCCACTTTCAGCCACTTACATGAGTTGTTTTATACACTGGGCCAGGGTTTTCATTCAGTCTCCCCCCAAAAAAGAGAGATTCAAATTCTCACAAAGTGGATATACTTCTGTCCTGTTAGTTTGTCGTATACCAGCCAGCCACTTTCAGCCACTTACATTGTGCTATTTTGTACACTGGGCCTGAGTTTTGGTTCAGTCTCCCCCCAAAAAAAAGGAGATTCAAATTTTCACAAAGTGGATATACTTCTGTCCTGTTAGTTTGTCATATATCAGCCAGCCACTTTCAGCCACTTACATTGCGTTGTTTTATACACTGGGCCTGAGTTTTGGTTCAGTCTCCCCCCCCAAAAAAAGGGAGATTCAAATTCACACAAAATGGATATATTACTGTCCTGTTAGTTTGTCGTATATCAGCCAGCCACTTTCAGCCACTTACAATGTGTTGTTTTATACAGTGGGCCTGAGTTTTGGTTCAGTCTCCCCCCAAAAAAAGGGAGATTCAAATTCTCACAAAGTGGATATAATTCTGTCCTGTTAGTTTGTCGTATATCAGCCAGCCACTTTCAGCCACTTACATTGTGTTGTTTTATACAGTGGGCCTGAGTTTTGGTTCAGTCTCCCCACAAAAAAGGGAGATTCAAATTCTCACAAAGTGGATATACTTCTATCCTGTTAGTTTGTCGTATATCAGCAAGCCACTTTCAGCCACTTAAATTGCATTGTTTTATACACTGGGCCTGAGTTTTGATTCATTCTGCCCCCAAAAAAAGGGAGATTCAAATTCTCACAAAGTGGATATACTTCTACCTGTTAGTTTGTCGTATATCAGCCAGCCACTTTCAGCCACTTACATTGTGCTGTTTTATACACTGGGCCTGAGTTTTGGTTCAGTCTCCCCCACAAAAAAGGGAGATTCAAATTCTCACAAAGTGGATATACTTCTGTCCTGTTAGTTTGTCGTATATCAGCCAGCCACTTTCAGCCACTTACATTGCGTTGTTTTATACACTGGGCCTAAGTTTTGTTTCAGTCTCCCCCCAAAAAAAGGGAGATTCAAATTCTCACAAAGTGGATATACTTCTGTCCTCTTAGTTTGTCATATATCAGCCAGCCACTTTCAGCCACTTACATTGTGTTGTTTTATATACTGGGCATGAGGTTTGGTTCAGTCTCCCCCAAAAAAGGGAGATTCAAATTGTCACAAAATGGATATATTTCTGTCCTGTTAGTTTGTCGTATATCAGCCAGCCACTTTCAGCCACTTACATTGTGTTGTTTTATACAGTGGGCCTGAGTTTTGGTTCAGTCTCCCCCCCAAAAAAGGGAGATTCAAATTCTCACAAAGTGGATATACTTATGTCCTGTTAGTTTGTTGTATAACAGCCAGCCACTTTCAGCCACTTACATTGTGTTGTTTTATAAACTGGGCCTGAGTTTTGGTTCAGTCTCCTCACAAAAAAGGGAGATTAAAATTTTCACATAGTGGATATACTTCTGTCCTGTTAGTTTGTCGTATATCAGCCAGCCACTTTAAACCACTTACATTGTGTTGTTTTATAAACTGGGCCTGAGTTTTGGTTCAGTCTCCCCCCAAAAAAGGGAGATTCAAATTCTCACAAAGTGGATATACTTCTGTCCTGTTAGTTTGTCGTATATCAGCCAGCCACTTTCAGCCACTTACATTGTGTTGTTTTATACACTGGGCCTGAGTTTTGGTTCAATGTCACCCCCAAAAAAGAGAGATTCAAATTCTCACAAAGAGGATATACGTCTGTCCTGTTATTTTGTCGTATATCAGCCAGCCACTTTCAGCCACTTACATTGTGTTGTTTTATACAGTGGGCCTGAGTTTTGGTTCAGTCTCCCCCCAAAAAAAGGGAGATTCAAATTCTCACAAAGTGGATATACTTCTGTCCTGATAGTTTGTTGTATATCAGCCAGCCACTTTCAGCCACTTACATTGTGTTGTTTTATAAACTGGGCCTGAGTTTTGGTTCAGTCTCCTCACAAAAAAAGGGAGATTCAAATTCTCACAAAGTGGATATAATTCTGTCCTGTTAGTTTGTCGTATATCAGCCAGCCACTTTCAGCCACTTACATTGCGTTGTTTTATACACTGTGCATCAGGTTTGGTTCATTCTCCCCCCAAAAAAAGGGAGATTCAAATTCTCACAAAGTGGATATACTTCTACCTGTTAGTTTGTCGTATATCAGCCAGCCACTTTCAGCCACTTACATTGTGCTGTTTTATACACTGGGCCTGAGTTTTGGTTCAGTCTCCCCCCAAAAAAAGGGAGATTCAAATTCTCACAAAGTGGATATACTTCTGTCCTGTTAGTTTGTCGTATATCAGCCAGCCACTTTCAGCCACTTACATTGTGTTGTTTTATATACTGGGCCTGAGGTTTGGTTCAGTCTCCCCCAAAAAAGGGAGATTCAAATTCTCACAAAGTGGATATACTTCTGTCCTGTTAGTTTGTCGTATATCAGCCAGCCACTTTCAGCGACTTACATTGTGTTGTGTTATACACTGGGCCTGAGTTTTGGTTCAGTCTACCCCCCAAAAAAGGGAGATTAAAATTCTCACAAAGGGGATATACTTCTGTCCTGTTAGATTGTCGTATATCAGCCAGCCACTTTCAGCCACTTACATTGCGTTGTTTTATATACTAGGCCTGAGTTTTGGTTCATTCTCCCCCCCAAAAAAGGGAGATTCAAATTCTCACAAAGTGGATATACTTCTGTTCTGTTAGTTTGTCGTATATCAGCCAGCCACTTTCAGCCACTTAAATTGCATTGTTTTATACACTGCGCCTGAGGTTTGGTTCATTCTCCCCCCAAAAAAAGGGAGATGCAAATTCTCACAAAGTGGATATACTTCTACCTGTTAGTTTGTCGTATATCAGCCAGCCACTTTCAGCCACTTACTTTGTGCTGTTTTATACACTGGGCCTGAGTTTTGGTTCAGTCTCCCCCCAAAAAAAAGGAGATTCAAATTCTCACAAAGTGGATATACTTCTGTCCTGTTAGTTTGTCGTATATCAGCCAGCCACTTTCAGCCACTTACATTGTGTTGTTTTATATACTGGGCCTGAGGTTTGGTTCAGTCTCCCCCAAAAAAGGGAGATTCAAATTCTCACAAAGTGGATATACTTGTGTCCTGTTAGTTTGTCGTATATCAGCCAGCCACTTTCAGCCACTTACATTGTGTTGTGTTATACACTGGGCCTGAGTTTTGGTTCAGTCTACCCCCCAAAAAAGGGAGATTCAAATTCTCACAAAGGGGATATACTTCTGTCCTGTTAGATTGTCGTATATCAGCCAGCCACTTTCAGCCACTTACATTGCGTTGTTTTATATACTAGGCCTGAGTTTTGGTTCATTCTCCCCCCCAAAAAAGGGAGATTCAAATTCTCACAAAGTGGATATACTTCTGTTCTGTAAGTTTGTTCTATATCAGCCACCCACTTTCAGCCACTTACATTGTGTTGTTTTGTATACTGGGCCTCAGGTTTGGTTCAGTCTCCCCCAAAAAAAAGGGAGATTCAAATTCTCACAAAGTGGATATACTTCTGTCCTGTTAGTTTGTCGTATATCAGCCAGCCACTTTCAGCCACTTACATGAGTTGTTTTATACACTGGGCCATGGTTTTCATTCAGTCTCCCCCAAAAAAAGAGAGATTCAAATTCTCACAAAGTGGATATACTTCTGTCCAGTTAGTTTGTCGTATATCAGCCAGCCACTTTCAGCCACTTACATTGTTCTATTTTGTACACTGGGCCTGAGTTTTGGTTCAGTCTACCCCCAAAAAAAAGGAGATTCAAATTCTCACAAAGTGGATATACTTCTGTCCTGTTAGTTTGTCGTATATCAGCCAGCCACTTTCAGCCACTTACATTGCGTTGTTTTATATACTAGGCCTGAGTTTTGGTTCATTCTCCCCCCCAAAAAAGGGAGCTTCAAATTCTCACAAAGTGGATATACTTCTGTTCTGTAAGTTTGTTCTATATCAGCCAGCCACTTTCAGCCACTTACATTGTGTTGTTTTGTATACTGGGCCTCAGGTTTGGTTCAGTCTCCCCCAAAAAAAGGGAGATTCAAATTCTCACAAAGTGGATATACTTCTGTCCTGTTAGTTTGTCGTATATCAGCCAGCCACTTTCAGCCACTTACATTATGTTGTTTTATACACTGGGCCTGAGTTTTGGTTCAATCTTACCCCCAAAAAAGAGAGATTGAAATTCTCACAAAGAGGATATACGTCTGTCCTGTTAGTTTGTCGTATATCAGACAGCCACTTTCAGCCACTTACATGAGTTGTTTTATACACTGGGCCATGGTTTTCATTCAGTCTCCCCCAAAAAAAGAGATTCAAATTCTCACAAAGTGGATATACTTCTGTCCAGTTAGTTTGTCGTATATCAGCCAGCCACTTTCAGCCACTTACATTGTTCTATTTTGTACACTGGGCCTGAGTTTTGGTTCAGTCTACCCCCAAAAAAAAGGAGATTCAAATTCTCACAAAGTGGATATACTTCTGTCCTGTTAGTTTGTCGTATATCAGCCAGCCACTTTCAGCCACTTACATTGTGTTGTTTTATACACTGGGCCTGAGTTTTGGTTCAATCTTACCCCCAAAAAAGAGAGATTCAAATTCTCACAAAGAGGATATACGTCTGTCCTGTTAGTTTGTCGTATATCAGACAGCCACTTTCAGCCACTTACATGAGTTGTTTTATACACTGGGCCATGGTTTTCATTCAGTCTCCCCCAAAAAAAGAGAGATTCAAATTCTCACAAAGTGGATATACTTCTGTCCAGTTAGTTTTTCGTATATCAGCCAGCCACTTTCAGCCACTTACATTGTGCTATTTTGTACACTGGGCCTGAGTTTTGGTTCAGTCTACCCCCCAAAAAAAGGAGATTCAAATTCTCACAAAGTGGATATACTTCTGTCCTGTTAGTTTGTCGTATATCAGCCAGCCACTTTCAGCCACTTACATTGTGTTGTTTTATACACTGGGCCTGAGTTTTGGTTCAGTCTCCCCCCAAAAAAAGAGAGATTCAAATTCTCACAAAGAGGATATACTTCTGTCCTGTTAGTTTGTCGTATATCAGCCAGCCACTTTCAGCCACTTACATTGCGTTGTTTTATATACTAGGCCTGAGTTTTGGTTCATTCTCCCCCCCAAAAAAGGGAGATTCAAATTCTCACAAAGTGGATATACTTCTGTTCTGTTAGTTTGTTGTATATCAGCCAGCCACTTTCAGCCACTTACATTGTGTTGTTTTTTTATACTGGGCCTCAGGTTTGGTTCAGTCTCCCCCCAAAAAAGGGAGATTCAAATTCTCACAAAGTGGATATACTTCTGTCCTGTTAGTTTGTCGTATATCAGCCAGCCACTTTCAGCCACTTACATTGTGTTGTTTTATACACTGGGCCTGAGTTTTGGTTCAATCTCACCCCCAAAAAAGAGAGATTCAAATTCTCACAAAGAGGATATACGTCTGTCCTGTTAGTTTGTCGTATATCAGCCAGCCACTTTCAGCCACTTACATGAGTTGTTTTATACACTGGGCCAGGGTTTTCATTCAGTCTCCCCCCAAAAAAGAGAGATTCAAATTCTCACAAAGTGGATATACTTCTGTCCTGTTAGTTTGTCGTATACCAGCCAGCCACTTTCAGCCACTTACATTGTGCTATTTTGTACACTGGGCCTGAGTTTTGGTTCAGTCTCCCCCAAAAAAAAAGGAGATTCAAATTTTCACAAAGAGGATATACTTCTGTCCTGTTAGTTTGTCATATATCAGCCAGCCACTTTCAGCCACTTACATTGTGTTGTTTTATACACTGGATACACTGGACCTGAGTTTTGGTTCAGTCTCCCCCCAAAAAAAGAGAGATTCAAATTCTCACAAAGAGGATATACGTCTGTCCTGTTAGTTTGTCGTATATCAGCCATCCACTTTCAGCCACTTACATTGTGTTGTGTTATACACTGGGCCTGAGTTTTGGTTCAGTCTACCCCCCAAAAAAGGGAGATTCAAATACTCACAAAGTGGATATACTTCTGTCCTGTTAGATTGTCGTATATCAGCCAGCCACTTTCAGCCACTTACATTGTGTTGTTTTATATACTGGGCCTCCGGTTTTGTTCAGTCTCCCCCAAAAAAAGGGAGATTCAAATTCTCACAAAGTGGATATACTTCTGTCCTGTTAGTTTGTCGTATATTAGCCAGCCACTTTCAGCCACTTACATTGTGTTGCTTTATACACTGGGCCTGAGTTTTGGTTCAATCTCACCCCCAAAAAAGAGAGATTCAAATTCTCACAAAGAGGGTATACGTATGTCCTGTTAGTTTGTCGTATATCAGCCAGCCACTTTCAGCCACTTACATGAGTTGTTTTATACACTGGGCCAGGGTTTTCATTCAGTCTCCCCCCAAAAAAGAGAGATTCAAATTCTCACAAAGTGGATATACTTCTGTCCTGTTAGTTTTTCGTATATCAACCAGCCACTTTCAGCCACTTACATTGCGCTATTTTGTACACTGGGCCTGAGTTTTGGTTCAGTCTCCCCCCCAAAAAAAGTAGATTCAAATTCTCACAAAGTGGATATACTTCTGTCCTGTTAGTTTGTCGTATATCAGCCAGCCACTTTCAGCCACTTACATTGTGTTGTTTTATACACTGGGCCTGAGTTTTGGTTCATTCTCCCCCCCAAAAAAAGGGAGATTCAAATTCTCACAAAGTGGATATACTTCTGTTCTGTAAGTTTGTTCTATATCAGCCAGCCACTTTCAGCCACTTACATTGTGTTGTTTTATACACTGGGCCTGAGTTTTGGTTCAGTCTACCCCCCAAAAAAGGGAGATTCAAATTCTCACAAAGTGGATATACTTCTGTCCTGTTAGATTGTCGTATATCAGCCAGCCACTTTCAGCCACTTACATTGCGTTGTTTTATATACTAGGCCTGAGTTTTGGTTCATTCTCCCCCCAAAAAAAGGGAGATTCAAATTCTCACAAAGTGGATATACTTCTGTTCTGTTAGTTTGTTGTATATCAGCCAGCCACTTTCAGCCACTTACATTGTGTTGTTTTTTTATACTGGGCCTCAGGTTTGGTTCAGTCTCCCCCCAAAAAAGGGAGATTCAAATTCTCACAAAGTGGATATACTTCTGTCCTGTTAGTTTGTCGTATATCAGCCAGCCACTTTCAGCCACTTACATTGTGTTGTTTTATACACTGGGCCTGAGTTTTGGTTCAATCTCACCCCCAAAAAAGAGAGATTCAAATTCTCACAAAGAGGATATACGTCTGTCCTGTTAGTTTGTCGTATATCAGCCAGCCACTTTCAGCCACTTACATGAGTTGTTTTATACACTGGGCCAGGGTTTTCATTCAGTCTCCCCCCAAAAAAGAGAGATTCAAATTCTCACAAAGTGGATATACGTCTGTCCTGTTAGTTTGTCGTATATCAGCCAGCCACTTTCAGCCACTTACATTGTGTTGTTTTATACAGTGGGCCTGAGTTTTGGTTCAGTCTCCCCAAAAAAGGGAGATACAAATTCTCACAAAGTGGATATACTTCTGTCCTGTTAGTTTGTTGTATATCAGCCAGCCACTTTCAGCCACTTACATAGCTTTGTTTTATACACTGGGCCTGAGTTTTGGTTCAGTCTCCCCCCCAAAAAAAGGGAGATTCAAATTCTCACAAAGTGGATATACTTCTGTCCTGTTATTTTGTCATATATCAGCCAGCCACTTTCAGCCGCTTACATTGTGTAAGGACTGGCGGAACGCACCGAGATGTAATAATATTGGTGCGTTCGCAGTCTGGGGTCCACCGTGCAGGTGAAAACCCGCTGCTAGCAAATGGCGGCGCTATATGGCGGTGGAAGCAAACCCTGCAAAGCCACAGGTCCACAATACCGCACAAATGAGTGCAAGCAAGGAGTCGGCGAACTCAATCCCAAGACTCAGGGTAGAAGTCCGTACAGACAACTTGCTCACCACACCGCAACTGGGTGTGTAGGTATAGGTAAGAGCACCGAAGTGCGAACTGTGCCGTGCTGGCAGACACCACTAGTACCCGGACGTGGGCTAAGAAGCGCACTACTGGCGCGTGGCGCCGCACTGGCGGTGACAGCGATAGACGCTGACTCGTGTGTAACACGTTGAGTGTTTAGTCGGGCGCTAGGTAGCAGCCATACACCTTACACGATCTTTCATACAATAGGGTAGGGGTATTTAATGAACGACTTGCACTCACAACAAACACACGAATACAAATGTACACTAGCGCATGGCCGTGCGGCCAAGCGAGCCTTATATAGCTGCAGCAAGTAAAAGACCTTCCTAAAAGGACCAATAAGAGACTGTCATACCAGAGCATGTGACCCTAAATCTCCACTGAGAGATCTTGCCCTGGGCATGCTCAGTGTGTGCAAAGCAAGACTTAGCTTTAGCACTTAAAGGACATTCCTGAAAGGACCAATGGACTTAGCTGCAGTGTCTGACCATGTGACCCTCGATCTCCACTGAGAGATCTCACTCAGGGCATGCTCAGAACGAGAAAAGCAGGACTTAGTCCCAGAAGCGTCTGCTCGCCGCTGCCCAGCACTGACTTCAATGGTAGAAGCCGGGGAAGCAGCAATAACTCTTTGTACAGAGTGGGTCTGAGCAAGATGCTGGGACCGACGTCTCCGCTGAGAAGGCTCCACTGCGGCAGGAGAAGAATCGGAGACCGCAGCAGAGACGGCCCGAGATTCCCCCTGTGAAGAAGCGGGAACTCGACCCCTAACACATTGTGTTGTTTTATACAGTGGGCCTGAGTTTTGGTTCAGTCTCCCCCCAAAAAAAGGGAGATTCAAATTCTCACAAAGTGGATATACTTCTGTCCTGTTAGTTTGTCGTATATCAGCCAGCCACTTTCATTGTGTTGTTTTATACACTGGTCCTGAGTTTTGGTTCAGTCTCCCCCCAAAAAAGAGAGATTCAAATTCTCACAAAGTGGATATACTTCTGTCCTGTTAGTTTGTCGTATACCAGCCAGCCACTTTCAGCCACTTACATTGTGCTATTTTGTACACTGGGCCTGAGTTTTGGTTCAGCCTCCCCCCAAAAAAAAGGAGATTCAAATTTTCACAAAGTGGATATACTTCTGTCCTGTTAGTTTGTCATATATCAGCCAGCCACTTTCAGCCACTTACATTGTGTTGTTTTATACACTGGGCCTGAGTTTTGGTTCAGTCTCCCCCCAAAAAAAGAGAGATTCAAATTCTCACAAAGAGGATATACGTCTGTCCTGTTAGATTGTCGTATATCAGCCAGCCACTTTCAGCCACTTACATTGCGTTGTTTTATATTCTAGGCCTGAGTTTTGGTTCATTCTCCCCCCAAAAAAAGGGAGATTCAAATTCTCACAAAGTGGATATACTTCTGTTCTGTTAGTTTGTTCTATATCAGCCAGCCACTTTCAGCCACTTACATTGTGTTGTTTTATATACTGGGCCTCAGGTTTGGTTCATCCTCCCCCAAAAAAAGGGAGTTTCAAATTCTCACAAAGTGGATATACTTCTGTCCTGTTAGTTTGTCGTATATCAGCCAGCCACTTTCAGCCACTTAAATGAGTTGTTTTATACACTGGGCCAGGGTTTTCATTCAGTCTCCCCCCAAAAAAGAGAGATTCAAATTCTCACAAAGTGGATATACTTCTGTCCTGTTAGTTTTTCGTATATCAGCCAGCCACTTTCAGCCACTTACATTGTGCTATTTTGTACACTGGGCCTGAGTTTTGGTTCAGTCTCCCCCCCAAAAAAAGGAGATTCAAATTCTCACAAAGTGGATATACTTCTGTCCTGTTAGTTTGTCGTATATCAGCCAGCCACTTTCAGCCACTTACATTGTGTTGTGTTATACACTGGGCCTGAGTTTTGGTTCAGTCTACCCCCCAAAAAAGGGAGATTCAAATTCTCACAAAGTGGATATACTTCTGTCCTGTTAGATTGTCGTATATCAGCCAGCCACTTTCAGCCACTTACATTGCGTTGTTTTATATACTAGGCCTGAGTTTTGGTTCATTCTCCCCCCCAAAAAAGGGAGATTCAAATTCTCACAAAGTGGATATACTTCTGTTCTGTTAGTTTGTTGTATATCAGCCAGCCACTTTCAGCCACTTACATTGTGTTGTTTTATATACTGGGCCTCCGGTTTTGTTCAGTCTCCCCCAAAAAAAGGGAGATTCAAATTCTCACAAAGAGGATATACGTATGTCCTGTTAGTTTGTCGTATATCAGCCAGCCACTTTCAGCCACTTAAATGAGTTGTTTTATACACTGGGCCAGGGTTTTCATTCAGTCTCCCCCCAAAAAAGAGAGATTCAAATTCTCACAAAGTGGATATACTTCTGTCCTGTTAGTTTTTCGTATATCAGCCAGCCACTTTCAGCCACTTACATTGTGCTATTTTGTACACTGGGCCTGAGTTTTGGTTCAGTCTCCCCCCCAAAAAAAGGAGATTCAAATTCTCACAAAGTGGATATACTTCTGTCCTGTTAGATTGTCGTATATCAGCCAGCCACTTTCAGCCACTTACATTGTGTTGTGTTATACACTGGGCCTGAGTTTTGGTTCAGTCTACCCCCCAAAAAAGGGAGATTCAAATTCTCACAAAGTGGATATACTTCTGTCCTGTTAGATTGTCGTATATCAGCCAGCCACTTTCAGCCACTTACATTGCGTTGTTTTATATACTAGGCCTGAGTTTTGGTTCATTCTCCCCCCCAAAAAAGGGAGATTCAAATTCTCACAAAGTGGATATACTTCTGTCCTGTTAGTTTGTCGTATATCAACCAGCCACTTTCAGCCACTTACATGAGTTGTTTTATACACTGGGCCAGGGTTTTCATTCAGTCTCCCCCCAAAAAAGAGAGATTCAAATTCTCACAAAGTGGATATACTTCTGTCCTGTTAGTTTGTCGTATATCAGCCAGCCACTTTCAGCCACTTACATGAGTTGTTTTATACACTGGGCCAGGGTTTTCATTCAGTCTCCCCCAAAAAAAGAGAGATTCAAATTCTCACAAAGTGGATATACTTCTGTCCTGTTAGTTTGTCGTATATCAGCCAGCCACTTTTATTGTGTTGTTTTTTACACTGGGCCTGAGTTTTGTTTCAGAATCCCCCCCAAAAAAGGGAGATTCAAATTCTCACAAAGTGGATATACTTCTGTCCTCTTAGTTTGTCATATATAAGCCAGCCACTTTCAGCCACTTACATTGTGTTGTTTTATATACTGGGCCTGAGGTTTGGTTCAGTCTCCCCCAAAAAAGGGAGATTCAAATTGTCACAAAATGGATATATTTCTGTCCTGTTAGTTTGTCGTATAACAGCCAGCCACTTTCAGCCACTTACATTGTGTTGTTTTATACAGTGGGCCTGAGTTTTGGTTCAGTCTCCCCCCAAAAAAGGGAGATTTAAATTCTCACAAAGTGGATATAATTCTGTCCTGTTAGTTTGTCGTATATCAGCCAGCCACATTCAGCCACTTAAATTGCATTGTTTTATACACTGGGCCTGAGTTTTGGTTCATTCTCCCCCCCAAAAAAGGGAGATTCAAATTCTCACAAAGTGGATATACTTCTGTCCTGTTAGTTTGTCGTATATCAGCCAGCAACTTTCAGCCACTTACATTGTGTTGTTTTATACACTGGGCCGGAGTTTTGATTCAGTCTCCCCAAAAAAAGGGAGATTCAAATTCTCACAAAGTGGATATACTTCTGTCCTGTTAGTTTGTCGTATATCAGCCAGCCACTTTCATTGTGTTGTTTTATACACTGGGCCTGAGTTTTGGTTCAGTCTCCCCCCAAAAAAAGGGAGATTCAAATTCTCACAAAGTGGATATACTTCTGTCCTCTTAGTTTGTCGTATATCAGCCAGCCACTTTCAGCCACTTACATTGTGTTGTTTTATACAGTGGGCCTGAGTTTTGGTTCAGTCTCCCCCCCAAAAAAGGGAGATTCAAATTCTCACAAAGTGGATATAACTCTGTCCTGTTAGTTTGTCGTATATCAGCCAGCCACTTTCAGCCACTTACATTGTGTTGTTTTAAACAGTGGGCCTGAGTTTTGGTTCAGTCTCCCCACAAAAAAAGGGAGATTCAAATTCCCACAAAGTGGATATACTTCTATCCTGTTAGTTTGTTGTATATCAGCCAGCTACTTTCAGCCACTTACATTGCATTGTTTTATACACTGGGCCTGAGTTTTGGTTCAGTCTCCCCCCCAAAAAAAGGGAGATTCAAATTCTCACAAAGTGGATATAATTCTGTCCTGTTAGTTTGTCGTATATCAGCCAGCCACTTTCAGCCACTTACATTGCGTTGTTTTATACACTGGGCCTAAGTTTTGTTTCAGTCTCCCCCCAAAAAAAGGGATATTCTAATTCTCACAAAGTGGATATACTTCTGTCCTCTTAGTTTGTCGTATATCAGCCAGCCACTTTCAGCCACTTACATTGTGTTGTTTTATACACTGGGCCGGAGTTTTGGTTCAGTCTCCCCTAAAAAAGGGAGATTCAAATTCTCAAAGTGGATATACTTCTGTCCTGTTAGTTTGTCGTATATCAGCCAGCCACTTTCATTGTGTTGTTTTATACACTGGGCCTGAGTTTTGGTTCAGTCTCCCCAAAAAAAGGGAGATTCAAATTCTCACAAAGTGGATATACTTCTACCTGTTAGTTTGTCGTATATCAGCCAGCCACTTTCAGCCACTTACATTGCGTTGTTTTATACACTGGGCCTAAGTTTTGTTTCAGTCTCCCCCCAAAAAAAGGGAGATTCAAATTCTCACATAGTGGATATACTTCTGTCCTGTTAGTTTGTTGTATATCAGCCAGCCACTTTCAGCCACTTACATTGTGTTGTTTTATAAACTGGGCCTGAGTTTTGGTTCAGTCTCCTCACAAAAAAGGGAGAATAAAATTTTCACATAGTGGATATACTTCTGTCCTGTTAGTTTGTCGTATATCAGCCAGCCACTTTCAGCCACTTACATTGTGTTGTCTTATACAGTGGGCCTGAGTTTTTGTTAGACTCCCCCCAAAAAAGGGAGATTCAAATTCTCACAAAGTGGATATACTTCTGTCCTGTTAGTTTGTTGTATATCAGCCAGCCACTTTCAGCCACTTACATTGTGTTGTTTTATAAACTGGGCCTGAGTTTTGGTTCAGTCTCCCCCCAAAAAAGGGAGATTAAAATTTTCACATAGTGGATATACTTCTGTCCTGTTAGTTTGTCGTATATCAGCCAGCCACTTTCATTGTGTTGTTTTATACACTGGGCCTGAATTTTGGTTCAGTCTCCCCCCCAAAAAAGGGAGATTCAAATTCTCACAAAGTGGATATACTTCTGTCCTGTTAGTTTGTCGTATTTCAGCCAGCCACTTTCAGCCACTTACATTGCGTTGTTTTATACACTGGGCCTGAGTTTTGGTTCAGTCCCCCCCCCAAAAAAGGGAGATTCAAATTCTCACAAAATGGATATATTTCTATCCTGTTAGTTTGTCGTATATCAGCCAGCCACTTTCAGCCACTTACAATGTGTTGTTTTATACAGTAGGCCTGAGTTTTCGTTCAGTCTCCCCCCGAAAAAAGGGAGATTCAAATTCTCACAAAGTGGATATAATTCTGTCCTGTTATTTTGTCGTATATCAGCCAGCCACTTTCAGCCACTTACATTGTGTTGTTTTATACAGTGGGCCTGAGTTTTGGTTCAGTCTCCCCACAAAAAAAGGGAGATTCAAATTCTCACAAAGTGGATATACTTCTATCCTGTTAGTTTGTCGTATATCAGCCAGCCTCTTTCAGCCACTTACATTGCGTTGTTTTATACACTGGGCCTGAGTTTTGGTTCACTCTCCCTCCAAAAAAGGGAAATTCAAATTCTCACAAAGTGGATATACTTCTGTCCTGTTAGTTTGTCGTATATCAGCCAGCCACCTGCTGCCACTCACATTGCGTTGTTTTATACACTGGGCCTGAGTTTTGGTTCAGTCTCCAAAAAAAAGGGAGATTTAAATTCTCAACAAGTTTATATACACCTTCTACCTTGTTTTACAGTACCATATAACGGTTGTTATTTTGGTTAGATTTTCCAAAAAATGAAGTCTGGTGGAAGAGGCCGTGGGCGTAGGTTTCCAGCTGGTACTGATGGTGGTGGTGGTGCATCTGGTGGTAGTGGGAAAAGCACAATAGCACCTAAGGCTGGAGGTGTTGAGCCAGCGTCATCGTCTGGCTACGCAAGGCCTCGAAGGCTCCCTTATCTGGGAGTAGGAAAACATCTTTAAAAGCCGGAGCTGCAGGAAAAAGTTTTGGCTTTCCTTGCTGACTCAGCCTCTAGCTCTTTCGCCTCCTCTTCAGAAAGTTCAAAATATAAAATGAGCGAGTCGTCAGTGGATGTTCCCGGTCAGGAACAAGATGTTTCCTTGTGTCCTTCACCCAAGCCAAAAGTGAAGGATGCGTCAGGCGACACTACAGGTTACTCCATGGAGCTCTTTACACATACCATGCCTGGGATAGAAAGGGAAATTGTTAACTGCCCATTACAAGATGAATCGGACATGGAGTGCACTGATGCACAGCCACAGCTAGATTATTATGCTGTTCCATTGACTCAGATCACTACATTGCCCTCGCAGTGTACTGAGCCAGAATCTGACCCTGATGAGACTATGGTGCCCCGTCCCGAATGCTATAGCACCTTACACGGTGACACAGAGAAAGGTGCACATGACATTGAAGAGGAGGTGATAGATGACCCAGTTGTTGACCCAGATTGGCAGCCATTGGGGAAGAGAGTGCCGCTGCCAGTAGCTCAGAAGCGGAGGAGGATGATCCGCAGCAGCCATCTACATCGCAACAGCTGTCATCTGGCAGGCCCGTATCAGGCCAAAAACGCTTGTAAAAACAAAAACAGTTTTAGGACAGCGTGGCCATCCGGTGAAAGTAGCACAGCGTGCAATGCCTGAAAAGGTATTTCATAGTAAGAAGAGTGTAGTGTGGCAATTTTTTAACCAAGATCCGAATGATCAGTGCAAAGTTATCTGTAAGAAATGCTCAAAGACCTTTAGCAGAGGGAAGAATCTTCAAAATTTAAATACAACGTGCATGCTTAGACATTGAACCAGTATGCACTTGCAAGCCTGGACTAACTATCAAACGTCCCATACCGTTGGTGCACCTGCTCAGAATGAAGGTAGTCAGCAACGCTACAATGCTTCCCTCACTGTAAGCCCACCGGTTAGAACACCACCAGCAGCAAATGTGGAGGTATCGTCGTAAGGCCAAAGCAGTCAGGGAATCACAAGGTTCTTGGTAGGAAACACTGTATGTAGGCCAACATCAAGAATACCATCACCAACCCTCTCTCAATCCGCCATGTCCACCACCCCCACTGCTAGTTCCACCATATGCAGCTCTCCAGTCCAGCTCACCCTACAAGAGAATCTCATTAGGAAAAGAAAGTACTCATCCTCTCATCCGCATACACAAGGTTTGAACGCCCACATTGCTATACTAATCTCGTTAGAGATGATGCCCTACCGGTTGGTTGAAAGCGAAGCTTTCAAAGACCTGATGGACTACGCAGTACCATGCTATGACCTACCCAGTCGGCACTTCTTTGCGAGAAAAGCCATCCCAGCCCTCCACCAGCATGTCAAAGACTGCATTGTCCATGCACTGAGGCAGTCAGTGGAAAGGTGCACCTCACAACAGATGCATGGACCAGTAGTCATGGCCAGGGACGTTACGTGTCCATCACGGCGCACTGGGTTAATGTGGTGGATGCAGGGTCCACAAGGGACAGCCATAGTGGGACAGTTCTGCCTAGCCCACGGTCTAGGAAACAGTTGGCTGTAGGCAATCACCAGTCCTCCTCCTCCTCTTTAAGCGAAAGCTCGTCCACACAGCACAGTCGCACGACAACTCCATCCGCAGTTGCCAATGTTGCACACGAGGTGTCCCATTATCGAACAGCTAGTGGTAAGCGTCAGCAGGCTGTGTTACAAATGAAGTGTTTGGGTGACAACAGACACGCCGCGGAAGTACTAGCTGAGTACTTGCAGCAACAAACGCAGTCATGGCAGGGCAGTGTACATCTTGAGGCAGGCAAGGTAGTCAGTGATAACGAAAGGAATTTTATGGCTGCCATAGCCCTTTCAGAACTGAAACACATACCTTGCCTGGCTCACACCTTGAACCTGGTGGTGCAGTGCTTCCTCAAAAATTATCCGGAGTTACCAGCCCTGCTCCTGAAGGTGCGAAGACTTTGCTCGCACATCCGCCGGTCGCCCGTACACTCCAGCCGTATGCAGAACCATCAGCGATCGCTGAATCTTCCCCAGCACCGCCTAATAATCGACGTTGCAACAAGGTGGAACTCCACACTGCACATGGTTCAGAGGCTGTGTGAACAGAGGCGTGCTGTCATTAATTTGTGGGAGGATACACATACACGTGCAGGCACTTGGATGGCAGACATGGAGTTGTCTGGTGTGTAGTGGTCGAAGCTACAAGACCTCTGTCAAGTCCTTCAGTGTTTTGAGGAATGCACACGGCTGGTAAGTGCAGACGACGACATCATTAGCATGAGCATCCCACTAATGCGTCTGCTGATGCAAAGTTTGACGCACATTAAGGAGCAGGCATCTGCAGTCGGGGAGGAGGGAAGCCTTGATGACAGTCAGCCATTGTCTGCTCAGGGAACTCTCTTGGACGAGGTGGCGAACGAAGAGGAGGAGGAGGATGATGGGGATGAATATTTATGGGAGGAGGATGCTTCTCAGGGGGCAATAGAAACTGGTGGCGTTGCAAGGTCAGGTACAGGGTTTTTGCGGGACACAAGTGATGTTGATTTGCAAGAAAGTGCTCCTCAACCCAGCACAAGCAGTGAATTGACACCTGGAACATTGGCCCACATGGCTGAGTATGCCTTGAGTATCCTAAAAAGGGACCCCCGCATTATCTAAATGATAACCGATGACGATTACTGGTTGGCCTGCCTCCTGGATCCACGATATAAAGGAAAATT
Organism: Ranitomeya variabilis; assembly: GCF_051348905.1. NCBI lineage: Eukaryota > Metazoa > Chordata > Amphibia > Anura > Dendrobatidae > Ranitomeya > Ranitomeya variabilis. Next base: position 235,108,871 of record NC_135237.1, read on the forward strand.
ACAAAATATCATGCCACATGAGAACCTTGAGCAAATATTGGCTACCAAACAAGCAACTCTTGTAGACTGTTTGGTTCAGGCATTCCCAGCACACAGCGCCGGTGATGGTTCTCACATGAGCCGTAGGGGGCAACATGGCAGATGTGTTAGAGGTGCACAAATCCGAAGTGGCATTGGACAGAGGGGTTTTATGACCAGGTTGTGGAGTGATTTCGCAATGACCGCTGACACGACAGGTACTGCTGCATCGATTCAAAGTGACAGGAGACAGCATTTGTCCAGTATGGTTACGAACTACTTTTCCTCCCTTATCGATGTTCTCCTTTCACAGGTCATTCCCCTTTGATTACTGGGCATCTAAAATAGACACCTGGCCTGAATTTTAAGAATATGCATTACAGGAGCTCGCTTGCCCTGCTGCTAGTGTGCTATCAGAAAGAGTCTTCAGTGCTGCTGGTTCAATACTGACCGAAAAAAGGACACGTCTGGCTACCTGAAATGTTGTTGATCTAACTTTCATTAAAATGAACCAATCATGGATTTCAAATTATTTGGCCCCACCGTCCCCTGCTGACACGTAGCTTGCCTGAAAAATGTTTTGCTTTTGGCCTCCTCCTACTGACTTCTCCAATTCCTCCATTTGCAGCTGCTGAATGTCCACCATAGGCCATTTTTATACCTCCCTAAATGGGCTGACTCCCCCTACAGGGCCGTGGTCACCACCTGGCGCGAGCACTCGTGCGAGTGCTGTTTGCCTGGACAGGTGGGTGTGCCCACTCTTGGGCGACGGCACTGGCACAGGGTCCCTCATAGTACAATGAAGTGTCTCTACGGTGGTGGTCCACAACCAATGTCAGACACACCGTCGTAATATGAGGGGCCCTGTGCCAGTACCACTGCCCACAAGAGAGTGTTCCCCCCAGCTCGAACAGTGCTCTACCACTTACAATACTTACCTCTCCCTGCTCCACCACTGTGTAGTCTGTGCTGTTAAATCCTTCAATGGCACTGCCAATACAAATTTGTTGAAATGATAGATGATAGTTAAAATGTACAGGGGCCCTGGCCTCCATTTAGACCAGTTAATACTTTGCGCCTACTACCACTGTCTGCTACTCAGCAGAGGAGCCCACCCCTGTACCTAGCTATGCCACCTGTTTATTTATGATCAATTTTTTGGCAGACATTTAGCCCACTTTATTATTTGGGCCTACTAACTGTGTCTGCCGCTCATTACAGTTGTCCTCCACTGAACAAAGCAATGCCGCCTGTTTAGTCCTGTTACCGATTTTGAACTGCATTTAGCCTACTTTATTATTTGGGCCTACTAACTGTGTCTGCCGCTAATTACAGTTGTCCTCCAATGAACAAAGCAATGCCGCCTGTTTAGTCCTGTTACCACTTTTGAACTGCATTTAGCTCACTTTATTATTTGGGCTTACTAACTGTGTCTGCCGCCATTACAGTTGTCCTCCAATGAACAAAGCAATGCCACCTGTTTAGTCCTGTTACCAATTTTGAACTGCATTTAGCCCACTTTATTATTTGGGCATACTAACTATGTCTGCCGCTCATTACAGTTGTACTCAACTGAACAAAGCAATGCCGCCTGTTTAGTCCTGTTACCAATTTTGAACTGCATTTAGCCCACTTTATTATTTGGGCCTATATCTGTGTTTCCTCCTCATCCTGCTCATTGCCCAGCCACTGCTAGATGAGTCTGCTGGTACATTGACCCAGACCACTACATTCCCCTTGCACTCTACACAGCCAGAATCTGACCCTGCTGAAAGTCAGGTTCCGATTCCCGCATACTATACCACCTTACACGGGGAAAAAGAGGAAGGTGCAGATGAAAGTGCAGGTTCATTCATCAGGTGGGGGGGCATACTCGTTGGCAACGTCACTGGCACAGGGCCCCTCATAGTACGCAAAAGTGTCTCCGCCGGTGGGAGGCGCCACCTGCCGTCAAACACACCGCCGTACTATAAGGGGCCCTGTGCCAGTGCCAATGCCAAAGAGTGGGCCCCCCCCTGCTTGTTCAGGATCACAGCACTTGCAAAGTTGAAATACTTACCTCTCCCTGCTCCACCACCGTGACGTATTCCGCGTTTCCTGGGCCCACGAAAATCTTGAGCCAGCCCTACCCCCCCACAACTTTAGCCAAATTACCCCCAGTTTTCAATGCCTAACTATTATTATAAAGTAAATTAAGATTGACAAGCTTCAGTAATAAGAATTGATGTTTTTGGCATTAAAATGGGCACTGTAGGTGTTTTCCTGTCCTCCACTCACTGCCGACTTTGATTCCCCATTGACTTGCATTGGGTTTTGTGTTTCAGTCGGCCCCTGACTTTTCGCAATAATCGGCCGATTTCACCAGACCCGACTTTTCACAAAGTCGGGTTTCACGAAACCCGACTCGATCCCAAAAAAGTAAAAGTCGCTCAACTCTACGAAAGACTATTCCTCTGAGCTCATTGAGATCAAATCGGGATGGGTGAGGGATTATTTGGTTGGGGAACAGAAGTAATTGTAAGATTGTAAACTGCTGTACTGAACCGCAGGCTAGCCCATATGTTACACTCACATAATTAATCCAGGGTGAAAACAAGTAGATTTATAGAAAATACAGTAGGTACAGATTGTTTGGGTTCCACGCCGTATAGCACAAGGATTTCAGTCTTCTGGCTAAATGTCTGTAAAATATTTTTTAATGTTTTATTTTATCTAGTTAAATTACTCACATAACTAAGTAAAATAGTTACGGTGAATGGACTGTGTAGGAGTTGGTTTTTCTTGCCTGTGACTCCGCTGAATCCTGAAGAAAACTTCCTGATACACGACTTACACTTCCAAATGTGAATATAATTTAGCAGCTGGGTATTTGTCACTTCACCACATTGCCAATGTCAGTTCTGTAACACAAAGTCCGTGAAGATGTGGGCTATGGTAAGCACTCTGTTGTTTAACTAAAGACACAGTGGACTTTTATTGTAGGTGTGGGGGTTAACTTGAGAGCACAATATGAAGAGGGAGCATAGTGGGCAATTTGGAGATAGGGGAGTGGTGGAAATAGGTCACAAAAGGCGAGAAGATGGTGTGGTGTTTATAGGGTTTCAGATGGGGACAGTGTTGCAGTTATAGCTCATAAGGAGAAGAGACTGGCTTTATAGATAATAAACCGATCAGTGCTATATCATAGTTTTAAAAGTTTAGGGATATGGTTGAATTCAAGTAAACAGGGAACCTATTTTGAAACATTTAAATGGAATCTGTCACCCCACGGATGTATATGACCTGTTAATATGAGCATACAGGAGATAGAAATGTTACACTACTCCTACCTGTACGCTTCCTATTAATGGTCTTGTAGCTGAGAAATGTTATATTCTGCTTTTATGTTAATGATTTCCTTCAGGATCCAGGGCGTGCGGTGCCTGGAAGAAATCCATGCCTCCTGTCCTCGTTACAATACTAGCCCCCTCCCATCCCCTCCCAGCTTCTTGTCTCTCATGGAGATTATTGAAGCAAGTGAACATTTTAAAAAAAAGTTTAAAAAAATATTAAAAATAATAAAAAATATATAAATGTTCAAGTCACCCCTCATTCGCCCCATCCAAAATAAAACAACTAAAATTAAAAATACACAAATTTGATATCGCCGATTTCAGAAACGGCCGATCTATAAAAAAATAAAAAAAATAATTCAGATTGGTAAACGGTGTAGCGAAAAGCAAGTAAAAACGCCAGAATTATGGCTTTTTGTCACCTCAACATTGCATTAAAATGCAATAATGGGTGATCAAAAGATTGTATCTACACCAAAATGGTATCAATAAAAATGTCATCTCGGCAAGCAACAAATAAGCCTTCATCCACCCGCAGATCACGAAAAATGGAGATGCCAGGGGTCCCGGAAAATGCCAGAATATATATATATATATATATTTTTTTTTAGCAAACTTTGGATTTTTTCTTCACCATTTAAATAAAAAATAACCTTTACATGTTTGGGATCTGCAAACTCGTAATGACCTGGAGAATCATAATGGCAGGTCAGCATTTGGCGAATATGGTAAAAAAAGCCTCAAAAAACAATTGTGGAATTGCGATTTTTTTTTTTGCAATTTCACGGCACTTGGAATTTTTTTCCCATTTTCCATTACACGATATGGTAAAACAAATGGTGTCGTTCAAAAGTATAACTCTTCCCTCATAAAATAAGCCCTCACATGGCCATATTGACAGAAAAATAAAAAAGGTATGGCTCTGGGAAGAAGGGGAGCGAAAAACAGAAATGCAAAAAACGAAAATGGGCTGTGGCATGAAGAGGTTAATAGGTCATATACGTCCCGGAGGGTGACAGATTTCCATTAAATCCCACCCCTACTATCATATGGGATCTGAGCCTGTAAACTTTACCTTAGTTATGCCGCAGAGTAGGCTGGAGTGTGTGGAGGTGGCTCAGGAGCTGAGTTTGTTCCACACGCTGCAGTTGTTGGCTGCTAATTAACCATTTAGATGCAGTTATGAATTTCAGACAGCAGACTTTAAATGGAATGCACATCAGCTGCCATTGGCACCCTATGAAGCAATCTTGGAGTACCAATGGGTTGTCATGGCAATCAGAGTCTGCAGAAAGTTCCTGTTGCTGCTATTTTAGTTTTCCTGTGCCAAATGTTGAACTTCATAAGAGATCGTAATTTGTCCTATGTACAGCAATACTGTTGTATTGCAGTACATAGTATAATTGATCAAACACAGGTTCAACGCCCCAAAGAGAATTAAAGAATAAATTTTAAAAAAACATTTATTTTTATGACAAAATAATTTAAAAAATTATTCTTATAGCGCCAGCATATTCCACTTTACATTTTAAAGGGGACTTGTACAGACAATGAAGACATTACGGAATAAACATAACTCAGATACCAAAAGGAGTGAGGGCCCTGTTTGCAAGCTTACAATCTATGAGAAACTAGGGGACACAAAAGGTAAAAAAGATAATATGTGCTAATATTGTATGATGCAGCCATAATATACTATATAGGGTATGCACATAATTCTGCATGGACCAGTCACCAGCCAGTACGTGTACACTACTGGCACAGAGGGCTATTGTATTCGACAAAAGATGATAAAACTTAAAATCACTTCCCTTTTACAGCATTAAAAATAAAGCAAATTTAAAAAAAAAACTTATTTGGAAATTAGTTGCCCAAATGCCTGATTATATGTGCATCCATTCTCTACCATTGTTATATATTTTAAATAATTTTAGTTGCTGCTCTTTATCACTCATGTTTTTAATCTGAACAAAAATGTTTTAATGGAATACTACGAGTGCTTTACCTGGATCTATTCCTATTACTACATCAGTTAAAAAACTTTCGCTTTTTTCCCTATGGACTTTCCAGCTCACAGTGGTCACATATCTCTCCTGTCAGATATTCTCCTTTTTACTGAAACGTCATGTCAACAGAGCAGTTTATTTGTTTTATTTATTTTACTCACTCACTATAGCACCATTACGTCCACAGCGCTTTACAGACATTATCATCACTGTCTCCAATGGCAATCACAATCTAAATTCCCTATCAGTATGTCTTTGGAATGTGGGAGGAAACCAGAGTGTTCAAAGGAAACCCATGAAAAAACACGAACCCAGGATCTCAGCTCTGCAAGACTGCAGTGCTAACCACTAAGCCACCATTTTCCTTGTGCCATCACTGCCAACACCATGCTGATTGAAAGTGTGCTCTCCACTGCCCAACTGCGGGAAGCCAGCTGTCAATCAGCATGACGTCAGAAGTTACGCCCCGTCAACAAATTAGAACAGAAGAAAAAGAAGCTGCCCTTTTGACATGCTGTTGCAGGAAGGAGAAGTACATTGAGTTTTTCCTGTGGAAAAATGGGCCAGAATCAAACTTTATCAATGCAGTTTTTCCATACAGGAGGCATCTAAGCTGTCATCCCCAGCAGAAGCTTTGTATAAAGTATTATGTAAATTTCAGTAAGAGTGTTCAATTCTTTTTTCCCTGTGTCATTTCCCATTATTACACATGAGTTAATTTATGGACATCTACGGTTTGATTTCTTTACTTGTGTTGATTGGATTGGTTAATGCCAAGATGTTGTGAGAATTTCATATCAATAGAAATATATTTACTTAGAAAATTGGTGATGCATTCAATACGTATTTCACCCACTGGGTGTGCGATTCTTAATGATGAATGTTCTCATGCAGCGATAGTGCCATAAGTGAGAGCACCGAAGCTGATGAACTCCAGTGAACTCTCACGGCAGCTTAGAGATACACTGCAAGAGTGATTACCTTCTGTCAGTGTATCGCCGGAGACCAAGTAGAGTGGTCACATGTGACTGTTCTACAAGTGAGATCGCCGTGGGACACTCAGTATTAAATGGACTACGTCGGACAGGATAGTATTATATGTTGGTTTATTATTTTTTGATTGTTTGCAGGAGACGAGGGCGTCGGGGATTAGGCATTCAGTAAGTATGGTAACTTTACATTCGATAAAGGAGTCTTTCTGATTATTTCAAATTAAGGACTTTATTCTGGCTATGTCTTTATTTACCATGTAACTATAGGATTAGTAATGGATAGGTGTCTTATAGATGCCTCTCCATTACTAACCTATGGGCTTGATGTCACCTGACAATACAAAGGTGACATCATCCCCACAAATATGAACCCCACTCGCCACCGCTACAGGGCAAGTAGGAAGAGCGAGGCTAAGTGCCAGAATTGGCACATCTATAAGAGGCACCATTTCTGGAGCGGCTGAGAGCTGATATATCCATGGCCCCTTCCCAGGCTATTAATATCAGCCCGCAACTATCTGCCTAGCCTTTGCTGGATGAATTTTATAGGTGAACCCCATGTCAATTTTTGGGGGGTTCCCCCCAATTTTTTTTTTAAATAAACAGATATTGCATTTCACGCAGATTTCTGAGGGTATGTTCCACGCTGTGGGTAGGAGTCTGCATACATCCACAGCATCCAACCTGCAGTGGCCAGAAGTTACAGCATAGTGGATGGGATTTCAAGAAATCCACGGATTACCTGTGGAGACAGACATGTGGCGCGTCTTTCCAGACCGCAACATGTCTATTTTATCTTGTGGTGATTCCGCACGCTACAATGAACACATGCGGAATCACCTGCATTCAAAAGCCGGCAGCGCTTTGGACGCTGCGGACATGTGCTGCGTCCAAAGTGCTGCTGATTACTGACCGTGTGGATGTAGCCTCACAGTTGCTGTTTTGTTACAGCATATGTAGGTCAATTATGTTAATGCTCCTACATAGGCTGGTGACTGTGTGTGTGTGTGTGTTTGTGTGTGTGTGTCTCTTTATTTAGCATTAATGAGGGTATCTGGCTGAAGAGATTGAAGAAGGAAATGACATCACAATTTTTTTTACTAATATATCTTTATTTAGTTCTATGGATTTACAAAAATGCATGAAAAAAAACACATGAAAACCTTTTCTACTGTTTTTTTTCTGCCAAGAGATGCAGAAACCTTGCAGAAATTTCTGCAAGCAAATTCGCAACATGAGCACATAGCCTTACACTATAAAGCTATGTGCACACGTGGAATTTGTTGTGGATCCGCAGTTTTTTCCCCACAAATTTGCACCCATTCTGCAATCGGTAGCTCAGGCAATGTTAATCAATGAGAATCCAGAATTGTTGTGCACATGCTGCTGAATATTCCACACTGATTCTCAGCATTTTATTTTCAGCAGCATGTCAATTCTTTTTGCGGATCTGCAGCAATTCTGCACCCATTGACTTACATTGAGTCAGTCAAATCCGCAGCTAAACTTCAGGTGTAAAAAGGTGAGTACAAAAAATGCTGCAGAAAGGATGGAGGAAGAGTGTGTGGGCGGAGACTATGTGTGAGGGCAGAGACTATGTGTGAGTGGAGAATATGTGTGCGCGGAGTATATGTGCGTGTCTGTGTGTGTCTGTGGGTGTAGCCAAGCATCGTCTGATGGGACTACTACTCCCATCCGGCTTTGTCTGGTATCACTTATAACAGTGACAGCATGAGCCAATGATGGGACAGTAGTAGTCCCATCATGCGGTGACAGTGTTCAATTGTAAAACAAAAAATATATATTCATACTCACCAAACACCTAATTCCCTGACGCCCTCAAATTCCTGCAATAAAAATGAAAGAATAAACCAACATATACTCCCTGTCCGCCGTAGTCCCACAGTAGTGCTGTAAGTGAGAGCAAGAACTACAGTGAACTCTCAGTGTATCACTGGAGGCTGGGTAGAGCGGTCACATCTCTCAATGTGACTATTCTACACATGAGATCGTTGTGGGACACTCGGTAATTAAACTACGTCGGACAGGGAGTATTTATGTTGGTTTATTATTTTATTTTTGTTGCAGGAGATCAAGGGATTTGGGGATTGGGTGATGCAGTAAGTATGGTAAATTAAGATTAACCCCTTACTGACATCGGACGGTATAGTATGTCCGATGTCAGCTCCCCTGCTTTGATGCAGGGCTCCGCGGTGAGCCCGCATCAAAGCTGGGACATGTCAGCTGCTTTGAACAGCTGACATGTGCCCGCAATAGCGGCAGGTGAAATTGCGATTCACCCGCCGCTATTAACTAGTTAAATGCCGCTGTCAAATGCAGACAGCGGCATTTAACCACAACATCCGGCCGGTCGGCCGGAAATGGCGTCATCGCCGACCCAAGTCACATGATCGGGGGTCGGCGATGTGTTAGGACAGTAACCATAGAGTTCCTTGAGACCTCTATGGTTACTGATCGCCGGTAGCTGTGAGCGCCACCCTGTGGTCGGCGCTCACAGCACACCTGATTTTCTACTACATGACAGCGAACAGCAGATCGCTGCTATGTAGCAGAGGCAATCGTGCTGTGCCTGCTTCTAGCCTCCCATGGAGGCTATTGAAGTATGGCAAAAGTTAAAAAAAAGTTAAAAAAAATGTGAAAAAAATAAAAAAAATATAAAAGTTTAAATCACCCCCCTTTCGGCTAAATCAAAATAAATCAATAAAAAAAAATCAAATCTACACATATTTGGTATCGCCACATTCAGAATCGCCCGATCTATCAATAAAAAATAGCATTAACCTGATCGCTAAACGGCGTAACGAGAAAAAAAATCAAAACGCCAGAATTACGTTTTTTTGGTCGCCGCGACATTGCATTAAAATGCATTAACGGGCGATCAAAAGAACGTATCTGCACCGAATTGGAATCATTAAAAACAATAGCTCAGCACGCAAAAAATAAGCCCTCAACCGACCCAGATCATGAAAAATAGAGACGCTACGAGTATCGGAAAATGGCACATTTTTTTTTTTTTTTTTAGCAAAGTTTGGAATTTTTTTTCACCACTTAGGTAAAAAATAACCTAGTCATGTTAGGTGTCTATGAACTCGTAATGACCTGGAAAATCATAATGGCAGGTCAGTTTTAGCATTTAGTGAACCTAGCAAAAAAGCCAAGCAAAAAACAAGTGTGGGATTGCACTTTTTTTGCAATTTCACCGCACTTGGAATTTTTTTCCCGTTTTCTAGTACAAGACATGGTAAAACCAATGAGGTCGTTCAAAAGTACAACTTGTCCCGCAAAAAATAAGCCCTCACATGGCCAAATTGACGGAAAAATAAAAAAGTTATGTCTCTGGGAAGGAGGGGAGTGAAAAACAAACACGGAAAAACGAAAAATCCCACGGTCATGAAGGGGTTAATAAAGGAATCTGTCATTTTTTCAAATAAAGGACTTTATTCTGGCTGTGTCTTTATTTACCATATAACTATAGGATTAGTAATGGATAGGTGTCTTATTGATACCTCTCCATTACAAAGCCATTGTATTGATGTCACCAGACAATACACAGGTGACATCAAGCACACAAATTCTTTTTTTTTGTTTCTTAAATAATATATCTTTATTTAGCTTGCAAATCCGCAGACATATCAGCAAAGAAAACCACATGAAAATCCGCATCAAAACCGTGCTGACTTTCAACTGCATTTTCAGCCAAGAGAGACAGAATCTACGCAGGTTTTTACAAAGGCAAATCCGCAACGTGCGCACATACCCTAATGAACAAAATTGAAGGGAAAATTTGAATCTATTTATATAATTGCCTTCTAATGTTTTCATTTCCTGTTCTGACCAGATGTCACCATATCCCAGAATTGCAAGTGGAGGAAGTTCACTAACCGCCATATTGGGACACCCAAGTGATGGGTGTCTCAATATGGAAACTGCTGCTGATACCAACCTATTGTGCAGTACCACCAGTGGAACACCGTCGCACCACACACACACTCTATACGCACCACACACACACTCACACACTCACACACTCACTCACACACACACACACACTCACGCAGCCTCTTGCGCGGTACAACCGGCAGAACACCGTCACGAACATGCCGCCATCAGGAATCAGCCGAATGATTCACTGACTGCTGCCATCTTCGTACAGGAGGAGCGCATGCGCAGTTTTAATGTGACCACTACTATCTGTCTGCACAAAGATGGCGGCAGTCTGCTTTAATCATTTGATTTAATCGTTTGGCTGATCCCGGTGGCAGATGCGCAACATGTCTACAGGAAGAGGAAGCCGGTCACACTAAAGGGGCTTTCCCATGAATGAAAGTTCATTTTAAAAATTGACTGTGTCTGACCGTGTACAGAGCATACCACATCTCCTGGGCAGGGGAGGAAGCAAAAGATATTACTGACATTACAGCAGGCGATCACAGTGGATTCATTTTGTGAGGTAAAATATTTCACTGACTGTTTTTAAAAAATATTTTACCTCACAAAATGTATCCTCTGCGATCTCCTGCGGTAATGTCAGTATTGTCTTTTGCTTCCTCCCCTGCTCAAGAGCTGTGGTCTGTTCTGTACATGGTCAGACACAGGGGTGAGTGTGTCTGACCGTGTACGGAGCATACCACATTTCCTGGGCAGGGGAGGAAGCAAAAGATAATACTGACGTTACAGTAGGGGATCACAGTGGATTTATTTTGTGAAGTAAAATATTTCACTGACTGTTTTGAAAAAATAGTTTACCTCACAAAATGTATCCTCTGCGATCTCCTGCTGTAATGTCAGTATTGTCTTTTGCTTCCTCCCCTGCCCAGGAACTGTGGTATGTTCAGTACACGGTCAGACACAGACAATTTTTAAAACAAACTTTTGTTCGTGGGAAAACCCCTTTAAAAAGCAAATATCAAGGCCAACATGGCTCCTCATAAAAAGTACACCAATGACAATGAAAGGAAAGCAGCAAAGGCACAACGTCAAAGACAACAAAGGACAAATGAGATTCTTGAAGAGCAACAGCATCGCTGGGACAAAAACAATGCATATAAGCATAGGCGTCAAGCACATGAGTCCCCTGATGCAAAAGTCATTAGATTATCACAGGATGCCATTAGGCAGCAACAGCGTCGCATGCCTGCCCCCATCGTGACATTACCGCTCTCCCGATGCGATAGCATCGGGCCTCCATCTAGTTAAAAATAAAAAGGAAAGTAGCAATTATTGTAAATTATTTGTTTTTGTATTTTTGTTTTTTAAACCAAACATTTTTTATATTTTATTGCTATTTTTAAAAATAAAAGACTTACCTGATCTGTTATTTGGAGACATGCGAACTGGGGATATTGATGGTGTTCTTGATGAAGAAAAAGGACGCTGTCTGTCTCTTTCCATAGTTGATGATGATGCTACAAATTGATACTGAGACCAACCATCCTATAGACAATTATAAGAACAGAAATGACAAGTCAGTACTTCTGACAGAGTTAATGATGTTTATCACTGTAAATAATGTAAACTAATCTAAGCTTTCTAAATTACAAAATGTCAAAGTTGATTTAACGGCCCCATTGTACTTTTTGCTAGTATTAGATTTAGGTAATTACATTTTGGCTTTATCAAAACATCTGAAAATGCTGTAAATTTATAAATTTAGCATTTACAGACTTTCTTTTATTTATGCCCATGAAACAAAAAGTCTTGCCACACATTAATTTTACCAGTTTCAGGGATTCTAAGCGAGTTTGCTGAGCGAAGCAGGGGCTGCATTTTAAGTGTGGGGCTGCAGATAAGTGCATAGTTGAACATAATTTTATAGTTTAACATACGAGCATAGTTTGATATTTACCTCACTATTTTCCATTGATTTTTTTGCTTTTACCTATATTGTTTTTCCCCATTTAGGTGTGCGTCTTGGGAGATGTATGCATGCCCTGAACAGCCGTTTGAGGGTAAATATATCTGCGCTTGATGTCAACATATTACATGTTTGGTAGTGAATTTAAATATGCAGCCTGCCATACTCAGGAGCACTGCAAACCTGGAGAGGAGTTTAGAGTTGACTGAGCTTGCTCAGGCTGGGGCCAGTGATATGGAGGAGAGTGGAGGGGAAGATGAGGATCCAGAAGTAGGTAGCTGGGTAACATGTAGGAGAAAGGATAAGGGGAAAAGTGCCAGGGAGCCTATCTGGCACAACCTAATAAATATGCCTTTTAGGCTGATATTAGGAATACAAACACAGGACTCCTAGCATTCAAGAAAACAAAAACGCTGTAGTGAGGATGGAATTAGGAGTGCAGTAAAGGCAGGACAGATGTTGGTGGTAGGGGATTCAATAATTAGGTAGACAGACAGGGTCATCTGCCACCGATACTATGAATAGTGAACAGCGTGTTGCTTGCCAGTTGCTCAGGTTCGGCACGTTGCGGATCAGATAAACAAATTGCTGAGTGGGGCTGGGGAAAACCCAGAGGTCATGGTACATATTTCTACCAATGACAAAGTTAGAAAGAGGTGGAAGGTCCTTAAAAAGGATTACAGGAAACAAGGAGAGAAGCTGAAGGCCAGGACCTTCAAGGTGGTGTTTTCAGAAATAGTGATGGTGTCACGAGTGTAAATAGAGAGACAGTAGGGGCTTAGGAAGATAAATGTTGCTTAAAAATTGGTGCAAGAAGGAAGGGTTTGGGATCATGCAGAACTGGGCTAACTTCTCAGTTGGATACAGGTTCTATGGTAGTGACAAGGCTGCACCTCAATGGGGAGGAAGGGTAGTTGTACTAATAAGAGGCTAGATAAGAGTAGACAGAGAGAGTTACTAGGAGTTAATGAGAATTTAGGGTGGCTGGGAATTGCAAAGAAAGTAGGGAAGTCAGAAGGAGTAATAGATGTGCTAATAGTATTAAATGTCTGCTGCCAAATGCAAGAAATCAGAATTAATGAATTGGAGTCTCTTATATCAGCCACAGATGTGCTGGATGTTCTAGAAAAAAATTAAGATCCATAAAGCCACTCTAGTGAGGGAGCATTCCCCCCACTCCTCGCTCACACAGAATTTCCAGTATAAGGATAAGAGATCAGACTGAGCGAGCTGAGCAGGAGGATGAGCGTCAGTACCAGTTGCAATTAGCCCAAATCCAGAAGGAGCCATCCACCTCACTGAGCCATGAGTCCAGCAATGTCAACAGCTTTAAATCCCGTCCTGAGCATTTTCCTGTCATGGATAAGAATAGGGACTTGGACATATTTCTGCATGGTTTTAAAAGACCTGTAGGCAGTACCAGCTGCCTGAGGACCAATGTGCCCGATATTTAACCTTAGACCTCTGAGGAAAAGTTTTGGAGGTGTTTGCCTCTTCTTCGAGACCAAGACAGAGACTTTGTGTCATGCACAGCATCGGAAAGACTAAATGAAGTGCAACACAAAGGGATGAGGGGAAGGAAGCCCAAACAAAAGGGAATGGGGGAGTGGAGACCCCTAGGCATATCTTATACCACCCTGCCTACACTACAATCCATAAATTTGGTTCCACACCAATTGCCAAGCAATAAACCTAAGCCCTGTATATCCCTAGAGCTAGGCCATGCGTAGTTAGGGGGAAGAGCACTGGTCAGTACCTACTGATAACTAAAGACAACAAGCTAGACAAACAAGGAGAGGGACTTAGCTTGAGCAGACTCCAGAGAGATCACACCAAATGCCCTCCAAGAGCAACAGGGAGGAAGATAGATGATAGCTACAGCTCCAAGACTTCACAAGGAAAAAAGTGAATATCACCAGTGACTCCCTGAAGTAGGCTGGGAGTTTATAAACACCAAGGTGCAGGTGTGTCAATTAGAGCCAGAGAGAGGTTGCTGCTGGGTCCACAGTCAGAAGGATTAAGAAGGCATCTGCAATGCCAAATGCAGAGACCTTCTGCAGCCAGATATAGAGCGACTGTCTGTTGCACCTGACACAACCGTGACACTATGAGGCCATCAAACTGGCCCTGATGAAAAAATACCAGTTTACTGCAGAGATGTACCAGAAAAGGTTCAGAGCCCTCCAGCATGGACCACATGACAGCTATAGTGATGTGGTGGACGGGGTCTGAACAAACTTTGAGCAGTGGGTCCAAGGACTGTCAGTCACCACCTTTGTGGAGCTGAAGTACCTGAAGGTGAAGGACCAGTTTCTTTAGCATTGCCCTCTGAAAGTCTGGCAGTTCGTTCTGGACCGGGAGCCAAAGGATACCGCTAAAGCAGCACAGATTGCCGACGCTTATGAGGCCAATCATACATCAGAGGTGCGAAAGTAAGCTGTTGCTAGCTGGAAAGGGGGAAAATTGACAACCATTTCTAGTGCCCCTGCCAGTTGGCCCTCAGGGGGTCCCGCACCATCTTCCAGCACCCGGCCTGCATATGACTTCTGCTGGTTCTATAACTGCGAATCGAACTGGTCACATCAGCCTCGTATAGCTGGAGAGGCAGAGTATGATTCCCACACCTGAGGCCCTGGAACCAAATGAAGCTACTCTTTTTGTGGGTTGGGTGGCTTGAAGGGCCTGTTAAAATGTGCAATTTGTGGGCAACACCACTACTGTTGGGCTCAAGGACACCAGCGCACAATGAACCCTCTTCCACACTGAGTTTGTGTTACCAGAAGAACTCATCCCTGTCACCGGGTTTGGGGGTGTTCACCATTCATTACCCATGGCCCAGGTTTTCCTGCATTGGGGAGCGGGAAGGGGACTAAGGGAAATGTGGTGTCAAAGAATATCTGTCACGGGGATACAAGGAGGGCGAGAACAATAACCCGGCCCCTGCAATATCCCTTAGGGAAACCCTGTCTGGCCCTCTACCTGAAGTTTACACTGAAGGTGTGCATGTTCAGGCCTCCACCCTCACCCTAACTCCTGATTCAGCCCTGGACTGAGCACCACCGCCCACCACCCAGTGAATGCAATAGACCAATACCCACAGTAAACAAACAAGGATAAAGGAAAATATACACCATGCCGCAGTCAATCAGGAATACACAATAAAGGTGCAGGGCAAAAATAAATACAAATATAGGAAGGAGTAAATAAGACAAAGGAAAATACACCACCAGCAACGACTCTCCAACAACCAGCTCTCCACTCTGGACCGAGATAACTACGGAATAGACAGAAGCTATAATTGGCGACACCCAAAGATCAGGAGAACCATTTAAAGGAAATGGGCATGGCCCAGCTTCCAATCCAAGGATCAGATAAATTAATCCCAGAGCAGCCAGAAGAAAACTAGCTGACGCCAAAGAGCAAACAGTGGTCAAACGCGGAATTACCGCTGTCTGTCAGACGACCTGGTCTGAACAGTGTCCGACATGACAGTACCCCGCCTTCTACGAGGGCCCTCAGGGCCCTCACGGCTTATAGGACCCGGCTTGTCCGGATGGCGACGATGAAAACACCTGACAAGCCGATCCGCATGAATCTCTGAGGCTGGTACCCAGGACCTCTCCTCAGGCCCATAACCACGAAAATGTACCAAATATTGTAAAGTGCGGCACACCACACGAGAGTCAACCACCCTGGAAACTTCAAATTCTAGGTTACCATCCACCAAGACTGGAGGTGGCATAGGCACTGCGTACACAGAACCCACCATCTTCTTCAGAAGAGACCTGTGGAACACGTTGTGTATTTCATACACCGTAGGGAGTTTCAATCGGTACGCTACTGGATTAATGACGGCGGTGGCCTTAAATGGACCAATAAACCGTGGACCTAATTTAAGGGATGGTATTTTGAGTCTTATGTTTTTTGTGGATAACCACACCCAGTCATCCACACTCAGGTCCGGACCTGGCACACGCCTACTGTCAGCCACACGTTTGTACCTAGCATCCACACTCAACAGGCGCTGTTTCACTCTCCTCCAGACTGATGACAATTGTGTTCCTAACTGGTCTTCCTCCGGGACGCCGGAAGAGCCTCTCTGACTCAATGTACAAAACTGAGGATGTAGCCCATAGACACAAAAAAACGGAGACTCCCCAGACGACTCCTGGCGGTGGTTATTGATGGCAAATTCAGCCAAAGGAAGAAAGGTAGACCACTCCTCCTGGTTATCAGAGACAAAGCAGTGCAAGTACTGCTCCAAATTTTGGTTCATACGCTCGGTCTGACCATTTGACTGGGGATGAAACGCAGACGAATGAGACAACTTGATCCCCAGCCGTGAGCAAAATGCTTTCCAAAATTTTGCTACAAACTGAGTTCCCCTATCTGACACGATGTCAGACGGAACTCTATGAAGCCTGACCACCTCCTGCACAAACACCTGAGCAAGAGTCTTAGCGTTAGGCAACGAAGGCAAAGACACAAAGTGCGACATTTTTGAAAATCGATCCACAATCACCAAGATGACCGTGTTCCCAGCTGATGAGGGCAAATCAGTGATGAAATCCATGGAGATTTCCGTCCATGGCTTACTAGGTACCTCCAGAGGAAGTAGTGTGCCAACAGGACGGGAGCAGGGCGTCTTAGCCCTAGCGCACGTGGTGCAAGCTGACACATATGAGACCACGTCCTGTCGGATTTTGGGCCACCAAAACCGACGTGACACCAACTCCAACGTACCTCTAACCCCTGGGTGGCCAGCCAGGACAGCATCATGATGCTCCGCCAACACCTTTAGGCGGAGATGAAGCGGTACAAAAGATTTGTTGATGGGAAGCTCAGATGGTACCTCCTCCTGAGCCTCGGCAATCTCAGCCTCAACCTCGGTAGTGAGAGACGAAACCACAACACCCTTTTGGAGGATGGGTACTGGGTCCTCCCGAGGTTCTCCCCCTGGAAAACACCTGGACAGAGCCTTAGTGTTTTTAGACCCTGGTCTGTAGGTGACAACAAAGTTGAACCGCGTGAAAAACAATGCCCAGCGAACCTGCCTGGGAGATAGACGCTTGGCAGACTCCAAATACAGCAGATTCTTATGGTCGGTAACAACAGTAACCTGATGTACCGACCCCTCCAAGAAGTGTCGCCATTCCTCAAAGGCCAACTTAATAGTCAACAACTCCCTCTTGCCGATATCGTAGTTACGTTCAGCGGACGACAGTTTTTTGGAGAAATAGGCGCACGGACGCAAACCACTCAAAGATGAGCCTTGAGATAGTACTGCACCCACACCAACCTCAGACGCATCAACTTCCACGACAAAGGGTTTAGATACGTCTGGCTGCACCAGAATGGGGGCTAAAACAAAACTGTTCTTGAGAAATTCAAATGCGCGAACAGCAGCCTCAGGCCAAACGGAGAAATTGGTACCCTTTTTAGTCATGTCGGTTAGTGGTTTAGCAACGATAGAAAAATTCTTGATAAATTTCCTATAGTAGTTAGAAAACCCAAGGAACCGCTGAAGTGCTTTCAGGTTATCAGGACGTTCCCAATGCAGCACCGCTTGCACCTTAGCGGCGTCCATTTTAAAACCCGAAGCAGACACAATATAACCCAAGAACGGCAACTCTTGAGCAAAAAATACACATTTCTCAATTTTAGCATACAGCTTATTCTCTCTGAGAAGCTGTAACACCTGCCTGACATGGTCTAAATGAGCATCACGGTCGCAAGAATATATGAGGATGTCATCAAGGTACACGATAACGAATGTCCCCAAAACATGCGAGAACACATCATTGATGAAATGTTGGAAAAGGCATCACCAAATTTTCAAAATGACCCTCAGGAGTATTAAAAGCCGTCTTCCACTCATCACCTTGACGGACTCTTATGAGGTTGTACGCCCCCCCTGAGGTCAAGCTTGGTAAACCACTTAGCACCTGCCACCTGGTTGAACAAGTCTGGTATCAGTGGCATAGGGTATGGATCACGAACCGTAATCTGGTTCAACTCCCTGAAATCCAAACACGGGCGTAATCCGCCATCTTTCTTCTTCACGAAGAAGAACCCTGCTGCCACAGGCGAGGATGAAGGCCTGATGTGCCCTTTGCTCAAACTTTCAGAAATGTAATCCTTGAGCGCTTGTCTCTCCGGACCGGAGATGTTGAACATCCTAGCTTTAGGCAACTTGGCCCCTGGTTTAAACCTGATAGAACAGTCATAGGAGCGGTGTGGCGGCAACTCTGAACAACCCTTCTCAGAGAATACATCCGCATAATCCTGAAGTGACTCAGGAACGCTTGAAGTCACAGCGGACACACACGTGGCCAGGCAATTCTCCTGACAGAAATCACTCCACTGGATTATGTCCTAAGTTTTCCAGTCAATCACCAGGTTGTGTTTAGACAACCATGGAAAACCCAGAACCAATTGTGCCGGAAGACTCTTGAGCACCTTACATGTGACCTGCTCAAAATGAAGAACCCCAATGTGGAGTTTAACCTCAGCCACAAACTCCGTAATCTCCCCCTGAGGAAGAGGAGCAGAATTGATGGTGACCACACGGATAGGATGAGGCAGTTTTTCAATCTTAAACCCAGCAGTGCGCGCAAACTCCTCATCAATGAGATTTGTGGTGGAACCACTATCCACAAAAATAGTGATTGGTATCTCTCTGCCAGCGACAACAATTTTGGCAGGGAGCATGCACTGAGAAATCATTATGGAGGATATACATAAGCTCAGATTGGACTCCTCCACTCCCTCTGAGCTCGGCAGTTTTCCGCCATTGTGTCTTTCTTTAACCGCAGAGGACAGATATTAATAAAATGACCAGTTTTACCGCAGAAAAAACAGGCTCCCTGCTTCCTGAGTACAGGGGTACGATTCTCAACATGTGACACCCCTGCGATTTGCATAGATTCCGTGGGCTCACCTGCAGCAACCTCACGTGAACCTAAACCTTCACCCACAGGCAGCGTCTCATGATTCCCCTGACGCAAACGGCGATCAATGTGGACAACAAGACTCATAGCGGAATCAAGTGAAGCAGGAGTCTCGTACATCAGGAGGGCTCTTTTAACCCTATTAGAAACTCCATGAATAAAGTGACTCCGCAATGCTGGCTCATTCCACTGAGTGTCAACCGCCCAGCGGCGAAATTCAGAACAGTAATCCTCCGCCACACGCTCCCCCTGGCAAATAGTGCGTAACTTTGATTCTGCTAGAGCCATTCTGTCTGGATCGTCATAAATGTGTCCTAGAGCAGCAAAGAAACCCTCCACTGAGTTAAATGCAGTAGAATCAGACGGCAACGAAAATGCCCATGCTTGAGGATCCCCGCTTAATAATGACAACACCAGGCCCACACGTTGAGCCTCATTACCAGAGGAGATCGGGCGCATACAGAAATACAGTTTGCAAGCTTCACGAAAAGAAACAAATTTACTGCGTTCCCCCAGCAAATTTTTCAGGCAAAGGAAACTTGGGCTCATTAACTCCTCCTGTCGCTCCAGCCTGTATATTAGACACTGCTAGTCCCTGTTGCTGCACCGCTCCCCTCAACTCAGTGACCTGTAGGGACAGCGCATCCAACTGGCGGGTTATGGAAGTCATGGGATCCATGACAAAACACAGAGAAGAGAAAAAAAAAAAAGAGGAACCCTTTTCTTTTTTTTTTTTTTTGTTTTGTTTGTTTGGCCGATTATAATGTCACGGGGATACAAGGAGGGCGAGAACAATAACCCGGGCCCCTGCAATATCCCTTAGACCTAGGGAAACCCTGTCTGGCCCTCTACCTGAAGTTTACACTGAAGGTGTGCATGTTCAGGCCTCCACCCTCACCCTAACTCCTGATTCAGCCCTGGACTGAGCACCACCACCCACTACCCAGTGAATGCAATAGACCAATACCCACAGTAAACAAACAAGGATAAAGGAAAATATACACCATGCCGCAGTCAATCAGGAATACACAATAAAGGTGCAGGGCAAAAATAAATACAAATATAGGAAGGAGTAAATAAGACAAAGGAAAATACACCACCAGCAACGACTCTCCAACAACCAGCTCTCCACTCTGGACCGAGATAACTACAGCATAGACAGAAGCTATAATCGGCGACGCCCAAAGATCAGGAGAACCATTTAAAGGAAATGGGCATGGCCCAGCTTCCAATCCAAGGATCAGATAAATTAACCCCAGAGCAGCCAGAAGAAAACTAGCTGACGCCAAAGAGCAAACAGTGGTCAAACGCGGAATTACCGCTGTCTGTCAGACGACCTGGTCTGAACAGTGTCCGACATGACAATATCCCCACAAATGTGTTATTGGGAACTGATCTGGGACTGTTGGTTGCACAGTATATTCCAGACAACCCTCCAATGTGATGAACAATTAAATTGTGTTTTGTGGTGAAGGAGAACTCAGCCTTGTCATGCTGCAGTGTAATATTGCTGAGTATCCTATAAAAGAACCCATCATAAGTACTAAAGGCAATGCGGACAGGCACGAAGATCTTGAAGCAGGTTGTCCCATGCAGCTGACCAGTGTCACGACGGATGGTGACACAGACAGTGATAGCTGCCCCATACTTAGCACAGCTCCTGAGCTAAAAAAAAAGAGGGCAGGAGAAGGGTCTTATCCCTAGCCTGTCTGGAGGTTGGGAGAGTGTGTCCCAACACCCATCATGGTGAGGGAAAAGTGTGTTCTTCTGTCTGTCTGGTAAATGGAAAAGCATTACCCATAGCTTCTCTGGGGAGTGGGAATGTTGTACCCCAGCCTGCCCAAATGGTGGGAAAGTGTGTCCCACAGCCAGCTAGGCTAAAGAAAAGGTGCTACCTACAGCTAAGGGGGGGTTGAAAGTACAATTCACCACCTGTCACAGGGGGCTGGGAAAGTGGAGTGCAGGATCCCCAGTCAGTCAAGGTGGTGGGAAAGTGTGTCCCACAGCCTGTCAGAGTGACAGGAACATAGTTTTTACAGTCTGTCAGGGGATTGAGAAAGTTGGGTCCGCAGCCTGTCAGACAAATGGGAAATATTTGTTATCCCCGGGATACAGCCTGCATAGCCACTGTCATCCACAGCCTGAGAGCACAGAAAGAAGGTAACACACTGACTTCTGGACCTTCATCAGCCAGCAGGAAAACAGTTATTCCCATACAGTTAGGTCCATATATATTCGGACAGGGACATTTTTCTAATTTTGGTTATAGACATTACCACAATGAATTTTAAGCAAAGTAATTCAGATGCAGTTGAAGTTCAGATTTCCAGTTTTCATTTGAGGGCATCCACACTAAAATTGGATGAAGGGTTTAGGAGTTTCAGCTCCTTAAAGAAGTTGTCCACTACTATAACCTTTTTTTTTTTTTTTCATAAATCTTGCTATTATGTGCCACTGAAAACATCTACTGTGTTTATTTTAGCAATATTACCTTTTATCATGCTGTAGCAGCACATTTTAGTGCTGGATTCAGCTCTCATGGGGTTAATCGACAACTTCCTTTCTCCTGAGTCATTGTGCTCTAATACTACAAGTTCCATGATGCATTGCACTGCTACTAAGCCTGAACCTAGCACACCCACTCCAAAACACACCCCAACCCCTCCCTCCTCTAGCTTCAAAAAGATTTGTGATGTCATTTCTGTCCAACCTCCTCTTTACATTTGTCCAACCCACACTCCATTACACACAGATAGAGGGAAAGACAGATAGATAGATAGATAGATAGATAGATAGATAGATAGATAGATAGATAGATAGATAGATAGATAGAGATATATCTATGTCTATTTCCATAGATATGTCCATATCCATGTTTCTAAACCCCTTCACCCCCTGGAGCTTTTTTGTTTTCATTTATCGCTCCCCTTCTTTCCAGAGCCATAATTTTTCCATCAATATGGCCATGTGAGGGCTTATCTTTTGCAGAACAAGTTCTACTTTTGAACGTTACCATTGGTTTTACCATGTCGTGTAGCAGAAAATGTGAAAAAAATTCAAAGTGCAATGAAATGGCAAAACAAGTGCAATCCCACGCTTGTTTTTTGCTTGGCTTTTTGGCTAGGTTCACTAAATGCTAAGGCTGTGTGCACACGTTGCGGATCTGATTGCAGATCCGCAGCGTTTTTTACTGCACTGAATTGCATCAAATCCGCAGTGTAGTGTACAACCAATGCAAGTCTATGGGAGCCGCAGACTTGTGCACATGCTGCGGAAAAAGCCGCACCGAAACCACACCAAAAACTGCATCAAAACCGCACCAAAAACTGTATCAAAACCGCACCAAAACTGCGAAACTGCACCAGGTTTTGATGCAGTTTTTGGTGCAGTTTTGATGCAGTTTTTGGTGCAGTTTTTATGCTTTTTTGGGTGCGGTTTATGCGCGGTTTTAATGCCGTTTTTGGAAATAAGTAAATAAACGGAAAATGTGCATGATTTGAATGGAAACATGCATGAAAAAACGGATTCCAAGGCCGGATTCATCATTTCACAGCTCAGTTTCATACTTTTTTTGCCGGATCCGTCGCTGTGCGTTTTTTCGCCGGACAGAAAAAACGTTCCTCTGTATGTGTTTTCCATCCGGCGGAAACAGCTTTTTTGACGGATCCGGCAAAAAACGGATGAAACTCTATGAGAAAAAGACGGATCCGTCGGAAAAAAATGGATCCGTTTTTTTCAAAACTCGCCGGATTGTGCCTCACGGCAAAAACCTGATGTGTGAAAGCAGCCAAATATATGGATAGATACATCTATGTATCTATAGATATATCTATAGATAAATATATCTATAGATAGATATATCCATAGATATATAATAGAAAGGCCGATGTTTCTATAAGGCTACTTTCACACTTGCGTTTTTCGCAATCCGTCTTTTTGGGAAAAAAACAGATCCTGCAAATGTGCTCGCAGGATGCGTTTTTTACCCATAGACGTGTATTAGTGAAGGATCGCAACGGATGGCCACACGTCGCGTCCATCGTGCAACGGATGCGTCGTGTTTTGGCGGACCGTTGGCACATCCGTCACGTCTGCCATTTTCTACCGCGCATGCGCGGCCAAAACTCCGCCCCCTCCTCCCCGGACTTCAGAATGGGCAGCGGATGCGTTGAAAAACTGCATCCGCTGCCCACGACGTGCACAAATTTCACAACGTGCGTCGGTACGTCGGCCCAACGCATAGCGATGGACCCGTACCGACGCAGGTGTGAAACAGGGCTTAATGAGCGTTTAATTTAATAAAAAACTGAAAAAAACGGCGTGGGCTCCCGCGCAATTTTCTGCGCCAGAGGGGGAAAGCTGACGGCCGAGGCCAATATTTGTAGCCTGCTATGAATATCAGCCCGCAGCTGTCTGCGTAGCCTTTACTGGCTATTAAAATAGAGGGACCCCCCAAAAAAAATGACGTGGGGTCCCCCTATATTTTATAGCCAGAAAGGCTACGCAGACAGCTGCGGGCTGATATTAATAGCCTAGAGAGGGGCCATGGATATTGGTCCCCCCCCCGGCTACAAATACCAGTCCGCAGCCACCACAGAAATGGCGCATCTGTAAGTCTACGTTCACATTAGCGTTCGGCGCCGCAGCGTCGCCGCATGCGTCATGCACCCCTATATTTAACATGGGGGCGCATGGACATGCATTGTGCTGCGTTTTGCGACGCATGGGTTTTTTTGGCCGCAAGCGTTGGGCGCAGAGGACACAGCAAGTTGCATTTTTTTTGTGTCCAACTTTCGGCCAAAAAGGACACATGCGTCGCAAAACGCAGCGTTTTAGCGTGCGTTTTGTTGCGTTTTTGTTTGCGTTGTGCGTTGCGTCTCCGACGCTGCGGCGCACAACGCAAATGTGAACGTAGCCTTAGATGCGCCAATTCCGGCACTGAGGCTGGTTTCACACTTGCGTTTTTGGACGCTGCGTTTTAGCGCTAAAAAACGCATGCGTTTTTTTCCTATACTTAACATTAAAAGCGCATGCGTTTTTTCGCATGCGTTTTGACGCGTTTTCGGCAATGCATGCGTTTTTGAACGCGCGCGTTTGTTTGCGTTAAAAACGCATGTGTTTTTATAGAAAAAAACAGAAAAAACACTGAAAAACCACCCACCACCATCAGGGTGATAAAGGGATCCAAACCCTAACCCTACCCCTAACCTCACCCCTAACCGTTTAATGAACATTTTATGACATAGTGCCACGATATTTCAGTGCCACGTATGTAAGTGCCACGTATGTAAGTGTCACGTATGTAAGTGCCACGTGCCACGTATGTAAGTGCCACGTATGTAAGTGCCACGTATGTAAGTGCCACGTATGTAAGTGCCACGTGCCACGTATGTAAGTGCCACGTATGTAAGTGCCACGTGCCACGTATGTAAGTGCCACGTATGTAAGTGCCACGTATGTAAGTGCCACATATGTAAGTGCCACGTATGTAAGTGCCACATATGTAAGTGCCACTTATGTAAGTGCCACGTATGTAAGTGCCACGTATGTAAGTGCCACGTATGTAAGTGCCACGTAAGTGCCACGTATGTAAGTGCCACGTATGTAAGTGCCACATATGTAAGTGCCACGTATGTAAGTGCCACATATGTAAGTGCCACGTATGTAAGTGCCACGTATGTAAGTGCCACGTATTTACATACGTGGTATGTAAGTGCCACGTATGTAAGTGCCACGTATGTAAGTGCCACATATTTACATACGTGGTATGTAAGTGCCACGTATGTAAGTGCCACGTATGTAAGTGCCACGTATGTAAGTGCCACATATGTAAGTGCCACATATGTAAGTGCCACGTATTTACATACGTGGTATGTAAGTGCCACGTATGTAAGTGCCACGTATGTAAGTGCCACATATGTAAGTGCCACGTATGTAAGTGCCACGTGCCACGTATGTAAGTGCCACGTATGTAAGTGCCACGTATGTAAGTGCCACGTGCCACGTATGTAAGTGCCACGTATGTAAGTGCCACATATGTAAGTGCCACGTATTTACATACGTGGTATGCAAGTGCCACGTATGTAAGTGCCACATATGTAAGTGCCACGTATGTAAGTGCCACGTATGTAAGTGCCACATGCCACGTATGTAAGTGCCACGTATGTAAGTGCCACGTACCACGTATGTAAGTGCCACGTATGTAAGTGCCACATATGTAAGTGCCACGTATTTACATACGTGGTATGTAAGTGCCACGTATGTAAGTGCCACGTATGTAAGTGCCACGTATGTAAGTGCCACGTATGTAAGTGCCACGTGCCACGTATGTAAGTGCCTTGTATGTAAGTGCCACGTATGTAAGTGCCACGTGCCACGTATATAAGTGCCATGTATGTAAGTTACATAGTTATTAAGGTTGGAGGAAGACTGTAAGTCCATCTAGTTCAACCCATAGCCTAACCTAACATGCCCTAACATGTTGATCCAGGGGAAGGCAAAAAAACCCCATGTGGCAAAGAGTAACTCCACCATGGGGAAAAAAATTCCTTCCCGACTCCACATACGGCAATCAGACTAGTTCCCTGGATCAACGCCTTATCAAGGAATCTAGTGTATATACCCTGTAACATTATACTTTTCCAGAAAGGTATCCAGTCCCCTCTTAAATTTAATTAATGAATCACTCATTACAACATTATACGGCAGAGAGTTCCATAGTCTCACTGCTCTTACAGTAAAGAATCCGCGTCTGTTATTATGCTTAAACCTTCTTTCCTCCAGACGTAGAGGATGCCCCCTTGTCCCTGTCTCAGGTCTATGATTAAAAAGATCATCAGAAAGGTCTTTGTACTGTCCCCTCATATATTTATACATTAAAATAAGATCACCCCTTAGTCTTCGTTTTTCCAAACTAAATAGCCCCAAGTGTAATAACCTATCTTGGTATTGCAGACTCCCCAGTCCTCTAATAACCTTGGTCGCTCTTCTCTGCACCCGCTCCAGTTCAGCTATGTCTTTCTTATACACCGGAGACCAGAACTGTGCACAGTATTCTAAGTGTGGTCGAACTAGTGACTTGTATAGAGGTAAAATTATGTTCTCCTCATGAGCATCTATGCCTCTTTTAATACATCCCATTATTTTATTTGCCTTTGTAGCAGCTGCCTGACACTGGCCACTGAATATGAGTTTGTCATCCACCCATACACCCAGGTCTTTTTCATTGACGGTTTTGCCCAGAGTTTTAGAATTAAGCACATAGTTATACATCTTATTACTTCTACCCAAGTGCATGACCTTACATTTATCCCCATTAAAGCTCATTTGCCATTTATCAGCCCAAGCTTCTAGTTTACATAAATCATCCTGTAATATAAAATTGTCCTCCCCTGTATTGATTACCCTGCAGAGTTTAGTGTCATCTGCAAATATTGAAATTCTACTCTGAATGCCCCCTACAAGGTCATTAATAAATATGTTAAAAAGAAGAGGGCCCAATACTGACCCCTGTGGTACCCCACTGCTAACCGTGACCCAGTCCGAGTGTGCTCCATTAATAACCACCCTTTGTTTCCTATCCCTGAGCCAGCTCTCAACCCACTTACACATATTTTCCCCTATCCCCATTACTCTCATTTTATGTAACAACCTTTTATGTGGCACCGTATCAAAAGCTTTGGAAAAGTCCATATATACTACGTCCACTGGGTTCCCTTGGTCCAGTCCGGAACTTACCTCTTCATAGAAGCTGATCAAATTAGTCTGACATGAACGGTCCCTAGTAAACCCATGCTGATACTGGGTCATGAGGTTATTTCTCTTCAGATACTCCAGCATAGCATCCCTTAGAATGCCCTCCAGGATTTTACCCACAGTAGAGGTTAAGCTTACTGGCCTATAATTACCGAGTTCAGTTTTTGCCCCTTTTTTGAATATTGGCACCACATTTGCTATACGCCAGTCCTGTGGTACAGACCCTGTTATTATGGACTCTTTAAAGATTAAAAATAATGGTCTATCTATGACTGTACTTAGTTCCTGCAGTACTCGGGGGTGTATCCCATCCGGGCCCGGAGACTTGTCAATTTTAGTTATTTTTAGACGCCGCTGTACTTCCTGCTGGGTTAAGCAGGTGACATTTAATGGGGAATTTTTATCACTAGTCATTTTGTCTGCCATGGGATTTTCTTTTGTAAATACTGATGAAAAAAAGTCATTTAGCATATTGGCTTTTTCCTCATCCTCATCCACCATTTCACCCAGACTATGTTTAAGGGGGCCAACACTGTCATTTTTTAGTTTCTTACTATTTATATAGTTAAAGAATATTTTGGGATTATTTTTACTCTCTCTGGCAATGAGTCTCTCTGTCTCAATCTTTGCTGCCTTGATTTGCTTTTTACAGAATTTATTTAATTTTCTGTATTTATTTAATGCCTCCTCACTACCTACTTCCTTTAATTCTCTAAATGCTTTCTTTTTGTCCCTTATTGCGCCCCTTACAGCTCTATTTAGCCATATTGGTTTCCTCCTATTTCTAGTATGTTTATTCCCATACGGTATATACTGTGCACAGGTCCTATCCAGGATGCTAATAAATGTCTCCCATTTTCTTTGTGTATTTTTGTGTCTCAGGATATCGTCCCAGTTAATTGCACCAACATCCTCTCTCATACGTTGGAAATTTGCCCTCCTGAAGTTTAGTGTCCTTGTCACCCCCCTACTACCCATCTTATTAAAGGTTACATGAAAACTTATTATTTTGTGATCACTATTCCCCAAGTGACCCCCAACCCTTATATTTGATATGCGGTCTGGCCTGTTGGTTAATATTAGGTCTAGCAGTGCCCCCCTCCTTGTTGGGTCCTGAACCAGTTGTGAAAGGTAATTGTCTCTCATAGTTGTCAAAAACCGATTACCTTTGCTGGAACTGCAGGTTTCTGTTCCCCAATCTATTTCAGGGTAGTTGAAGTCCCCCATAATAATGACTTCTCCTTGAGTCGCACCTTCATCTATTTGCTTTACGAGGATATTCTCCATTGCTTCCATTATATTTCAGTGCCACGTATATAAGTGCCACGTATATAAGTGCCAACGTATGTAAGTGCCACGTGCCACGTATGTAAGTGCCACATATGTAAGTGCCACGTATGTTAGTGCCACGTATGTAAGTGCCACGTATGTAAGTGCCACGTATGTTAGTGCCACGTATGTAAGTGCCACGTATGTAAGTGCCACGTATGTAAGTGCCACGTATGTAAGTGCCACGTGTGTAAGTGCCAAGTATGTAAGTGCCACATATGTAAGTGCCACGTATTTACATATGTGGTATGTAAGTGCCACGTATGTAAGTGCCACGTATGTAAGTGCCACGTATGTAAGTGCCACGTATGTAAGTGCCACGTATGTAAGTGCCACGTGCCACGTATTTCAGTGCCACGTATTTCAGTGCCACGTATATAAGTGCCACGTATATAAGTGCCAACGTATGTAAGTGCCACGTGCCACGTATGTAAGTGCCACCTATGTAAGTGCCACGTATTTCAGTGCCACAGATTTAAGTGCCATGTATGCAAGTGCCACGTATTTAAGTGCCACGTGCCACGTATTTCAGTGTCACGTATTAAAGTGCCACGTATTTCTGTCACGTTTACGGTTAGGGTTAAGGCCCCGTCTCACATAGCGAGATCGCTAGCGAGATCGCTGCTGAGTCACAAGTTTTGTGACGCAACAGCGACCTCAGTAGCGATCTCGCTATGTGTGACACGTACCAGCGATCAGGCCCCTGCTGCGAGATCGCTGGTCGTGTCAGAATGGCCTGGACCTGTTTTTGGTCGTTGAGGTCCCGCTGACATCGCTGAATCGGTGTGTGTGACACCGATCCAGCGATGTCTTCACTGGTAACCAGGGTAAACATCGGGTTACTAAGCGCAGGGCCGCGCTTAGTAACCCGATGTTTACACCCTGGTCACCAGCGTAAATGTAAAAAAAAACAAACAGTACATACTCACCATCTGATGCCCGTCAGGTCCCTTGGCGTCTGCTTCCTGCTCTGACTGAGCCGCCGTAAAGCGAGAGCACAGCAGTGACGTCACCGCTGCGCTCTGCTCTCACTGTACGGCGGCTCAGTCAGAGCAGGAAGCAGACGCCAAGGGACCTGACGGGCAACAGATGGTAAGTATGTACTGTTTGCTTTTTTTTACATTTACGCTGGTAACCAGGGTAAACATCGGGTTACTAAGCGCGGCCCTGCGCTTAGTAACCCGATGTTTACCCTGGTTACCCGGGTGCTGCAGAGGGACTTCGGCATCGTTGAAGACAGTTTCAACGATGCCGAAGTCGTTCCCCTGATCGTTGGTCGCTGGAGAGAGCTGTCTGTGTGACAGCTCCCCAGCGACCACACAGCGACCACACAGCGACGCTGCAGCGATCAGCATCGTTGTCTGTATCGCTGCAGCATCGCTGTGTGAGACGGGGCATTTAAGGTTGATGTCACTGCTCTATAGGACCCTCAGTGACACACTGACAGGAGACAATGGCTCCTGCAGTGCATCACTGAGGTTACTATAGTTCACTGGTCTCACTTTATGGCAAAAAGCTGCGTGGGAACTTTCTCATACAGCATACCATAAAGTGAGACTAGGGACTATTTTCTCACAGGGGCGTAGGAATACATTGTGGGGAATACATTGTGGAAGGATACCTTCCTTCCCTCATTGTGTTCCTGGAGCCCCTGGAGAGTGGTTGCATCAGCAGATGCTCCTGTTCTCCACGGGAGATCGTTGTGGGACACTCGTTTTAATTGGATTTCTGCGGATCAGGGAGTATATTGGTTGTTTATTATTTTAATATTTTTTATGACACTGGCTTCGGGGATCAAAGTGACAAGTGATGGTGAGTATGTAATCTATGTTATATGTACTGTATGTCTGTATGTATGTACTGTATGTCTGTATGTATGTATGTACTGTATGCGCATGTCGTTGCATGGCGCATGTCGTCGCATGGCGCATGCAGTCGCATGGCACATGTCGTTGCATGCCGTCGCAGCGCATGTCGTCGCATGGCGTATGCTGTCGCATGCCGCATGTCGTCGCATGGCGCATGTCGTCACATGCCGTCGCATGGCGCATGTCGTCGCATGGCGCATGTCGTCGCGTGGCGCATGTCGTCGCATGGCACATGTCGTCGCATGGCGCATGTTCTGTATGTGTGTATGTACTGTATATGTGTGTTTTTTTTTTTTTTGTTTTTTTTTTTACATTCAACACATTAGCCGGATGAGGGGACTACTACTGTCCCATCATTGGCTAATGTGTCACTGTCACTGTAGCAGGCAGAGCACGATGGGACTTGTAGTCCCATCGGACAATGCCTGCACACAGACACACACACACACACACACCAAAGACCACCCCACCCCCCGCAGCAGACCCAGCACATGCCGGCAGCAGAGCCCCGGCGCCGACCCCACCCCCACCCCCACATGCCGGCGCAGAGCCCCGGCGCCGTACCCACATTCCGGCGCTGGCACGCAGAGCACCGGCGCTGGCCCCCACCCCCACATGCCGGCGCAGAGCCCCGGCACCGTACCTACATACCGGCGCTGGCACGCAGGGCACCGGCGCTGGCCCCCACCCCCACATGCCGGCGCAGAGCCCCGGCGCCATACCCACATTCCGGCGCTGGCACGCAGAGCACCGGCGCCGGCACGTACATACAGACCTCAGCGCCCGCACCTTCATCATCACTGCCTAGCCCCGCCCGCCCCCAGCACAGCCCCGCAGGCAGCCACCAGCCCCGCCCACAGCCCAGTCACTCTTGATGAGTGACTGCTCTGACTGTGCGGCTGGGACACACCTGCTGCTGACGTCACGTCAATTTCCAGAGCCTGGAAATTGACGTGACGTCGGCGGAAATAAGCGGCGGCTGCAGCCTGGGGGTCACGTGACCCGGACTCAGCCGCCGCTACAGTGCCGCTCACAGGCAAAAACGGCAACAAAAGGTATTTGCACAATTCATCAGGGGCCCCGGGGGGATACATTGGGGGGTTAATTGAAAGTAGTGGACAACCCCTTTAACATGTGCCACCCTGTTTTTAAAGGGACCAAAAGTAATTGGACAATTGACTCCAAGGCTATTTCATGGACAGGTGTGGGCAATCCCTTTGTTTTGTCATTCTCAGTTAAGCAGATAAAAGGCCTGGAGTTGATTTAAGGTGTGGTGCTTGCATTTGGAAATGTTTCGCTGTGAAGTAAACATGCGGTCAAAGGAGCTCTCCATGCAGGTGAAAAAAGCCATCCTTAAGCTGCAAGAACAGAAAAAACCCATCCAAGAAATTGCTACAATATTAGGAGTGGGAAAATCTACAGTTTGGCACATCCTGAGAAAGAAAGAAAGCACTGGTGAACTCCTCAATGCAAAAAGACCTGTGCGCCCATGGAAGACAACAGTGGGGGATGATTGCAGAATAATCTCCATGGGGGTGTGACCGGATGCTGAATGTGACCGACGCCTAGTCTGTGAGGGTTCCAAGCCACGAGGCTGTCAGCAGCTCATGCCGGCTTCATAGAGTTTCTCAGCCGCAAAGGACTTTTTATTACAGCTGCTTCCCGTTTCTGAAGCTGCTTTGAGAGGTACTATAAGCTGCTTCTCCTTTCACGGAGCTGTACTGAGCTGTACTGAACGCTAGTTGATCCTGTCAGAGGAATCTGATTACTGCTTATCATCTACAATTGCATGATGACCCGAGGGAAGAGTAAACAAACATCACCTCCTAGACTGCCGGACTTCTATCCAGGAGGCCAGACGGTGCATGCGAGGGGAATGGTAATCTCAGCTACTCCACCTAGAGAACCACACTCCCCGCAGGGGAGAAATGGGAGAAGCATTGCACCATCCCAGCACAATGAGAGTAGTAGTTGCAGCAGCAGCAGCTCAGCCCCATTTACAAAAGGGGATATGAATGAGTTTATAGCTACAGTGCGGGCATCACTAAAAGAAGATCTGTATGAAATGCTAAATGAAATGAGGAAAGATGTGGATTCTCTGGGAGACAGAACAGCTCATAGAGAGTCTAAAATGGGGGAATATACGACAACTATTAATGCCCTTATGGACGAAAATGAGACTCTAAAAAGTGAGTTGTCTAAGGTGCATGACAAATTAAATGATTTAGAAGACAGGTCCAGAAGGCAGAACATCAGAGTTCGAGGTATCCCGGAGAACATAATAGATAAACAGCTGGCCCCTTTTATGTTAAGATTTTTGGCTGTGGTATTACCTGACTTTTCACCTACAGAACTGGTTATTGAAAGGGTTCACAGGATTCCAAGACCAAGACACCTGGATTCTTCATATCCTAGAGACACTTTGGTCAGATTGTTGCGTTTTCCCACCAAGGAAGCATTCATACAACAAACAAGAAAGCCCCTTACACTTCCTACGGAATTTCAAGGGTTACAGGTGTATTTAGACTTATCTGCAGCAACATTGGCAAAGCGCAGAGAGTATGCACATGTATGCGCAGCCTTGAGAGACGCTAACATTAGATATAAATGGGGGTTTAATCCTGTGAAACTCCATATAATATACACTCACCGGCCACTTTATTAGGTACACCTGTCCAACTTCTTGTTAACACTTAATTTCTAATCAGCCAATCACATGGCGGCAACTCAGTGCATTTAGGCATGTAGACATGGTCAAGACAATCTCCTGCAGTTCAAACCGAGCATCAGTATGGGGAAGAAAGGTGATTTGAGTGCCTTTGAACATGGCATGGTTGTTGGTGCCAGAAGGGCTGGTCTGAGTATTTCAGAAACTGCTGATCTACTGGGATTTTCACGCACAACCATCTCTAGGGTTTACAGAGAATGGTCCGAAAAAGAAAAAAAATCCAGTGAGCGGCAGTTCTGTGGGCGGAAATGCCTTGTTGATGCCAGAGGTCAGAGGAGAATGGGCAGACTGGTTCGAGCTGATAGAAAGGCAACAGTGACTCAAATCGCCACCCGTTACAACCAAGGTAGGCCTAAGAGCATCTCTGAACGCACAGTGCGTCGAACTTTGAGGCAGATGGGCTACAGCAGCAGAAGACCACACCGGGTACCACTCCTTTCAGCTAAGAACAGGAAACTGAGGCTACAATTTGTACAAGATCATCGAAATTGGACAGTAGAAGATTGGAAAAACGTTGCT
The DNA here is from genome assembly GCF_051348905.1 of Ranitomeya variabilis. Lineage (NCBI taxonomy): Eukaryota > Metazoa > Chordata > Amphibia > Anura > Dendrobatidae > Ranitomeya > Ranitomeya variabilis. Next base: position 235,142,243 of record NC_135237.1, read on the forward strand.
TGGTCTGATGAGTCTCGATTTCTGCTGCGACATTCGGATGGTAGGGTCAGAATTTGGCGTAAACAACATGAAAGCATGGATCCATCCTGCCTTGTATGGAGCATCTTTGGGATGTGCAGCCGACAAATCTGCGGCAACTGTGTGATGCCATCATGTCAATATGGACCAAAATCTCTGAGGAATGCTTCCAGCACCTTGTTGAATCTATGCCACGAAGAATTGAGGCAGTTCTGAAGGCAAAAGGGGGTCCAACCCGTTACTAGCATGGTGTACCTAATAAAGTGGCCGGTGAGTGTATGAAGTTAATATAGTGGCCTGCGTCTCACCTAAATCAGCTGAGGAGAAACTAGCGGTGTGGAAAATCGCATGTGCCCCTGCTAGAGTGGAAAAAGGGAAGAAAGTAGTAAATGACTGGAATAAAGTTTAAAGTCTAAGTCTAAAGTGGCGAGAATGTAGGCCTCGTGGCCGGTCCTCGAGACATTAACTGGAGACAAATTTTGTTTTCCAGACCCCAACAAGGCAGATTTTTTTTTTCTCTGCCCGCTGCCCGAGGAACAGGGCCTCCCCTATGGTACTTGTGATCAACCATAGGGCTCTGATTGTATGTTGGTTCTTTTCTTTTTTTTTTTTGTTTAATTTTTTTTTTTTTTTTTTTGCAGGTTTTTTTTTTTTTTTTTGTAGGTTTTTTTTTTTTTTTTTTGCAGTTTTTTTTTTTTTTTTTTGCAGTTTGGGTCTGTAAGAGACAGAGATATCTGCTTGTTTTATAGCGTTGGATATTACAGATATTAGTGTATTTAATAGGATTATTTCAAAGGGTAAGGAGGAGGAGGACTTTATAGCAGAAGAGATATATATGTTGTAATGAGTATAAAAATAATGTCATTAAATGTTAAAGGCATGAATTCCCCTAGTAAAAGGAGCATGGTTTGGTCAGAGGTGTTAAAATCACAAGCAGAAATAATTTGTTTACAGGAGACACATCTGCTTGAAATAGATAATAGGAGATTTCACCATGATCAGTTTCCACATATTTTTTTTTCTAATAATACGACCAAAAAATGTGGGGTCTGTATTATAATTAAACATACAGTGGCATGTGAAGTGTTACAGACATATGTAGACTCAGAAGGGAGATTTTTGATTTTGTCCTGTACTTTAAAGGGAACCTGTCACCACGTTTTTGGAAGATGGGATAAAAATAGCGTTAAATAGGGGCAGAGGTGGGCGTTACATTAGTGTGTTTGTTATGCGTTTATTACCCACCTAAGTTGCCGAAATACCTTTGCAAAGTCTCCGTTTTCGCCTGTCAATCAGGCTAGTCTGGTCAGATGGGCGTTGTCTTCCCCCAGATTTTGCGTAGTTTTCCGTTGGTGGCGTAGTGGTGTGCGCATGCCCAAGGTCCCGAATCCTCTGCCAGGGGATTTCAAAGAGCGCGGTGTCCGTTATTGCATTGGTGATCGGTGGGCGCGGCCATCTTCCTTTGGCCGCGCGTGCGCAGAAGCGGCGCTCTGCTGGCCGCGGCATCAGGAAAATGGCCGCGGGATGCCGCGCGTGCGCAGATGGATATCGCGGCGGCCATTTTCCTGAAGCCGCGGCCAGCAGAGCGCCGCGGCAAGCAGAGCGCCGCTTCTGCGCACGCGCGGCCAAAGGAAGATGGCCGCGCCCACCGATCACCAATGCAATAACGGACACCGCGCTCTTTGAAATCCCCTGGCAGAGGATTCGGGACCTTGGGCATGCGCACACCACTACGCCACCAACGGAAAACTAAACAAGATCTGGGGGAAGACAACACCCATCTGACCAGACTAGCCTGATTGACAGGCGAAAACGGAGACTTTGCAAAGGTATTTCGGCAACTTAGGTGGGTAATAAACGCATAACAAACACACTAATGTAACGCCCACCTCTGCCCCTATTTAACGCTATTTTTATCCCATCTTCCAAAAACATGGTGACAGGTTCCCTTTAAATGGGATAATTCATACATTAGCGACAATATATGCTCCGAATAGGGGCCAAGGAAAATTTATTAGAAAGGTATTTAAAAAAATACAGGCAGTTGGAAAAGGAGGTAAAATAGTTTGTGGGGATTTTAATCTTCCTATGAGTAGAGAGATGGACAGTTCTCGAGGGGGTGAGCGGAGTCGAGGGGAGTTGAGATCATTAGCACTCGAATTTCACTATCATGATTATTGGAGATATGTTCAAGCATCAGAAAGAGATTATACTTTTTTCTCCCATCGACACCACACATACAGCAGAATAGATTATTTCCTGGTGGATGATAACATTTTATTAAGGAGTATGGAAGCAACGATTGGTCTGATAACATTGTCGGATCATGCTCCTATATATTTTAAGTTCTCATTGTCTCACCAACAAGCGCCCATATTTAGGTGGCGCATGAATGAGGAAATGCTCCTGAATGAAAGGGTATCTTCGAAAGTAGGTTCTGCAGTAAGGGAATATTTTGACCAAAATGACAATGGGGAGATCAATGATGAAACATTGTGGATGGCACATAAAGCGGTTATAAGGGGGGTGTTATTACAACAAGCTTCTATTCTGAAACAAGGAAAGGAGAAGGAGAAAAGAGAACTTCTGGGCAGATTGCAAACCTTAGAATCTATTAACAAGAAGGCGGTCACTACTTCAATCACTGCTGAACTATTTTCAATCAGATTTAAATTACGAGACGCAATGCTGTCTGCATATGCACATAACATGCGTAAATTAAAAATGAAGTGGTACTCTGATGGGGATAAAGGGGGGGCCCTCCTTGCTCGAAGAATAAAAAAAAGAGAGATAAGAAATAGGACTGAATATATTTTGAAGTCAGATGGGTCTTATGTGAGAAATCCTATGGGAATAGCTGAAGAATTTGTTAAATATTATAAAGAGCTGTATAATCTGGGGAGTGACCTGGGGATCCCACAACCCTCGATGCAGGGAATAAAAAATTATCTCGGATCCGTGAATCTCCCTAAGATTTCAGATGAGCAATTGAGCTATCTGAATGCCCCCTTCACAAAAGAAGAAATTATTTCGATTATAAAACAATCTAAAAAGGGCTAGCGCTCCTGGGCCGGATGGATTTCCTAACTATTATTACCAAATTTTTCAGGAGGAGTTGGTTCCTTTTATGTTGAGAATATTTTCGAGGTGGAGGGATGAGGGGTCAATCGAGAAAGTTAATTTGGAGGCTACCATTATTACTTTACCGAAACCCGGCAAAACACCCACAACCCCAGAAAATTTTAGACCTATAGCTCTCTTGAATAACGATATAAAAATTTTTACTAAAATGTTAGCCTCACGTTTAAATCAGATCATTCCAGATCTGGTCTCATCAGACCAGGTAGGGTTTGTGAGGGGTAGAGAGGCGAAAGATGGAATACGCCGAATGATAGATCTAGTTCGGATTGCGGAGTTGTCTGGCCTCCCCAGTGCATTCCTGTCATTGGACGCAGAGAAGGCCTTTGACAGGGTGCACTGGGGTTATGTCCGGGCAGTTCTGGAAAAATTTGGGTTGGGAGGATCAATTCTCGCAGCTATTTTAGCTATATATGCGGCCCCTTCGGCGAGAGTGTGGACGGCAGGCGCTCTGTCGGAACCTTTTTACATAACAAACAGGGTGCGACAGGGTTGCCCCTTGTCCCCAATAATTTTTGTCCTATGTATGGAACCACTGGCGGAAAGGATTAGGATTTTGCCTTTAATTTCAGGGGTAATGGTAGGAAAGGAAGCTCATAAAATAAGTCTTTATGCGGATGATATTATTATTTCTTGTGTGAACATCAAACAGTCCTTATCGACAGTCTTAGAGGAGCTGAAGGAATTCAGTGAGATATCGTTCTATAAATTAAACCTGAATAAATCATCAATTCTCCCGGTGGCAATATCAATAGAGTCCATACAAGATATGAAGAAATTATTTTCATTTCAGTGGTTAAAAGAAGGAATTCCGTACTTAGGGATAATGTTGACAACTACAGATCAGATAATAAAAGTAAATTTTACAAATCTACATACACAAATTAAAATTTTACTAGAAGATATGCATAAAATCACCACTTCTTGGATAGCCCGTATTAATGCTTTCAAAATGATAGCCTTACCAAAGATCTTGTATTACTTCAGAACCCTCCCCCTAAATATACCAAAAAAATATATTCATGATTTACAACTATTAGTTAGTAAATATATATGGGCATATAAGAAACCACGCGTAGCAAGGGCGTCACTATATCTACCTATGGAAGCAGGGGGGATGGGAGTTCCGGATCTAATGGCATATTATAGAGCCTCAATATTAGTGGGTTTAAAAGAATGGTGGCAGATGACTGGAAACCATAGATGGATGCAGATAGAAAAATTTTATTCTAGACGGGGTTCCACGCGTCTGGCGCTAGAGACAGAGATAATTCAAACCGGACCCACCTCCCCCTTATTGCCAACAATGCAGGCGGCAATCCAGTTATGGAGACTGTTATTGCCCTCGCTGCTAGGGATACCATGTGAAACATTATCAATATATGCCATTGAGCCCCATATTCCTTATTTAAACCTCCAACATTGGCGAGGGGCGGGTATACAAACTTTAGCAGACATAATGGAAATCACTGGAGTTATTCCTTTTGATCAATTGGCTAATAAATATATTGGAAAACGAAAATATTTTTATCAGTATTTACAAATTAGGAATTTTCTAAATAAAATTGTAATAGCGAGACACTCTGGTACTACGGGAGAGGGAAAGATGGGAAAACTTATAGTAACATCCGGTCCAATTATAAAAGGAATATCTGTGTTTTATAGAGCTTTAATTAATCCAGTGGAAGAGATTAAACTGCCCTATATGAAAAAATGGGAACTAGAGTTAGGGGAGGTATTAGAATTAAAACTATGGGGAAATAGCATAAAGGAGGTTAAGAGAGTGTCATCATGTATAAATCACGTGGAACAATTAAAGAAAACTCAAATGAGATGGTATCTATGCCCAGAGAGAATTGCTAAATTTAATCCGCAATCCTCCCATTTATGTTGGCGAGGATGTGGACTAGTAGGCAACCAGAGACATATCTGGTACTTGTGCCCGAAGCTTTTATCCTTCTGGGGCGGTGTGTTGAAGCTGATTATGGAGATTATGGGGGTAATGGCACAAAATACTCCCTCAATGGCGATTTTACACATCGGTTTGGAAATATTTCCTAAACAAATTAGAGGGTTGATATCACATATTGATAGCGGCTCGGATACTGTTGGCTAGAAAATGGAAGGAGACCTTTCCTCCAACCCTAAAAGAGCTGACCGAAAAGCTGAATGTGAACTGTAAATATGAATTAATGTTGTCTCAGTCTCGCACTAGGAGAAAAAAGGTAGCAAAGATTTGGCAAACCTGGACTGTGAGTAAATATTATTTGTCTTAACATAGCTGTTAATTTTTTTTTTTTTTATGTAATTATAATTTGTAATGGAAATAATTTATGTTTTTGTTGTTATGTGTCACTTTTTGAAAATAAAATAAATATTAAACTGGAAAAAAAAAAAAAAAAAAGAATAATCTCCATGGTGAAGAGAAACCCCTTCACAACAGCCAACCAAGTGAACAACACTCTCCAGGAGGTAGGCGTATCAATATCCAAATCTACCATAAAGAGAATACTGCATGAAAGTAAATACAGAGGGTTCACTGTACGGTGCAAGCCACTTATAAGCCTCAAGAATAAAAAAGCTAGACTGGATTTTGCTAAAAAACATCTAAAAAAGCTAGCACAGTTCTGGAATAACATTCTTTGGACAGATGAAACCAAGATCAACCTCTACCAGAATGATGGAACGAGAAAAGTATGGCGAAGGCGTGGTACAGCTCATGATCTAAAGCATACCACATAATCTGTAAAACACGGTGGAGGCAGTGTGATGGCTTGGGCATGCATGGCTGCCAGTGGCACTGGGTCACTAATGTTTATTGATGATGTGACACAGGACAGAAGCAGCCGAATGAATTCTGAGGTATTCAGAGACATACTGTGTGCTCAGATCCAGCCAAATGCAGCAAAACTGATTGGTTGTCATTTCATACTACAGATGGACAATGACCCAAAACCTAAAGCCAAAGTAACCCAGGAGTTTATTAAAGCAAAGAAGTGGGATATTCTTGAATGGCCAAGTCAGTCACCTGATCTCAACCAATTGAATTAAATTGAGCAACTGAAATCCACCACAGTGAAGGCCTGGCAGAGCATCAAAAAGTAGGAAGCACAGCATCTGGTGATGTCCATGAGTTCAAGACTTCAGGCAGTCATTGCCAACAAAGGGTTTTCAACCAAGCACTAAAAATTAACATTTTATTTAAAACTATTGAATCTGTCCAATTACTTTTGGACCCTCTAAAAACAGGGTGGCACATGTTAAGGAGCTGAAACTCCTAAACCCTTCATCCAATTTTAATGTGGATACCCTCAAATGAAAGCTGAATGTCTGAACTTCAACTGTATTGGAATTGTTTTGTTTAAAATTCATTTTGGTAATGTCTATAACCAAAATTAGAAAAATGTTGACACTGTATTCACAACACAAAATAATTCATCATTGCATGTGGCCATCAGGATAGGAAGGGATTCCAACTCAAAGAATATAAAAATATATTAATTTATTGGTAAATATATAAAAACATGTACCATAAAAAAGACCAGGAATACCTCCAAGAAAGGGAGGCAGAGACACACCAATATCTACGAAAAGCTTGGTGAAGTGCCAAAGTAAATATATTATATGGTGATAATATATGTACAAACCCACATATATAGGCTAAAGGATGGATAACAATATAGAGAGCAAGATATAGATAAAGTACTAGTGCATAAATATAGAAGGATATCAAATCCTACATTACTTCACTACTCCTAGCTATATAATTCCAGAGAGACCATAAATCTCACCTACACCCAGCAAAAGCTAAAAAAGATATGGTAGGTGTAACAACACTGCTGGCATCACTGCATGGCCTCCCATCCCCCACCTGCATTACACTCAAACTCACTTCTCTGGGCTATCTTGTGACTTTTCTCTGCTGCCAGCTCAATGCTGTGTGCCTCTTGTCTGCTGCTTGCTCTGTGCATGCTCTGTGTGCATAGGGGGCGGCACCAGCAACTCCTGTGTCTTATTGAGACTGTGTGCACCTTGCTAAAGTGTCCCTGGCCAATCACCATGAGGCTGCCTGTATTTAAGACATCCCCACCCATTGGTGGGGGCCTGTGCAACTTACTCCCTCAGTCAGTTCTTAGCTGCTGAGGTGCCAGGCCCTGTCTCTGTTACTCTTGTATCCGCGACCCAGTGGGGCTTAGTACCCTGGCTTGTGTCCTTGTGTAGCCACCCAGTGGGGCTTCGTACCCTGGCCTATGTCCGCCACCCAGTGGGGCGTCGTACCCTGGCTTGTGTCCGTGTTTCTGTGCCTTGTCCTGTTCCTGGCTCTGTCTTAGTCTAGTCCTGTTCCTGTGTTCCGTTTATATCCCTGTCTTCGTTTCCTTTCCCTGCTCTGCGTACTCTGTGTCTTGCTTTGCTCTGCTTTCGGCTCTGCTCTCTGCGACCTTGCTTTGCTCCTTTCTCTGCACTCTGTGGCTTTGCTTTGCTTTCAGCGCTGCACTCTGTCTTGCTTTGCTCTGCTTTCGGCTCTGCGACCTTGCTTTGCTCCTTGCTCTGCATTCTGTGGCTTTGCTCTGCTTTCAGCTCTGCAATCTGTGTCTTGCTTTGCTCCTTGCTCTGCATTCTGTGACCTTGCTCTGCACTCTGTGGTTTTGCACTCAGCTCTGCACTCTGACTTTGCTCTGCTCTCAGCTCTGCACTCTGTGGCTTTGCTCTCGGCTCTGCTCTCTGTAGCTTAGCTCTGCACTCTGACTTTGCTCTGCTCTCAGCGGCTTTGCTCTCGGCTCTGCTCTTTGTAGCTTTCCTCTGCACTCTGCAGGTTTGCTCTGCTTTCAGCTCTGCAATCTGTGTCTTGCTTTGCTCTGTTTTCAGCTCTGCTCTCTGCGACCTTGCTTTGCTCCTTGCTCTGCATTCTGTGACCTTGCTCTGCACTGTTTTTTTGCACTCAGCTCTGCACTCTGACTTTGCTCTGCTCTCAGCTCTGCACTCTGTGGCTTTGCTCTCGGCTCTGCTCTCTGTAGCTTTGCTGTGCACTCTGACTTTGCTCTGCTCTCAGCTCTGTACTCTGTGGCTTTGCTCTCGGCTCTGCTCTCTGTAGCTTTGCTCTACACTCTCACTTTGCTCTGCTCTCAGCTCTGCACTCTGTGGCTTTGCTCTCAGCTCTGCTCTCTGTAGATTTGCTCTGCTCTCTGTGGCTTTGCTATGCTTTCAGCTCTGCACTCTGTGTCTTGCTTTGCTCTGTTTTCGGCTCTGCTCTCTGTGACCTTGCTTTGCTCCTTGCTCCTTGCTCTGCATTCGGTGACCTTGCTCTGCACTCAGTGGTTTTGCACTCACCTCTGCACTCTGACTTTGCTCTGCTCTCAGCTCTGCACTCTGTGGCTTTGCTCTCGGCTCTGCTCTCTGTAGCTTTGCTGTGCACTCTGACTTAGCTCTGTTCTCAGCTCTGCACTCTGTGGCTTTGCTCTGTGGCACCGCTCCTTGCGGTTCTACCTTTCTCCGCTTCTTGCGGTTCTTCCCTGCTCTACCTCCTGTGTTTCCACACTTGGCACTGCCTCCTGCACTTGGCTCCGCCTCCTGTGTTCCCGCACTTGGCTCCGCCTCTTGTTCTTGGCTCCACCTCCTGTGTTTCCGCACTTGGCTCCGCCTCCTGTGTTTCTGTTTTTGGCTCTAGCTCTTGTGCTTCCGCTTTGCATCCACTCTTGCGGTCTTTCTCTACCTATTCATAAGTCCTCCTGTCTGAACAGGTCCTTACCTGTTTTAAATACCAGCCTGCAGTCTGGTCCCTACCGATTCTTCCAGTGTCTCAGCCTTGTCCGCCTTTTCTGCCAGAGAGCCACCCGTACTGCGTGCCACAGAGCCAGCCGTGCCCGCCTGCCAGTGTCTCTGTTGTACCCGTCTACCTGCCTGTGTCCCAGCCGTGCCCACCTGTCTGCCAGAGTGCCAGCTGTGCCCGCTTGCCTGTCTATGCTCCGTTCTCCGTTGGGATCAGCAGCCACAGCCAGACATCACCCTGGAGTGGTACCTGGTAGCTTCCTGCCGCACAAGTCTGACATTACCATCAGAGACTCCAGCGAAGACCAAGAAAGTTACTTAGTTACGCCCCTTCCAGGGTAGTCTGGTCTGTGGTCCAGTGGGGCCACAAACCCCCCGAGCTCACGCCCACCAGTCAGGGCATGAGCGTGACAGTAGGATCAATAGTGTGTTACCTAAGTGCAGGATGAGATCACAGTACATAGGGATGACTGTGTCTGCCCCACACTCGATAGACACTATTGCTGCTTGCTTCTTCTGGGGGCATGTCCGGGGGCATAAAAAAACAAGACAAGTTACAGACCCAGCTCAGCGTTTCTGGGAGATTGGGCCTTAGCGTCACTTCTGGCTACCTTTAACATGGAATCTCAGGCCTCTCTGGCAGCACTGGGTGACCTCATGGAGAAGCCCATCTCCGAATCCTAGAAGGAGAGAGTACTGTGGGATCCAGGAAGGGTGGGACATAAGGTGGGCTTATGGGGCGATCTGTAAATCAAATCCCCATGTCACCTTAATTAGGGGGAGGTGTCATAGAACAAAATTAAGATCCGTAAAGCCACTCTGGTGAGGGGGCATTCACCCCTCCTCTCTAAGGCTGGTTTCACATTGGCGGTTGTGTCCGCAGCTTTTCTGACGCATATATCTGCATGTTTCTTGATTTCCTATCTTTAACATTGTAGACGCAGGTGCATGCTTAGGTATGCATTCGCCCACGTTTACTTACGCATGCGTATTTTCACGGTGTGCGGCTGGGCCCCGCTGACAAACCATGTTAGAATTTTTTTGGTGTCAAATTTCCACCGCCATACGCATGCGGATGCTTTTGGAAGAAGTATGTTAAAACAACGCATTACAGTCTATGGGAACACATAGGAACGCAAGGACATGCACTCGCTTGTGTTTGCACAAGTGTCTATATACAGAAGTTGTGACGCCCGGGAGACCGAGGTACCCAGCACCAGATCAAAGAGGTCCGTCTCTTGAGGGGGATGTCACTAGTTGCTTGACCCAGTGCTGTGGCCTCAAGCGATGCACAATGTAAGGGATATCATGAAGGAACAGACACTTACTTGATCAGCAGCAGGTCCTCTCAGCTGTGATGACCCCGATCCTGGATCGATGGCTATTGTCCAAATGAAAGACTGAGGCGCTGAAACGTTTAACCAGTTTACTTCAACAAAGAGGGATTTGCAACCAATACTGTCACCAGAGTCTGTTTAAGAACTCTGAATTACTTTGACCCTGTCAGGATTTCCACCTCTTATTATGCGCAGTTTCTGTATGGCCCTGCTGCTGTATGTGAACTGGCTGCCGACCCAATCTGTCTCTTCTGTACTCTGGTTCGACGGACAACCCGAATCCTTTTTGTCGGCTTACCCCCTCTGGGAGTACCGCTGAACTCTGTGTCTGTTGCTGCGTCTTACCCTGGTGAAGCTGATATCACCTCACTTCCTTCCGGTTGCTGTATTATATATAATGAATATAGCCACGGATCCGGTAGCCGTCTCTGCGCCTATTCTGGGTAGAGGTTATTGCTACCCGGTTCTCACAATGTCCTTTTTCAATATGCCTCTTTTCCTACTATGGGTATTACGGGCCTATAATCCGTTATAGGGCTGTTATGAGTTCAGTTATACGACCTCTCACTTTCAGCTCCTCAACCCAACTGCCAGTCCCTCTCTCAGACCAGAATAGATCAAGGTGAGTCTCTGTAGCTCCCCCTTCTGGCCGGAGATGGTAGTGCAGTCTTGCTATCTTAATATTTGAATTTGGTGTCAATAACTATTTTTGTGGCAAATACCCCTAGGGGCGCCACAAAATCCCATGAGCCAAATGGGCGTGGCTTGTGTCAAGGAAATTCTCCTTGAAAAAGGTTTTCATACCAAATGCATGCGCATAAACAACGCGAACATATGGAAAAACACATGCAAATGCGTGCAAACGTTGCATTTTTTATCCGTCATGCGTAAGTTGATGCAGATAAAAAACGTAGCGTTATCATGCGTTTGCTTGCGTTTTGCCATGCGTTTGCGGTTGCATACGAAACATTGTGGACTCAACCGCAAATGTGAACCTAGCCTAACAGAATTTCCATTAGAAGGACAGGAGCTTACATGTGTTAAAAGAAGAATTACACCATTTAACATGGAGCAAGTTAGAAAATTATATATGACTGGGAAGTGTCAAACCTAATTAAAATTCACTTTGAGGCCAAGATTGCCTGCAGTGACCAAAACAATTAAGACAAGGTACTTAATGTGAGATTGGACTTGAAGTCTGGCATTTGTTTGATTAGAGGAGGGGCAGTAGGCTCTCTCCAGGCTGAGCTTCTGTGATGAAAGAACTTCCCCAGACTTTGTGTCTCTGATGGAAAGGTATAAATATTGGGGTTTGTACATATCCGATAGTGATGGGACATACATTTTTAATTTCAAGACTAATAGGGGAAGAATATGCATATTTTTTTCATAACTGTAACACCATTTTACTATTACCCAGATAACAAACATGACATGTCTGTTACCAGCGATCGGATTGATTACATCAATAGTGGCCAGATCGCTGATAACAGACATGTCATGTTTGTTATCTAGGTAATGGTAAAATCCTGATAAAAAAAATACGACAGTGATATTGAGCTCCAGAAAGAGTCAGGGGTGAAGATACTGAGAATGGTGGGAATATCATAGTTTTCGGAAACTGAAGCCAGATGCCATGACCAGCCTTGCAATGAGTCATCAGGGGGAGGTGTGTGGGTGTCTTAGATGCTGATAACAGGTCAAGGCAAATAATGACCTGTGCTCACTGGATGTTTCCAATAAAAGTGCTCTCACTAAGGGTACCGTCACACAGTACCATTTACATCGCTACGACGGCACGATCCGTGACGTCGCAGCGATCGTATGATTATCGCTCCAGCGTCGTAGACTGCGGTCACACTGTGCAATCACGGAGCTGGAGCGATGCCGAAGTCCCCGGGTAACCAGGGTAAACATCGGGTAACTAAGCGCAGGGCCGCGCTTAGTAACCCGATGTTTACCGTGGTTACCAGCGTAAAAGTAAAAAAAAAAAAAAAGGACATACTCACTATCTGATGTCCGTCCGGTCCCTTGCCGTCTGCTTTCCTCTCTGACTGTCTGCCGGCCGGAAAGTGAGAGCAGATCACAGCGGTGACGTCGCCGCTGTGATCTGCTCTCACTGTACGTCCGGATTCAGTCAGAGCAGGAAGCAGACGGCAAGGGACCTGACGGGCATCAGATGGTGAGTATGTATGGTTTGTTTTTTTTTACTTTTACGCTGGTAACCACGGTAAACATCGGGTTACTAAGCGCAGCCCTGCGCTTAGTTACCCGATGTTTACCCTGGTTACCAGCGAACACATCGCTGGATCGCTGTCACACACAACGATCCAGCGATGTCAGCGGGTGATCAAGCGACGAAAGAAAGTTTGAAACGATGTGCTACGACGTACGATTCTCAGCAGGGTGCCTGATCGCAGTAGCGTGTCAGACACTGCGAGATCGTAACGATATCGCTACAACGTCACGAATCGTGCCGTCGTAGCGATAAAAATGCCACTGTGTGACGGTACCCTAAGCTGAGCCATCTCTGTGATCAGCATAGTAAGTTTCTTTTATTAATTCTATTTATTTTATGTAATTGTATATGATGCATTGTTTTATTCCCTTTGTAAACTCTTTTCCATATTTTTTTTATAAACACTGCCTATAACTCTGGATTAAATATGAAATGTAACAGTTTGGGGGGGGGGCGTGGCCTGGCAATGGCTCCAAGTGGATGTGTTCACTAAAGCTCCTGTTGCTCCCCGGGGATTCAAGGGCCATGGACAAGGCTAAACACTGCAAGAAAAAGCTCTAGGACATCAGGCATCGAGTAGCAGCAAAGGAGAGGTGAGGATGATGAGCAGCTGTGTATTTGCGGTGATGGGGCAGCCTGTGAGAGAAGAGGGCCATGTGTCTTCAAGCTTGCAGCAGAGCAAGATGCCTCCTGCTGAAACTGTCTTGGTCTCCTTGGGACAGATATACTGCAGCCTACTGTGTGGAGAAAAGCAGGTAGAGAGCTGTGTGTCTGTGCCTCTTGTCCTGGCGTGTTCCCTCCTGGCAATGCTTATCAGGGCTGTCCCTGGACACCACACAGAATCTGAGAAAGTTCATCTTCCCCTCTGTCAGCACTTAGCAGGAAGCTCTGCTCTCTGGCTGGCCACATGGAGTCTTGGGACACTGTGAATAGTGCTGGACACTAGCTCCTCCCCCCCCCTCCCCTCCTGTTAGCATACCTCCCAACCGTCCCGATTTCAGCGGGACAGTCCCGCTTTGGCACCGGGGTCCCGCTGTCCCGCTTCGGGCATTTAAAATCCCGAATTTGCGGCCGCCGGTGAAGCCCCGCCCACTTCCGGGACGTAGAGACGATTAGGACTAGTCCCGCACTCCGGGCGGGGTCAGTGACGTAAGCGGCCGGCATGATCACACTCTGCAGCCTTTGTTTAGTAAATCTGGGCCAGGAGATCGGGGAAGGAGGGACCAGCTGCGTGCGCGGCGCCGACTCCAGCCTGGTGTCTCCCCCACCACGCACCGCAACGCGCATGCGCGGGAATCTGTGGTACCCGATGCTGAGGCGCAGAGTCTGGTCCTTGTGTCACTCGGAGGCGGCAGCGGCGTGTGAGGGGGAGGGAGGCGGTCATCATTACCGGCACACACCGGCATGCATTGTGTATGGCGGATAAGGGGCGGCAGGGAGAAGCCTGCAAACCAGATAGTGCAGTGTGTCCATGCACCTCTCCATCCACAGGTAGCACTGTAACACCTCTAACAGTGCCAGCCAGCACCCTCCTAGTGCCAACCTGGCTGTGGGGGTGTGTGTGTGATGGCTGGGTGTGTGTGTGATGGCTGGGTGTGTGTGTGATGGCTGGGTGTGTGTGTGATGGCTGGGTGTGTGTGTGATGGCTGGGTGTGTGTGTGTGATGGCTGGGTGTGTGTGTGTGATGGCTGCGTGTGTGTGATGGCTGGGTGTGTGTGTGTGATGGCTGCGTGTGTGTGTGTGATGGCTGCGTGTGTGTGTGTGTGTGATGGCTGCGTGTGTGTGTGTGATGACTGCGTGTGTGTGTGTGATGACTGCGTGTGTGTGTGATGGGTGTGTGTGTGAAGGCTGCGTATGTGATGCATTTGTGTCAAAGCTGCATGTGTTTGTGAGCTGCGTTTGTGATGCTGCGTGTGTATGTGTGATACTGTGTGTGTGATGCTGCATGTGTGTGAGCTGCGTGCGTGTGTGAGCTGTGTGTGTGCTGCGTGTGTGTGGGCCGTGTGTGTGAGCTGTGTGCGTGTGCATGTGTGTGAGCGTGTGTGTGTGAGCTGCGTGCCTGTATGTCATTATACAGTATGGAGAACTGTGGCCATTATACAGTATGGAGCATCATGTGCGGTCATTATACAGTATGGAGCATCATGTGCGGCCATTATACAGTATGGAGCATCATGTGCAGTCATTATACAATATGGAGCATCATGTGCAGCCAGTATACAGTATGCAGCATCATGTGCGGTCAATATACAATACGGAGCATCATGTGCGGTCATTATACAGTATGGAGCATCATGTGCGGCCATTATACAGTATGGAGCATCATGTGCGGTCATTATACAGTATGGAGCATCATGTGCGGCCATTATACAGTATGGAGCATCATGTGCGGTCATTATACAGTATGGAGCGTCATGTGTGGCCATTATACAGTATGGGGCATCATGTGCAGTCATTATACAATATGGAGCATCATGTGCAGCCAGTATACAGTATGCAGCATCATGTGCGGTCAATATACAATACGGAGCATCATGTGCGGTCATTATACAGTATGGAGCATCATGTGTGGCCATTATACAGTATGGAGCGTCATGTGTGGCCATTATACAGTATGGGGCATCATGTGTGGTCATTATACGGTCTGGAGCATCATGTGCAGTCATTATACAGTATGGAGCATCATGTGCGGCCATTATACGGTATGGGGCATCATGTGCGGTCATTATACAGTATGGAGCATCATGTGCGGTCATTATACAGTATGGAGCATCATGTGCGGTCATTATACAGTATGGAGCATCATGTGCGGTCATTATACAGTATGGAGCGTCATGTGCGGCCATTATACAGTATGGAGCGTCATGTGTGGCCATTATACAGTATGGAGCGTCATGTGTGGCCATTATACAGTATGGAGCGTCATGTGTGGCCATTATACAGTATGGAGCGTCATGTGCGGTCATTATACAGTATGGAGCACTGTGTGGCCATATTTTTTTGTTTATAACTATTGTATATGAAACAGTGTGATCAGCAGTGCTAAATGGGTGTAGTTGGGACGTGGATATGGGTGTGACTAATTATGAATGGGTGTGGTCAGAGGCGTGGCCTAAAATTTGCTGCGGCGCGCTTCGCGCTTCGCTAACTTTGTCCCTCTTTCCCATCTTCAAAAGTTGGGAGGTATGTGTTAGGGCTTATCAAATGCTCTCTAGCTGCCACATAGAGTCTGAGATGAGATGGCAAAAGAGAGCTCATTGTTTCTACACTGGATTCAACAAATCCTCCCTGCTGATTATTGGCAGAGCCCCCTCTGTATGAACTGAGTGAAGTGTATATGTAAAATTCTCTTGGCTCTTAGTAGTTAAGGCCATGTACACACGTTCAGTATTTTTCGCGGTTTTTTTGTGTTTTTTCGCTATAAAAACGTGATAAAAACGCGAAAAAAACGCTAACATATGCCTCCCATTATTTTCAGGGTATTCTGCATTTTTTTTTGCAAATTTTGCATTTTTTTTCCGCAAAAAAATCGCATCGCGGAAAAAAAAGCAACATGTTCATTAAATTTGCGGAATTGCGGGGATTCCGCACACCTAGGAATGCATTGATCTGCTTACTTCCCGCACGGGGCTGTGCACACCATGCAGGAAGTAAGCAGATTATGTGCGGTTGGTACCCAGGGTGGAGGAGAGGAGACTCTCCTCCACGGACAGGGAACCATATAATTGGTAAAAAAAAAAAAGAATTAAAATAAAAAATAGTCATATACTCACCTTTGATGGCCCCCGCAGTCTTCCCACCTCTCAGGTGCACGCTGCCGCTTCCGTTCCTATAGATGCTGTGTGTGAAGGACCTGCGATGACGTCGCGGTCTTGTGATTGGTTGCGTGACCGCTCATGTGACCGCTCACGTGACTGCGACGTCATCGAAGATCCTGCACACACACACCATCTATAGGAACGGACGCCGCTGAGGAGATCGGCTGTCTGCAGGTGAGTATAACCATTTTTTTTAATTTTTTTATTATTTTTAAACATTCTATCTTTTACTATTGATGCTGCATAGGCAGCATCTATAGTAAAAAGTTGGTCACACTTGTCGAACACTATGTTTGACAAGTGTGACCAACCTGTCAGTCAGTTTTGCAAGCGATGCTACAGATCGCTTGGAAAACTTTAGCATTCTGCAAGCTAATTTCGCTTGCAAAATGCTAAAAAAAACGGGAAAAAAACGCAAAAAAAAATGCGGATTTCTTGCAGAAAATTTCCGGTTTTCTTCAGGAAATTTCTGCAAGAAATCCTGATGTGTGCACATACCCTAAGAGTTACCTGGAGCCTGTGTCACTGAGGGGAAGAGAAGTGAAACTAAACATTGTACCCTAAAGACACCATTAGGCTCTTCAGTCTGGAAGACCAGTGTGTGTGGGATATGGGCAGAAAATGCAGGAAACCCTCCAAATCATTAACCTCATCTTCCAGATCAGGCAGCATCCAATGATACTTAACAGACAAGCCAGGCTCTGCCCCAGATCAAGATTCTAAAATGGTGTCTTATGCTCCCTCTCAAACTGCTTCCCCTTACTCAAAAGAGGATCTCTCCAGAGAAAATATGCTAGAAGACACAGAAGGAGAAACACCCACTCCAACACCTCTTCGATACCTTCAACGAGCTCTGCTAATGCCCCTGCGGTGACATCTCAGAATCTGGCATTGATGATTGAAGAAATCAAAGATCTCCGTTCTCAAATGGGGAATATTCTAACCAAAACAGATATGGAGGGTTATATTGCCCGCTTGGAAAATCTATATAAGTCTGAGATACAAGGCCTGAATGTTTCAATCTCACAAGTCGCCGATAGAGTGACCCAGTTGGAATCTTCCTCTGCCTGAGCTGCAGCAGAACAAAAGGTGCAAAGTCAAATAATAGAATGCCATTCTACACAGATTGACTCAATATTTGGCATGATAGAGGACCTCGGGAATCGAAACAGCCGCAATGATATTCACATACGGGGTTTACCTGAAGCAACTGGCACAGCCGATCTTATTGCTACCCTCTGCGGTATCTTTAATATGCTTCTGGAAAGGCCACTTACCGAAGAAATACTTATTGACAGAGCACACCGAGCTTTAAGACCCTGCAACAATAACTCAGATATTCCCAGAGATGTAATTTGCCAAGTTCATTATTTCAAAACCAAAGAAGAGACAGGCTTGGTCCAAAGGACTTATAGATTTTGATGGGGCCCATTTACATTTTATGGCGGACTTATTTAGGTCAATCTTAGGGTACCGTCACACAGTACCATTTACATAGCTACGACGGCACGATTCGTGACGTCGTAGCATCGTATGATTATCGCTCCAGCGTCGTAGACTGCGGTCACACGTTGCAATCACGGCGCTGGAGTGATGCCGAAGTCCCCGGGTAACCAGGGTAAACATCGGGTTACTAAGCGCAGGGCCGTGCTTAGTAACCCGATGTTTACCCTGGTTACCAGCGTAAACGTAAAAAAAACCAAACAGTACATACTTACATTCCGGTGTCTGTCCCCCGGCGTTCTGCTTCTCTCCACTGTGTAAGCACAGCGGCCGGAAAGCACAGCGGTGACGTCAGACGTCA
Source organism: Ranitomeya variabilis (assembly GCF_051348905.1). Lineage (NCBI taxonomy): Eukaryota > Metazoa > Chordata > Amphibia > Anura > Dendrobatidae > Ranitomeya > Ranitomeya variabilis. The sequence continues at coordinate 235,160,363 of NC_135237.1, forward strand.
CCGCTGTGCTCGCTTTCTGGCTGGCCGGCGCTCACAGTGCAGAGAAGCTGAGACGCCGGAGGACAGACACCGGAATGTGAGTATGTACTGTTTGTTTTTTTACGTTTACGCTGGTAACCACGGTAAACATCGGGTTACTAAGCGCGGCCCTGCGCTTAGTTACCCGATGTTTACCCTGGTTACAAGTGAACACATCGCTGGATCGCTGTCACACACAACGATCCAGCGATGTCAGCGGGTGATCAAGCGACGAAAGAAAGTTCCATACGATCTGCTACAACGTACGATTCTCAGCAGGGTCCCTGATCGCTGCTGCGTGTCAGACACTGCGATATCGTATGGATATCGCTAGAACGTCACGAATCGTACCGTCGTAGCGATCAAAATGGCACTGTGTGACAGTACCCTTAGCTAAACATAAGGCTCTGCACCCACTGATAGAAGTTTTAAGAGAAAGAAATGTCCCCTACTCATGGGGTTTTCCCTTCCAATTACAAGTGCGCAATCAGCACAGAACTTTCTTTCTGGGAACCCACACGGATTGCGGTCATTCTTAGAGGAACTGGATCTGCCAGAAATTACTATCTCTGATTGGCCCACGAACCCATTGAATCCGTTGGACTCCTACGTGAATTATCAACAAGTACAACAATCCCAAAGACCGAGAAAATGACCATCCTCTCGTTCTTGTCCAGTTGAACAATGATATCTCTGGTAGCTTCTGTTTCATTCTAGGAAATTAAATGAAAGCTTGTCTATTGAATATTCTATATCACTCACCAACTTCTTTTTTTTTAGTGTTTATATTGTGGACTATTAGGTGTAACTGGACCTGTTAGAATCATGACACTTTGTTATATAATGTGATCTGAACTGTAGATATCTGAGGGTGATGTAGTTCGATATACCTTGCCTTTGAAGGAGATTCTACTACAGCTACTTTCACACTAGCGTGCACTGCACGTCGCTATGCGTCGTTTTGTAGAAAAAACGCATCCTGCAAAAGTGCTTGCAGGATGTGTTTTTTCTCCATAGACTTGCATTAGCGACGCATTGCCACACGTCACAACCGTCGTGCAACGGTTGCGTCGTGTTGCGTCGGTCCGTCGCCACCAAAAAACGTTGCATGTAACTTTTTTGGTGCGTCAAGACCGTCTTTTCCGACCGCGCATGCGTGGCTGGAACTCCGCCCCCGCCTCCCCGCACATCACAATGGAGCAGCGGATGCGTTGAAAATCAGCATCCGCTGCCCCCGTTGTGCGGCGCTTTCACTGCTTGCGTCGGTACGTCGCAACGACGCAATTCGTTGTGCGTCGTACGACGCTAGTGTGAAAGTAGTCTAAGCCCTTAGACTAATAATTTAGACACAAATATGCGATCTACATTGTGTGAATGTGAGATTTATGAACATACAAGTTGATACCTGTAGTTAGTATGATAGACTAACACAACTTTCAGAAACACCTAACGATCTAGAATGAACACTTGGATATGTTCTAATAGGGTCAATTACTGCATTTTCCTTCCCTTACAGGTTGCCTAGTGTTATGCATCTTTAAATGGGCATGATCCTTGTCATAGTTGGAACATAGGGTTCTTGTTTTTATTAGCATTTTTATAAGCTTCTTACAATCCTTATTTAATTTATGTTGCCTTTAAAGACACTCCCCAATTAGGGGAACTTGTTTTATACAAGTTTACTTGGGAAGGACTCCGCTACCGCAGGGTTTCCTTTTCCCTTCTTTACATCCTCGGCCTAGGATCGAGGACTGGCCCATTTTCTATGTAGGCTTATTTCAACCTCTTCTGTCTTTATTCTTTACCTACACACGTGGTCAAAATTGTTGGTGCCCCTTGTTTAATGACAGAAAAACCCACAATGGTCACAGAAATAACCTGAATCTGAAAAATGTAACAATAAATAAAAAATCTATGAAAAGAAGCAAATGAAAGTCAGACATTACTTTTAAACCATGCTTCCACAGAATAAAAAAAAAATAAAACTCATGAAATAGGCCTGGACAGAAATGATGGTACCCTTAACTTAATATTTTGTTGCACAACCTTTTGAGGCAATCGCTGCAATCAAATGATTCCTGTAACTGTCAATGAGACTTCTGCACCTCTTGACAGGTATTTTGGCCCACTACTCAAGAGCTAACTGCTCCAGTTGTCTCCTGTTTGAATGTTGCCTTTTCCAGATGGCATGTTTCAGCTCTTTTCAAAGATGCTCAATAGGATTTAGGTCCGGGCTCATAGAAGGTCACTTCAGAATAGTACAATTTTTCCTCTTGGCCATTCTTGGGTGGTTTTTGCTGTGTGTTTTGGATCATTATCCTGTTGCAAGACCCATGCGATTGAAATCTACCTTTCTGACACTGGTCAGCACTAGTGATGAGCGAGCATAAAATGCTCGGGTGCTCGTTGCTCGGGTCGAGCAGATTGGAATACTCGGGTACTCGGCCAGAACAACGAGCCCAATGTAAGTCTATGGGAGACCCGAGTATTTTTACCACGATCTCCCCCGGAGGTCCTTTTAAGGTCTAAAAACGTCTGAAAATGATGGAAACACTGCTCAAATGACACAGGAACATCATGGGGAATGCCCCTGGAAGTATTCCTGTCTCTTAGTTCACAGCTTTAATCAATTTTTTCTGAGATTCATGCCATTTTTCCCGGTGCCACAAAAAACACATTTAACCCCTTTCTGACGTCGGACGGGATAGTACGTCCGAGGTCAGATCCCCCTTTTTTGATGCAGGGCTCCGGCGGTGAGCCTGCGTCAAAGCCTGGACATGTCAGCTGTTTTGAACAGCTGACATGTGCCCGCAATAGCGGTGGGTGAAATTGCGATTCACCCGCCTCTGTTAACTAGTTAAATGCCGCTGTCAAACGCAGACAGTGGCATTTAACCGGCGCTTCCGTCCGGGCGGCCGAAAATGAGCGCATCGCTGACCCCCGTCACATGATCGGGGGTCAGCGATGCTTCTGCAGAGTAACCATAGAGGTCCTTGAGACCTCTATGGTTACTGATCCCCGGTAGCTGTGAGCGCCACCCTGTGGTCGGCGCTCATAGCACACCTGCATTTCTGCTGCATAGCAGCGATCTAATGATCGCTGCTAGGGTTGAGCGACTTTTACTTTTTTAGGATCGAGTCGGGTTTCGTGAAACCCGACTTTCTCAAAAGTCGGATCGTGTGAAATCGGCAGATTATTGTGAAAAGTCGGGGGGCCGACTGAAACACGAAACCCAATGCAAGTCAATGGGGATTTTTTTTTTCTCTCTCTCTCTGTGTAAATTGCTATATTTCTCGGACTGTGTAAATCGCTACATCCAAAACGGTAAGATGGCGTTTATGCCCCCACCCCCTGTGACGCTGCAGAAAGCAAGACGAGACCTATGTCATCACGCTGCCCACACTCGTTCATTGGCTGAAAAAATGGCGGTTAAAGCGTCATACGAAACGCGACTTTGGCGCGAAGATCGCCGACCGCATGGCCGATCCCACACTGGGATTGGCTCGGGTTTCACGAACCCGACTTTGCCGAAAGTCGGCGACTTATGAAATTGACCGATCCGTTTCGCTCAACCCTAATCGCTGCTATGTAGCAGAGCTGATCGCGTTGTGCCAGCTTCTAGCCTCCCATGGAGGCTATTGAAGCATGGCAAAAGTAAAAAAAAAAAGTAAAAAACAATGTGAAAAAAATAAAAAAATATAAACATTTAAATCACCCCCCTTTTTCATCCCATTCAAAATAAATAAATAAAAAAAAATCAAACCTACACATATTTGGTATCGCCGCGTTCAGAATCGCCCAATCTATCAATTAAAAAAGCATTAACCTGATCGCTAAACAGAGTAACGAGGAAAAAATTCAAAACGCCAGAATTACGTTTTTTTGGTCGCCACGACATTGCATTAAAATGCAATAACGGGCGATCAAAAGAATGTATCTGCACCGAAATGGTATCATTAAAAACGCCAGCTCGGCACGCAAAAAATAAGCCCTCACCCGACCCCAGATCATGAAAAATGGAGACGCTACAGGTATCGGAAAATGGCGCAATTTTTTTTTTTTAGCAAAGTTTGGAATTTTTTTCACCACTTAGATAAAAAATAACCTAATCATGTTAGGTGTCTATGAACTCGTACTGACCTGTAGAATCATAATGACAGGTCAGTTTTAGCATTTAGTGAACCTAGCAAAAAAAGCCAATCAAAAAACAAGTGTGGGACTGCACTTTTTTGCAATTTCACCGCACTTGGAATTTTTTTCCCGTTTTCCAGTACAGGACATGCTAAAGCCAATGATGTCGTTCAAAAGTACAACTTGTTTAGCAAAAAAAAGCCCTCACATGGCCATATTGACGGAAAAATACAAAAGTTATGGCTCTGGGAAGGAGGGGAGCGAAAAACGAACACGGAAAAACAGAAAATCCTAAGGTCATGAAGGGGCTAAAACTAAACCAAAACAGGTTTTGCTGGAAAATATGTCAAGGTACATCCTTTGCAGGTTAATGACTTGCCTGTAAGGCCAAATATTTAACCCCAGACCGAAAATTTCCTCCCCCACTAAGGCTTAGTTCAGACGCAGCATTTTTAAAGCGTTTTTCAACTTTAACATTGCTTTCAATCACTACAAATGCATTCACTGGAAAATGTAATTGTAAAATTTAACAACCCTAGCTGGCCATGTGGTGTGTGACACATAAGCAGACCCATCTTGTTTCATTTAGGAAGGAGGGACTCTTAAAATGACAGAGCCTATTTTTAGAGGGGCATCAGGTGGCATCAATATTCTTATAGGGCCATTATTAAAGAGTGGGTCTCCTATGCTGTTATTGCCTATGCAGTGAGTGTCTGGGCTGCCAAGAATTACAACGCACCCCAATGTCGCTTTCACGAGAGGTATAGGAAGGTTTCCTGAAAAAATGTTGCATTGAATGCAAGGCCTGCCCTGCTATAAAGTCATATGCACCCCAATAAGCCTTTGAACCCAGGTACTGGATGGCCACAGGAAAATACACTTCACATTATTTAGTTGGTCCTGCCATACTATTTTCTTATGTATTAACAGCAAGGCCTGTCCTGCTACCAAGTCATATGCACCCCAACAGGCCTTTGAACCCAGGTACTGGATGGCCACAAGAAAATACACTTCATATAATTCATTTTGTACTCCCGTGCTCCTTTGTTTTACACATTGGCAGCAAGGCCAGCCCTGCTGCATAGTCATATGCACCCCATTACTCCTTGGAACCCACATTTTTGATGGGCCCATGAAAATCCACTCGTATTTTTTAATGGTATGATGGTTCCCTCTTTGCAGAATTATTTACAGGAGAATTTGGCAATTTTATGTGCCATGTTTTTAACACTAAGTTTCAGATACGGCTTTAAATAAGGCTAATACTTGCAATCCAATGCAATTTTATTGCAAACTACAAAAGTCAAGGAATAGTATGATTGAGTAGTGTGAGTTCGTACACTTTTGTATATGTTACCATACAAAGGTTAATAAGTACATATAAAGATTAAATACATATAGTGATTACGTATATATATGAAGATTAACTACATACAGTATACTTAGATCATCACCAAGAGGCTTTTAAACATCATCTGTCTGGAATATCAGAGAAGTAACACCAAGACAGAGAACGCCTGGGAGATTACCTACACTGCATGGGCGTCCCCGATTATGCAGGTATCAGCACACTATACATGTACAGGTACCCCAGATTTGGCATCTGTCTTAGTCATGTTTCTCTGGTCTTATATAGTGATTTACACTATGTAGTAACTCTAGTTTCACCTAGACCTTCAAGTGGCCACTTTTTAAGGTTGGATGAAACTGAGATATCATGGAGTCATCAGACGAGGGGCCATAAACCCCTAGAAAATAAAAGCCACAAGGATTTAGATCAAACCATCACAGGCATAGTTTCAGTAAACCTTCATGTTTTACAATGACAAACAGCAGACATATAGAGGCTTAGAACTGTTTGTGAAGTGAATAAACAAACATTTCTCAAGATTGTGTCACTATGATCATTGTCTATCACATCTGTAAATGTTTTACAAGAAATGCAGCTATGTGATTGTCTGAATGCATTCAGTATACAGTATTTTAATCTGGATTCCAAATCGCCATTGGTATATTCACCATTTGTACATATTTGAAGCAGCCAAAGTTATAGCTCTCAAGGAAAGAAAGTAACATAGTGGACAAATAAATATTTTTAATGAACTACTGAGCCAAACTAACAGCATTGCTTTATCAAATTTATATGAAGTGTATTGTGTCCAATGTGAGCAACCAGGCAACACAAAAATGAGCTTTTTAAGTGAGCTCTTTAAGGTACACAAATGTTATGAAGTCTTTGCCAACAAGGATGTGGTTTCACCAATGGGAGGTACTTTTTTAAAAATATACTAGTGCCATTGCAGCCCCCTTCACTTCACCGGCCTTTAACAGCACAAAGCACGTTCACCCTGGTGATCTAGAGCCAGTTAAAGAAGAGACATTGCAGGAGACAGAGTTAAGAAGTAGGCCTAATGTAATGTCATGCCCAATTCCCCAAAGTGGGGTCCTGTTTTTACTAAATAAAATAGTGCCATCACAGCCCCCGTGCCCAAAATTCACTGTACAGAGCACGTTCACCCTGGCCATCGAGTGTCAGTTAAAGGACACATTGCAGGAGACAGAGTTAAGAAGTAGGCCCAATGTAGTGGTGTGGGTTTCTGAGACTTGTAATGCAGTACATGAGCTGCCAAACAATTCCTCAATGGGGGTACCTTTTTTAAAAATAGACTAGTGCCATCACAGCCCCCTTGCCCAAACTTCACCGGCCTATGACAGTACAGAGCACGTTCACCCTGGTGATCTAGTGGCAGTTAAAGAAGAGACATTGCAGGAGACAGAGTTAAGAAGTAGGCCCAATGTAATGTCATGCCCAATTCCCCAAAGTGGGGTCCTGTTTTTACGAAATAAAATAGTGCCATCACAGCCCCCGTGCCCAAAATTCACTGTACAGAGCACGTTCACCCTGGTCATCGAGTGTCAGTTAAAGGACACATTGCAGGAGACAGAGTTAAGAAGTAGGCCCAATATAATGTCATGCTCAATTCCCCAATGTGGGGTCCTGTTTTTACAAAATAAAATAGTGCTATCACAGCCCCCGTGCCGAAAATTCACCGTACAGAGCACGTTCACCTTGGTCATCTAGTGATTCTGGATGATGACGATGAGGATAAGGAGGAGGAAAACAACAAACAGACCAAATCTGGAAGTGTATACCCATGTGTGGTTGTGAAGAGGTGCATGAGAATGCACCTCCCAAAAGAGAGAATGTAATTGAGGTTATGTTTCGCTGCTTTCACTTGGTGGTGTACAGAAATCTTTCCCAATCCAGCCCTTGTTCATTTTTATAAGAGTCAGCCTGTCAGCATTTTCAGTTGACAGGCGGATGCGCTTATCTGTTATAATTCCACCAGCGGCACTAAAAACCCACTCTGACAGAACGCTAGCAGCAAGGTAGGTCAGGACCTCCAAGGCGTAGAGAGCCAATTAATGCCACGTGTCCTGCTTGAATACCCAATAATTAAAAGGCACAGAGGAATCATGGAGGACATTTGTACGATCTGCAAGGTACTCCCTCACCATCTTCCCAAACATTCCACTTCTTGTGACAGCACCCCTTGCCTCTGTGCCGTCACGATGGGAGGGTCTGAGAAAACTGTCCCAGAACTTTGCCATTGTTCATCTGCGGGAGCTGGATTGTACTTCTGTCTCTCTCGCTTGGACTTCTTGGTTGTACAACAAACTCTGACGTCTGCTGCCTCTGCTGCCAGCGTGCTTAAATGTGAATTTTCTAAGTAATTCCGCCACAAGGGCCCTCTGGTACTGCAACATTGTAGTACACCTCTCTGCCTCTGGTAGAAGAGATTGAAAGTTCTCCTTGTAGCGTGGGTCTAGAAGTGTCACCAACCAGTAATGAGTGTCACCCAAAATTTTTATAATGCGAGGGTCACGTGAAATGCAGCGCAACATAAAGTCAGCCATGTAAGCCAGACTGCTAACAGGAAAGACTTCCGTGTCCTCACCAACAGGACGACTGACCATGCTGTCCTCCTCATCCTCATCCTCCTCTCTGTCCTCAGGCCATCCCTGCTGAACAGACGGTATGACAGCTGTGTTTGTAGTATCATCTATAGCGCATTAAAGTAGCTCCTGCTCTTCCTCCTCCTCCTCATTGATGACCAATCCACGTTGAGAAGACACGAGGGTGGGCTAAGTGTAATCCCCCTGTATGGTTCCTTGCTCCATGTCCTCGTGCTCTGCCTGCAATGCATCCTCTTTAATTGTGAGCAGAGAGGTTTTCAGAATGCTGAGAAGCGGGATGGTGATGCTAATTATGGTGTCATCGCCGCTCACCACCATCTTGGTGCAGTTCTCAAAGCTTTGGAGGATGGTACATATGTCGGACATCCATATCCCCTCCTGAGGTCTTGTGTGGAGTCTGAACTGAATATTGATGGCCTTGTTGATGCTGGTAGTCAACAACTGCCCTCTACTGCTCACAAATCCTTTCCAACATATGCAGCGTAGAGTTCCAGCGTGGGGGGACACCACACACCAGCTGGTGAGCTGGAAGCTGCAAACGCTGCTGAAGCACAGCAAGGACGGCTGAAGCTGTAGCTGACGTTCTAAAATGGGCAGACAGATGGCATACTTTCACTAGCAGATCTGGCATCTCCGGGTAGCTTTTCAGAAAATGTTGAACCACGAGGTTAAGCACATGGGCCAAGCAAGGTACGTGTTTGAGCTCACCTTGCCTGAGAGCCGCCACCAGGTTACGGCCATTGTCACACACGACCATGCCTGTCTGTAGGTTCAGCGGTGTCATCCAAACATCTGACTTCTCTTTCAGCGCTGTCCACAACTCTTCTGCATTGTGCGGTTTGTCACCTATGCAGATTAGCTTCAGCACAGCCTGTTGCCGCTTGGCTGAGGCAGTGCTGCAGTGCTTCCAGCTTCTGACTGATGTGTTGATTTCAGAGATGGAGGATGAAGATGAGGAGGAGGTGGTGCAGGAGCTGTAGACTGTGGGGGCCACCCTGATTGACGTAGGGCCAGCAATCCTCAGTGTAGGGAGGATGTGTTCTATCCCAAGGTCCGACTGGGCCCCGGCTTCCACTATGTTAACCCAGTGTGCTGTCAGTGAGATGTACCATCCCTACCCACAAGCACTTGTCCATGTGTCTGTTGTTAGGTGGACTTTCCATGTAACAGCATTGTTGAGGGCACGGGTAATGTTGTGGGAGACATGCTGGTGTAATGCTGGTATGGCACACAGGGAGAAATTGTGGCGACTGGGGACCAAGTACCTTGGGATGGCCACCGCCATCAGGTTGCGGAAAGCTTCCGTCTCAACGAGCCTAAAAGGCAGCATTTCTAGCGCAAGCAGAAGAGAAGTATTAGAATTTAGGACTTTGGCCTGTGGGGCGTGCGTTGGCTGGGTATTTCTGCTTGCATTCCAAAGACTGGGTTATAGACAACTGAAGGCTGTGCTGGGACAAGGACATGGACGGGCTTGATGATGGTGCTGCTTGACTGTGGGCAACAACAGGTGCAGGGCTATAGGCATCTTCACATGCACGGTGTACTGGGGATTGTCTTCTATGCAAAACAGGGGAAGAAGCAGTGGTGTGACCTGCAGGCATTGGTCCTGGAGCCTGGGGTTCGGCCCAGAAAGTCGGGTGCTTTGCTGCCATGTGCCTGATCATGCTGGTGGTGGTCAGGCTGGTTGTTTTGCTACCAGCTACTGCTACTGCTGCAAATGGCCTGTTTGGGGTTAATGGCAGAGTCTTTAAAAATAATCAGACTCGGAAAGATCTAACAGTTGGAATGGCAACTTAGCTCATGTTGGTGTTACGAGGAACGAATGCACACCTTCTGCCTGTGGCCATCACACTGCTTCTTCCTGCCTGTTGGGGTGATATGCCTCCATCCCTACGTGTGCTGCTGCCTTCGCTCTGCATGTCCTCCTGCCAGGAGCACCCTGCTCCTCCTGACCTTCTGGCAGTTGTGCCTCATCATCCTCCACCTCTTCTGACACTTTCCCACCATTGCCTTCAAGTGACCGGGGCTGGTCAAAGCTTTGGGCATCTCTACATGTAATCTCATCTGTCCCCACTTCAAGTTGACTGGCCGAGAATTTTAAATCTTGAAATAGAAAACTGAACACCTCTTCAGAGTGTTCAAGTGTGGGATCAGTTGTCTCAGGGCACTCGGCATGGTGGGAGGAAGGAGGATCAGGGTGAGGAATATCCAGGCAACACTTACGGCTACTCAGACTTGACCGTGTGCAAGACATGGTGGTGGTGGTGGTGGTGGTGGCGGCTAAGTGACTGGAAGCATTATCCGCTATCCAACCAACAACCGTTTCACACTGCTCTGGCTTAAATATTGGTGTGCTGCGGTCACCTAGAAACTGGGACAGGAAGGTCGAGCGAGAAAATATGGGTCTTTGTTGTTGCCCACTTTCACCTTGGCCACGGCCTCGTCCTCTGCATGCACCATCATCATCACGTCTGCTTCCCCATACTTTGCCTTTCCAATTTTAAATGGACTACTACACTATATCAAATGCTCAACACAAATATATTTATTAGTAGTGAAATAATATCTGATCAGTACGCCTGCAAATCTATGATTTTTCAAACCCAAACACCAGGCAGGCCTCAGCCTGATGTAACAGACTGTATTCAATTTTGGGGGGCTTTTTTGTGAAGTGAATTTATGCTAAATAGTGCTGTATATAATTAGAGTAGCAAACAGCAAAAAAGTGGTCCACCCGCCTACAATGCCCAAACTTGGAGCATGCAAATATATGAGGGCTGTCACGGAAATACCACACTGGCAAATATGTGGCCTTTTTATCATTTTGGAAGCTAAATAGTGCTGTATATAATTACAATATCAGACCACAAAAAAAGTGGTCCACCGGCCTACAATGCCCAAACTTGGAGCACGCAGATACAGTAGGGCAAAAAAGTATTTAGTCAGTCAGCAATAGTGCAAGTTCCACCACTTAAAAAGATGAGAGGCGTCTGTAATTTACATCATAGGTAGACCTCAACTATGGGAGACAAACTGAGAAAAAAAAATCCAGAAAATCACATTGTCTGTTTTTTTATCATTTTATTTGCATATTATGGTGGAAAATAAGTATTTGGTCAGAAACAAAATTTCATCTCAGTACTTTGTAATACATCCTTTGTTGGCAATGACAGAGGTCAAATGTTTTCTGTAAGTCTTCACAAGGTTGCCACACACTGGTGTTGGTATGTTGGCCCATTCCTCCATGCAGATCTCCTCTAGAGCAGTGATGTTTTTGGCTTTTCGCTTGGCAACACGGACTTTCAACTCCCTCCAAAGGTTTTCTATAGGGTTGAGATCTGGAGACTGGCTAGGCCACTCGACCTTGAAATGCTTCTTACGAAGCCACTCCTTCGTTGCCCTGGCGGTGTGCTTTGGATCATTGTCATGTTGAAAGACCCAGCCACGTTTCATCTTCAATGCCCTTGCTGATGGAAGGAGGTTTGCACTCAAAATCTCACGATACATGGCCCCATTCATTCTTTCATGTACCCGGATCAGTCGTCCTGGCCCCTTTGCAGAGAAACAGCCCCAAAGCATGATGTTTCCACCACCATGCTTTACAGTAGGTATGGTGTTTGATGGATGCAACTCAGTATTCTTTTTCCTCCAAACACGACAAGTTGTGTTTCTACCAAACAGTTCCAGTTTGGTTTCATCAGACCATAGGACATTCTCCCAAAACTCCCCTGGATCATCCAAATGCTCTCTAGCAAACTTCAGACGGGCCCGGACATGTACTGGCTTAAGCAGTGGGACACGTCTGGCACTGCAGGATCTGAGTCCATGGTGGCGTAGTGTGTTACTTATGGTAGGCCTTGTTACATTGGTCCCAGCTCTCTGCAGTTCATTCACTAGGTCCCCCCGCGTGGTTCTGGGATTTTTGCTCACCGTTCTTGTGATCATTCTGACCCCACGGGGTGGGATTTTGCGTGGAGCCCCAGATCGAGGGAGATTATCAGTGGTCTTGAATGTCTTCCATTTTCTAATTATTGCTCCCACTGTTGATTTCTTCACTCCGAGCTGGTTGGCTATTGCAGATTCAGTCTTCCCAGCCTGGTGCAGGGCTACAATTTTGTTTCTGGTGTCCTTTGACAGCTCTTTGGTCTTCACCATAGTGGAGTTTGGAGTCAGACTGTTTGAGGGTGTGCACAGGTGTCTTTTTATACTGATAACAAGTTTAAACAGGTGCCATTACTACAGGTAATGAGTGGAGGAAAGAGGAGACTCTTAAAGAAGAAGTTACAGGTCTGTGAGAGCCAGAAATCTTGATTGTTTGTTTCTGACCAAATACTTATTTTCCACCATAATATGCAAATAAAATGATAAAAAAACAGACAATGTGATTTTCTGGATTTTTTTTTCTCAGTTTGTCTCCCATAGTTGAGGTCTACCTATGATGTAAATTACAGACACCTCTCATCTTTTTAAGTGGTGGAACTTGCACTATTGCTGACTGACTAAATACTTTTTTGCCCCACTGTATATGAGGGCTGTCACGGAAATACCACGATGGCAAAACGCCCCCGGAAGAAGCTATTGGCGAAACGCGCATTGGAGTGAGGTGGGACGCTGTGCTGCAGGTAGATATCATTATTATCCTTTGGTTTTATATACATCTGTATTATATGCATGCTTAGGCAGGTAGTGATGTACCAGACAGCACAAGGCTACTTTCACACTAGCGTCGGGAACAACCCGTCGCTGTGCGTCGGGCCGACGTTCCCGACGCTAGCGTGGTCTCCGCCGCACAACGGGGGCAGCGGATGTATTTTTCCCACGCATCCGCTGCCCCATTGTGAGGTGCGGGGAAGTGGGGGCGGAGTTCCGGCCGCGCATGCGCGGTCGGAAAAAGCGGACCGTCGGGAGCAAAAAATGTTACATGTAACGTTTTTTTCTCCCGACGGTCCGCTACCACACGCCCAAGCGTCGCAAAACGGACGCAACGTTTGGCAATGCGTCGCAAATGCGTCGCTAATGTTAGTCTATGACGAAAAAACGTATCCAGCAAGAACTTTTGCTGGATGCGTATTTTCGGCAAAACTACGCATTTGCGACGTATTGCAGTTAACGCTAGTGTGAAAGTAGCCTTAGGAATGTATATTGACTACTCTGCACTATTTGCTACTTAATGATATATATTATTCAGTTCCCCACTTCGTTCGGGTGCTTGGGCATTTATGCATTGGATAGTAATTGTTTACAATAAAGCTTTATTTTACTCCACTCTGGATCGCTTTGATTCGACTGTTTTCTAGGTTACATTTAAAAAAACTGACCGTCACATCCAAACATAGACTAAGTGTGAACAGGTGCTGAACCCAGAGTCACCAACTCATACACAGTCAAGTAAACAAGGCAGCACACCGCAGCACCGAAACACGCAAACATGAAAACTGAACTGCATCACTGCACTAGAAATACGAAAAAATGAGAGCGTTCAGCGCACAAAAATGACCAATTTCATGTGTACCTGGCAGCCACTCCAGGGCTTCCCTCGTATACCAGGTCCCACGCTTTTCCTTCCTCGCTGAGAATAAATGTCTCCACCTGAACGGGTACCTGTAAAACCTCTTCTTAGACTAACATTCTCTCTCTCTCTGTGGAGGGGCAATGGACCTGTTGTTGTGACTGTGTATGAATTGGGGACTCTGGGTTCAGCACCTGTTCACACTTAGTCTATGTTTGGATGTGACAGTCAGTTTTTTGAAATGTATTCTTTGGCCTTCTGACCGAGCACTCGCCTCCTGGCCACGGGTGTTTTAATCGCAACAGGTCCATTGTCCCTTTGGCTTGCAAAGCTCAACAAAAAATCAGAAAATCATAACTAGATGGTATCGTTGTCCAGCAGATAAGATATTTCCCTCTGTCTCCAATAAATGCTGGAGATGTGAAAATGCTGAAGGCACTATGCTTCATATGTGCCCTCAAATAAGTGGACTCTGGGGCAAAATATTTGATGTTCACAAACACCGTACAGGGGAATCATCATCTAGATCTCCCCAGATTGGACTTCTTTCTATGATACCAAAGTCTTTTAAATCTATCAAAAGAGGACTACTAAGACACTGTTTATCCGCCACTAGAATAGTCATTCCCAGACACTGGCATTCTAGAATCAATCCATCTATCCAAGAATGGTCTCTTGAAATGGATTTTTTGTGTAGAATGGAAAGACTCTCTGCTGATAATAAAATTAGCTCAGACAACTTTTTCTGGACTTGGCAAGGATGGATTTTATTCAGAGATTCCCAATCCTTCTGTTGTGATGAAGACACCATATATTGTACTCGTACATACTTAAATCTGGGTGGATTCATAAACCTTGCTCATCTCACCCTCTCTCCTTATGATCTCTTCTTGACTTTTATATTTTGCTATAATTTTCTACTAAAAGTTCTTTTCTTTCCTTTGTTCCTTTGTCAGGCTTGACAAAGCCCAACTTGATTGCAAGAAGTTAATGAACAATTTGTTAATATGTCATACTTTTCTTAAAAAAGGGATATTCTGATATGTGATTTGACGTTAACATATTATCTTGTTATTTTTTTTAAACCTTTTGACAGTATCACTATGGTCTGTACCACTATAATGAAAACTACCTCTTTGGTTGTATTTAAAAATGTTGTAACTATATGCTTAATTAATAAATAAATTAGTTTATGAAAAAACAATGTAACTGTCCTGTAAATCGCCTGCCAAAGCCATACACTACCTGTCAGGTGTCCAATTGGCCTGTATAAACGATTGGTTGTGGCAGCAAGTATACAGCTGTGTGAAAAAGTGTTTGCGCCCTTCCTGATTTCCTATTCTTTTGCATGTTTGTCACACTTGTTTCAGGTGACCAAACAAATTTAACTAATAGCAAAGATAACACAAAATACAGTTTTTAAATTAAGGTCTTATCAATGGCAAAATAAATCTAACACTACGGACTCCTGTGTGAAAGAGTGATTGCCCCTAAACCTAATAACTGGTTGGGCCACCCTTACCAGCAAGATCTGGCAATTAGTCTTTTACAATGCTCTTGAGGAATTTTGGCCCTCTCGTCTTTGCAGAATTATTGTAATTCAGCCACGTTGGAGATTTCCGACAATGAACCACCTTTTTAAGGTCATGTCATAGCATCTCAATCAGATTATGGTCAGGACTTTGACTAGGCTACTCCAAAGTCTCATTTTTTTTCTTAAGCCATTCAGAGGTGGACTTGCTCGTGTGTTTTGGATCATTGGCCTGCTGTACAACCCAAAAATGCGCTTCAGCTTGAGGTCACAAACAGATGGCCGGACATTCTTCTTCAGGGTTTTATGTTAGACAGCAGAATTCATGGTTCCATTTACCAAAGTAAATCTTCCAGGTCCTGAAGCACGTTAAACAAGCACGTTCGCTCATCACTAATGTCTGGCTTTTCAGGATAATAATAATAATAATTTTATTTATATAGCACCAACATATTCTGCAGCGCTTTGCAAATTATAGAGGGGATTTGTACAGGCAATAGACATTACAGCATAGCAAAAATCACAGTTCAAAATAGATACCAAGAGGAATGAGGGCCCTGCTCACAAGCTTACAAACTATGAGGAAAAAGGTGAGACACAAGAGGTGGAAGGTAACAATTGCTTTCGTTGTTTGGACCAGCCATAGTGTAAGGATCGAGTGTTCATGTAAAGCTGCATGAACCAGTTAACAGCCTAAGTATGTAGCAGAACAGACACAGAGGGCTATTAACTGCATAAATTGTATGAGAACATGATGCGAGGAACCTGATTTTGGTTTAACTTATATGAATGGGCCACATTTTGGTTTAACTTATATGAACGGGCCACACAGGGATAATTAGGTTAATGCGTTGAGGCGGTAGGCCAGTCTGAACAAATTAGTTTTTAGGGCACGCTTAAAACTGTGGGGATTGGCGATTAATCGTATTAACCTGGGTAGTGCATTCCAAAGAATTGGCGAAGCATGTGAAAAGTCTTGGAGAGGGGAGTGGAAGGTTCTGATTTTTGAGGATGCTAACCTCAGGTCATTAGCAGAACGGAGAGCATGGGTAGGGTGGTAGGCTGAGACCAGGGAGGAGATGTAGGTTGGTGCTGAGCCATGGAGCGCTTTGTGAATGAGGGTAATAGTTTTGTACTGGATTCTGGAGAGATTGGTAACCAGTGTAATGACTGGCACAGGGTAGAGGCATCAGTTTAACGGTTGGTGAGGAATATAATCCTGGCAGCAGCATTCAGGACAGATTGGAGTGGGGAGAGTTTGGTAAGAGGGAGGCCGTTTACGAGAGAGTTACAATAGTCCAGACGAGAATGAATGAGTTTAACAGTAAGAGTTTTCGCAGAGTCAAAAGTAAGAAATGGGAGAATTCCAGAAATGTTTTTGAGATGCAGATAAGAAAAGCGAGCCAATGATCGGATGTGGGGGGTGAAGGAAAGCTCGGAATCAAGGATGACCCCAAGGCAGCGGGCATGTTGCTTGGGAGTAATGGTTGAACTACACACGGAGATGGCAATGTCAGGCAAAGATAGGTAGATGTGTGGTGAGCACTTTGAACCCCCAAGTGCTTCACAGAAGTTTATAACGCAGAGCCGTGAAAATAATGTGTTTCCTTTCCTCAAAAATATTTTTTTAGCCCAGAATTTTTTATTTTTGCAAGAGTAACAGGAGAAATTGGACACAAAAGTTGTTGTCCAGTTTCTCCTGAGTATGCTGATACCCCATATATGGGGGTAAACCACTGTTTGGGCACATGCCGGGGCTCGGAAGGGAAGTAGTGACGTTTTGGAATGCAGACTTTGATGGAATGGTCTGCGGGCATCATGTTAGGTTTGCAGAGCCCCTGATATGCCTAAACAGTAGAAACCCCCCACAAGTGACCCCATTTTGGAAACTAGACCCCCCAAGGAACTTATCTAGATGTGTGGTGAGCACGTTCAACCCCCAAGTGCTTCACAGAAGTTTACAACGCAGAGCCGTGAAAATAAAAAATCATTTTTCTTTCCTCAAAAAAGATGTTTAGCAAGCAATTTTTTATTTTCACAAGGGTAACAGGAGAAATTGGACCCCAACATTTGTTGCTCAGTTTGTTGTGAGTACGCTGATACCCCATATGTGGGGGTAAACCACTGTTTGGGCACACGTCAGGGCTCGGAAGGGAAGTAGTGACATTTGAAATGCAGACTTTGATGGAATGGTCTGCGGGCGTCACATTGCATTTGCAGAGCCCCTGATGTGCCTAAACAGTAGAAACACCCCACAAGTGACCCCATTTTGGAAACTAGACCCCCAAGGAACTTATCTAGATGTGTGGTGAGCACTTTCAACCCCCAAGTGCTTCACAGAAGTTTATAACGCAGGGCCGTGAAAATAAAAAATAATTGTTCTTTCCTCAAAAATTATGTTTTAGCAAGTAATTTTTTATTTTTGCAAGGGTAACAGGAGAAATTGGACCCCAACAGTTGTTGCCCAGTTTGTCCTGAGTACGCTGGTACCCCAAATGTGGGGGTAAACCACTGTTTGGGCGCACGTCGGGGCTTGGAAGGGAGGGAGCACCATTTGACTTTTTGAACGCAAGATTGGCTGGAATCAATGGTGGCGCCATGTTGCGTTTGGAGACCCCTGATGTGCCTAAACAGTGGAAACCCCTCAATTCTAACTTCAACACTAACCCCAACACACCCCTAATCCTAATCCCAACTGTAGCCATAACCCTAATCACAACCCTAACCCCAACACACCCCTAACCACAACCCTAACCGCAACACACCCGTAACCCTAATTCCAACCCTAATCCCAACCCTAACCCTAATCCCAACCCTAACCACAACTGTAACCCCAACGCACCCCTAACCCTATCCGTAACCCTAACCACAAGCCTAATCTTAACCCTATTTCCAACCCTAGCCCTAATTCCAACCCTAACTCTAATTCCAACCCTAACCCTAAGGCTATGTGCCCACGTTGCGGATTCGTGTGAGATTTTTCCGCACGATTTTTGAAAAATCTGCAGGTAAAAGGCACTGCGTTTTACCTGCAGATTTCCAGTGTTTTTTTGTGCGGATTTCACCTGCGGATTCCTATTGAGGAACAGGTGTAAAACGCTGCGGAATCCGCACAAAGAATTGACATGCTGCGGAAAATACAACGCAGCGTTTCTGCACGGAATTTTCCGCACCATGGGCACAGCGGATTTGGTTTTCCATAGGTGTACATGGTACTGTAAACCTGATGGAAAACTGCTACGAATTCGCAGCGGCCAATCCGCTGCGGATCCGCGGCCAATCCGCTGCGGATCCGCGGCCAATCCGCTGCAGATCCGCGGCCAATCCGTTGCGGATCCGCGGCCAATCCGCTGCGGATCCGCAGCCAAATCCGCACTGAGTGCACATGCCATAACTCTACCCCTAACCCTAAAGGCCCCGTCTCACATAGCGAGATCGCTAGCGAGATCGCTGCTGAGTCACAAGTTTTGTGACGCAACAGCGACCTCAGTAGCGATCTCGCTATGTGTGACACGTACCAGCGATCAGGCCCCTGCTGCGAGATCGCTGGTCGTGTCAGAATGGCCTGGACCTTTTTTTGGTCGTTGAGGTCCCGCTGACATCGCTGAATCGGTGTGTGTGACACCGATCCAGCGATGTCTTCACTGGTAACCAGGGTAAACATCGGGTTACTAAGTGCAGGGCCGCGCTTTGTAACCCGATGTTTACCCTGGTTACCAGCGTAAATGTAAAAAAAAACAAACAGTACATACTCACCATCTGTTGCCCGTCAGGTCCCTTGGCGTCTGCTTCCTGCTCTGACTGAGCCGCCGTAAAGTGAGAGCACAGCAGTGACGTCACCGCTGCGCTCTGCTCTCACTGTACGGCGGCTCAGTCAGAGCAGGAAGCAGACGCCAAGGGACCTGACGGGCAACAGATGGTGAGTATGTACTGTTTGTTTTTTTTTACATTTACGCTGGTAACCAGGGTAAACATCGGGTTACTAAGCGCGGCCCTGCTCTTAGTAACCCGATGTTTACCCTGGTTACCCGGGTGCTGCAGGGGGACTTCGGCATCGTTGAAGACAGTTTCAACGATGCCGAAGTCGTTCCCCTGATCGTTGGTCGCTGGAGAGAGCTGTCTGTGTGACAGCTCCCCAGCGACCACACAGCGACGCTGCAGCGATCAGCATCGTTGTCTGTGTCGCTGCAGCGTCGCTGTGTGAGACGGGGCCTTAACCCTACCCGTAACCCTAACCCTACCCCTAGTTCTAACCCTAGTTCTAACCCTAACCCTAGTGGAAAAAGAAAAAAAATATATTTTCTTTATTTTATTATTGTCCCTACCTATGGGGGTGATAAAGGGGGGGTTTATTTATTATTTTTTTTATTTTGATCGCTGTGATAGAACCTACCACAGCGATCAAAATGTACTTTGTAATGAATCTGCCGGCCAGCAGATTCGGCGGGCGCACTGAGCATGCGCCCGCCATTTTGGAAGATGGCGGCGCCCATGGAGGAGGCGGACGGGCACCGGGAGCCTCGGTAAGTATAAGGGGGGGAGATCGGGGCACGGGGGGGGGGCGTCGGAGCACGGGGGGGTGACATAGGAGCACGGGGGGAGCGGACAGGAGGACGGGGGAGCGGAGCACAGGACGGAGGGGACTACAGGACAGATCGGTGGCTTGGGGGGGCGATCGGTGGGGTGGGGGGGGTCACTTCAGTATTTCCAGCCATGGCCGATGATATTGCAGCCTCGGCCATGGCTGGATTGTAATATTTCACCAGTCTTTTAGGTGAAATATTACAAATCGCTCTGATTGGCAGTTTCACTTTCAACAGCCAATCAGAGCGATCGTAGCCACGGGGGGGGGGGGTGAAGCCACCCCCCCTGGGCTGAAGTACCACTCCCCCTCTCCCTGCAGATCGGGTGAAATCGGAGTTAACCCTTTCACCCGCTCTGCAGCGACGCGATCATTTCATGACGCCACATAGGCGTCATGGGTCGGATTGGCACGGGTTTTCATGACGCCTACGTGGCGTCATGGGTCGGGAAGGGGTTAATAAGGTTAGAGTGGTTTCTGAGTGTAGCAGTTGGGAGGTTAGACTTGCTATAACATGGGGAGCCGGGGTTGGGAGAGATGTCTCCAGCAACTAGGAGAAGGAGGATAGAAAGAGTGAGCAGATGGTTAAGTGATTTGTGAGAGCGTCTATTTTGTTGGATGGTGGCACTGAATGGATCTGCACTGTTAAGCAATGTGAACAGAGCATGAGTGCTATACATAGGAGTGGAAGGGACAGAGGGGCCGATATGAATAGAGTGTAAAGAGTTAATGCAAGGGCAGTGAATGTGAGTGAATACAGCAGCCAGGATATAGATTATACAAATACAGATGGTGAGTATTTGTTCTGTTCTAAATGAACAGGGAATAGATTTAGATTGTCTAAGGCTTCTTTCACACTTCCGTCGGCAGGCGGCCGTCATAATGCGTCGATGTGACGTTTCGACGGATGTCACCAAAATAATGAAAAACGGATGTAACGCATCCAGTTTCTTGACGGATGCGTCGAATGAGGCACTGCCTGAATTTGTAGGTATAAAATTCTGGAGGAGGGAGAGAGGGAGATTCCCCTGACTAGAAAATCCTTCCAAGCATGCTCAGAATACAAAAACGGAATACGTAGCTGGATTCCAGTTTTTGACGGTCAGCGACGGATCCTGCGTCCATAGGCTTCCATTATAGCCAACGACGGGCAGCACAGGCCCCATCGCTGAGCGATTTTCCGACGTGCAGAAAAAACGTTCCTCTGAAAGTTTTCTCCGCCCGACGGACAGAAATTTTCCAACGGATCCAGTGCACGCCGAATGAAACGGATGGCCATGCGTCACAATCCGTCGCTAATACAAGTCTATGGGAAAAAACAGGATCCAGCAGAAAAATTTGCTGGATCCTGTTTTTTCAAAAATCAACGGATTTCGACAGAAGCTAAAAGACGGACGTGTGAAAGAGGTCTTACCTCTCTCCTGCCCTGTCTAACTGCCATGTTTTAACTGCCAGTACTTCGAATAAATGTACACGAATAATAGTGCACGAATGCACCCCTGCATGAGGATCTTTTGGTCTCTAAAAAAATACCTTTTATTGATACATATTAAAAACTCAATAAAAGTTATTTTTTAGAGCCCAAAAGATCTTCAAAAGCTAGACATTAGTGATGAGCGAACATGCTCGGATAACGTGCTTCAGGACTATATATTAAAAACTCATCTTGATGTGACAAAGTAGATATATTTCCAAAAGAGAGCCCTTTAAAATGTCACGACACAGTAATTACACTACTGTAGTCTCATATTGATCTTTTCTGTTAATATGTTAAATGCCACTGTCAATTGCTGACAGTGGCATTTAAAATGATCTCGTTGGAAACGCGTCACAAACCCCGCCCCTCAGCTCCCGTGTCGCCGATGGTTTGGCATGACAACCCGAAGTCTGCAGGAGACCCCTGTGGTTGTCGGTGGCCGGCGCTCATAGCAAGTGAGGATTTCTGCTACATAGAACAGGGCTAACATTTTAAATCACCCCCATTCGTACCATTCAAAATAAAACAATTTAAAGAAAAATACATATATTGGTATCGCCAAGTTCAGAATCGCACGGTCTGTCAATATCTAAAAAGAATTAAAGGGAACCTGTCACCCCAAAATCGATGGTGAGGTAAGCTCACCGTCATCAGGGGCTTATCTACAGCATTCTGTAATGCTGTAGATAATTCGCTGATGTTACTTGAAAGATAAGAAAAAGAGGTTAGATTATACTCACCCAGGGGTGGTCCCGCTCCGATGGGCGTCTCAGGTCCGGTACAGCATCTCCCATCTTCATTCCATGACGTCCTCTTCTGGTCTTCATGCCGCGGCTCTGGCGCAGGCGTACTCTGTCTGCCCTGTTGAGGGCAGAGCAAAGTACTGCAGTGCGCAGGCACCGGAAAGGTCAGAGAGGCCCGGCGCCTGCGCACTGCAGTACTTTGCTCTGCCCTCAACAGGGCAGACAAAGTACGCGTGCGCCGGAGCAGCGGCATGAAGACCAGAAGAGGAATGAAGAAAGGAGGCGCCGGAGCGGACCTGAGACACCCATTTGACCGGACCGCAGCGGAACCGCCCCTGGGTGAGTATAATCTAACCTCTTTTTCTCTTCTTTCAGGTAACATCGGGGGCTTATCTACAGCATTACAGAATGCTGTAGATAAGCCCCTGATGATGGTGAGCTTACCTCACCATCAATTTGGGGGGTGACAGGTTCCCTTTAATAAGATTAGTAAACGGCGTAACAAAAGAAAAAAAATAGAATTTGAGAATTACTTTTTTTTTCGTACAATATTGCATTAAAGTGCAATAACAGGCAATCAAAAGATTGTATCAACACTAAAATGGTTTAAAAAAAACAAAACATCAGCCTGGCACGCAAAAATTAAGCCCTCACCCAGCATCAGGAGGGGGGGGGGGGGGGCAAACATTTTTTCACATAGCTGTATATATATTGAATACTTTGGAATTTGAGGTGTATATACCATACGCTCACTGTTAATTTCTCAATAAGCGGCCTATTAGTGGAAACAGCCTACAGCCTCCTCAGTTAATAGTCGGTCAATCGAGTAAATGTCTGTATGATAAAGGGCAGTAGAGTTTTTTTTTTTACAAAAAGATAACAGCAGGTGGATCTGTGCAAACTCCTAGGCTTCGATCTTTGACCGTGGTCCAGAAATCTGTCTTGCTGAAAGTCATGACTGTGTCACAAACATAGAGGGTGTATATTTAAAAAGGATGCAAGACAACAAAAGAGGAGGGGTTATTTCCAAATTAAGACCTTTGCTCAATGATGACATTGGGGGAAGCTGTAACAATGTATGGGTAAATGTGCAAGGGGATGGCAATAATGGAAAGCTGTTAATTGGAGTTTGCTACAAGCATGCTACACGGATGAAATACTGCAACAAATTAAAAAGGCAGCAAATAATAAAAGGGTTCTTATTATGGGGGATTTTAACTATCCAGATGTTCAATGGGATTTAGAATGTTCTGGTTGTGCTAAAAGGTGAACGTTATTCTCTGCAGTTCAAGACAGTTACCTATCTCAGCTGATAGATGAACCAACCAGGGAAGATAATCTGCTGAATCTAGTCCTGTCAAATAGACCAGATACAATTTAAGATCTACAGGTCAGGGAGCATTTGGGATGCAGTGACCATAAAATGGGAAATGTCAATGTAATATTCATTCAAACATTTGAAAGGGAAAATACAAAAACCTGGAACTTTAGGAAAGCTGATATCAACAAATTAAAGGAAGAGCTTAAACATGTAGGCTTGGACCATATAGTAACTAGGGATATCAAACATAAATAGGGGATGTTTAAGGAAAGAATACTAGAATCCTGTAGAAAACCTATACTCTCTAAGAATAAAATGTCCATGGATAAAAACAAACCATTCTGGATAAATAAGACATTACAAAGATTAATTTGACAAAAAACAAAACCAAAGAGCATTCAGAATCTTGAAGGCAAAGAATACAGAAAAAGCATTTCAGGAGCATAAATAGCTCAATAAGAAATGTTAAAAAAGAAATCAAGCTAGTAAATACATTGGGGAACAGAAACCTGCAGTTCCAGCAAAGGTAATCGTTTTTTGACAACTATGAGAGACAATTACCTTTGACAACTGGTTCAGGACCCAACATGAAGGGGGGCATTGCTAGACCTAATATTAACCAACAGGCCAGACCTCATATCAAATATAAGGGTTGGGGGTCACTTGGGTAATAGTGATCACAAAATAATAAGTTTTCATGTATCCTTTAATAAGATGTGTAGTAGAGGGGTTACAAGGACACTAAACTTCAGGAGGGCAAATTTCCAACGGATGAGAGATGATCTTGGTGCAATTAACTGGGACGATACCCTGAGACATAAAAATACACAAAGAAAATGGGATACGTTTATTAGCATCCTGGATAGGACCTGTGCAGAGTATATACCATATGGGAATAAACATACTAGAAATAGGAGGAAACCAATATGGCTAAATAGAGCTGTAAGGGGTGCAATAAGGGACAAAAAGAAAGCATTTAGAGAATTAAAGGAAGTAGGTAGTGAGGAGGCATTAAATAAATACAGAAAATTAAATAAATTCTGTAGAAAGCAAATCAAGGCAGCAAAGATTGAGACAGAGAGACTCATTGCCAGAGAGATTAAAAATAATCCCAAAATATTCTTTAACTACATAAATAGTAAGAAACTAAAACATGATAGTGTTGGCCCCCTTAACCCCTTCATGACCCAGCCTATTTTGAACTTAATGACCTGGCCATTTTTTGCAATTCTGACCAGTGTCCCTTTATGAGGTAATAACTCAGGAATGCTTCAACGAATCCTAGCGGTTCTGAGATCCACATGTTTAGTTTACATCAGCACAATTTTGGAACCAATTTTTTTTTTTGGTAGGAAGTTATAAGGGTTAAAATTTGACCAGCAATTTCTCATTTTTACAGCAAAATTTACAAAACCATTTATTTTAGGGACCACCTCACATTTGAAGTCAGTTTGAGGGGTCTATATGGCAGAAAATACCCAAAAGTGACACCATTCTAAAAGTTGCACCCCTCAAGGTACTCAAAACGACATTCAAGAAGTTTATTAACCCTTCAGGTGCTTCACAGCAGCAGAAGCAACATGGAAGGAAAAAATGAACATTTAACTTTTTAGTCACAAAAATGATGTTTTAGCAACAATTTTTTTATTTTCCCAAGGGTAGAAAGAGAAACTGGACACCAAAAGTTATTGTACAATTTGTCCTGAGTACACCGATACCCCATATGTGGGGGGGAACCACTGTTTGGGCGCACGACAGAGCTCGGAAGGGAAGGAGCGCCATTTGACTTTTTCAATGAAAAATTGGCTCCAATATTTAGTGGACACCATGTCGCGTTTGGAGAGCCCCTGTGTGCCTAAACATTGGAGCTCCCCCACAAGTGACCCCATTTTGGAAACTAGACCCCCCAATGAGCTTATCTAGATGCATAGTGAGCACTTTGAACCCCCCCGGTGCTTCACAAATTGATCCCTCAAAATGAAAAAGTACTTTTTTTCCCCAAAAATTTCTTTTAGCCTCAATTTTTTCATTTTCACATGGGTAATTGGATAACATTGATCCTAAAATGTGTTGGGCAATTTGTCCTGAGTACATCGATACCTCATATGTGGTCACAAACCACTGTTTGTGCAAACGGCAAGGCTCGGAAGGGAAGGAGCGCCATTTGACTTTTGAATGAAAAATTAGCTCCAATCATTAGCGGACACCATGTCGCATTTGCAGAGCCCCTGTGTGCCTAAACATTGGAGCTTCCCCACATGTGACCCCATTTTGGAAACTAGACCCCCCAAGGAACTTATCTAGATGCATAGTGAGCACTTTGAACCCCCAGGTGCTTCACAAATTGATCCGTAAAAATGAAAAAGTACTTTTTTTTCACAAAAAATTTCTTTAGCCTCAATTTGTTCATTTCCACATGGGCAACAGGATAAAATGGATCATAAAATGTATTGGTCAATTTCTCCTTAGTACACTGATACCTCACATGTGGGGGTAAACCACTGTTTGGGCAGATGGCAGGGCTCGGAATGGAAGGAGCACCATTTGACTTTTTGAATGAAAAATTAGCTCCAATCGTTAGCAGACACCATGTCATGTTTGGAGAGCCCCTGTGTGCCTAAACATTGGAGCTTCCCCACATGTGACCCCATTTTGGAAACTAGACCTCCCAAGGAACTAATCTAGATGTGCAGTGACCACTTTAAACCCTCAAGTGCTTCACAGAAGTTTGTAATGCAGAGCCGGGAAAATAAAAAATCATTTTTCTTTCCTCAAAAATTATTTTTTAGCTCACAATTTTTTATTTTCACAAGGGTAAAAGGAGAAATTGGACCCCAATAGTTGTTGTCCAGTTTGTCCTGAGTACGCTGGTACCCCATATGTGGGGGGCACCACTGTTTGGGCACACGTCAGTGCTCGGAAGGGAAGTAGTGACTTTTGAAATGCAGACTTTGATGGAATGGTCTGCGGGCGTCGCGTTGCGTTTGCAGAGCCCCTGATGTGCCTAAACAGTAGAAACCCCCCACAAATGACCACATTTTGGAAACTAGACCCCCAAGGAACTTATCTAGACATGTGGTGAGCACATTGAGCCCCCAAGTGCTTCACAGAAGTTTACAACGCAGAGCCGTGAAAATAAAAAATCATTTTTCTTTCCTCAAAAATTATGTTTTAGCAAGCAATTTTTTATTTTCACAAGGGTAACAGGAGAAATTGGACCCCAATAATTGTTGCCCAGTTTGTCCCGAGTATGCTGGTACTCCATATGTGGGGGTAAACCACTGTTTGGGTGCACGTCGGGGCTCGGAAGGGAGGGAGCACCATTTGACTTTTTGAATGCAAGATTGACTAAAATCAATGGTGGCGCCATGTTGCGTTTAGAGACCCCTGATGTGCCTAAACCGTGGAAACCCCTCAATTCTAACTCCAACACTAACCCCAACACACCCCTAACCCTAATCCCAACTCTAGCCATAACCCTAATCACAACCCTAACCCCAACACACCCCTAACCCCAACACACCCCTAATCCCAACCCTAATCCAAAACCTAACCCCAACCTAACCATAACCCTAACCACAGCCTAATCTTAACCCTATTTCCAACCCTAGCCCTAATTCCAACCCTAAGGCTATGTGCCCACGTTGCGGATTCGTGTGAGATTTTTCCGCACCATTTTTGAAAAATACGCAGGTAAAAGGCACTGCATTTTACCTGCGGATTTACCGCGGATTTCCAGTGTTTTTTGTGCGGATTTAACCTGTGGATTCCTATTGAAGAACAGGTGTAAAACGCTGTGGAATCCACACAAAGAATTGACATTTCCGCGCAGTATTTTCCGCACCATGGGTACAGCGAATTTGGTTTTCCCTAGGTTTACATGATACTGTAAACTTGATGGAAAACTGCTACGAATTTGCAGCGGCCAATCCGCTGCGGATCCGCAGCCAAATCCGCTGCGGATCCGCAGCCAAATCCGCTGCAGATCCGCAGCCAAATCCGCACCGTGTGCACATAGCCTAATTCTAACCCTAACCCTAGTTCTAACCCTAATTCTAGCCGTAACCCTAACGCCAGGTTCACACTGCGCTAGCAGCAGCCCGTTCAGCACATACGCTAACGAGCTGCTGCTAGCGCAAGTGTTGACGTTTGCATCGCACTAGCGCAGATAGAGCATCTGCTAGCTCTATCTGCGCTAGCAGTGACAGAGCTCGGAAGGGAAGGAGCGCCATTTGACTTTTTCAATGAAAAATTAGCTCCAATCATTAGCGGACACCATGTCGCATTTGCAGAGCCCCTGTGTGCCTAAACATTGGAGCTTCCCCACATGTGACCCCATTTTGGAAACTAGACCCCCCAAGGAACTTATCTAGATGCATAGTGAGCACTTTGAACCCCCAGGTGCTTCACAAATTGATCCATAAAAATGAAAAAGTACTTTTTTTTCACAAAAAATTTCTTTAGCCTCAATTTGTTCATTTCCACATGGGCAGCAGGATAAAATGGATCACAAAATGTATTGGACAATTTCTCCTTAGTACACTGATACCTCACATGTGGGGGTAAACCACTGTTTGGGCAGATGGCAGGGCTCGGAATGGAAGGAGCGCCATTTGACTTTTTGAATGAAAAATTAGCTCCAATCGTTAGCAGACACCATGTCACGTTTGGAGAGCCCCTGTGTGCCTAAACATTGGAGCTTCCCCACATGTGACCCCATTTTGGAAACTAGACCTCCCAAGGAACTAATCTAGATGTGCAGTGACCACTTTAAACCCTCAAGTGCTTCACAGAAGTTTGTAACGCAGAGCCGGGAAAATCAAAAATCATTTTTCTTTCCTCAAAAATTATTTTTTAGCTCACAATTTTTTATTTTCACAAGGGTAAAAGGAGAAATTGGACCCCAATAGTTGTTGTCCAGTTTGTCCTGAGTACGCTGGTACCCCATATGTGGGGGGAAGCACTGTTTGGGCACACGTCAGTGCTCGGAAGGGAAGTAGTAACTTTTGAAATGCAGACTTTGATGGAATGGTCTGCGGGCGTCGCGTTGCGTTTGCAGAGCCCCTGATGTGCCTAAACAGTAGAAACCCCCCACAAATGACCACATTTTGGAAACTAGACCCCCAAGGAACTTATCTAGACATGTGGTGAGCACATTGAGCCCCCAAGTGCTTCACAGAAGTTTACAACGCAGAGCCGTGAAAATAAAAAATCATTTTTCTTTCCTCAAAAATTATGTTTTAGCAAGCAATTTTTTATTTTCACAAGGGTAACAGGAGAAATTGGACCCCAATAATTGTTGCCCAGTTTGTCCCGAGTATGCTGGTACCCCATATGTGGGGGTAAACCACTGTTTGGGTGCACGTCGGGGCTCGGAAGGGAGGGAGCACCATTTGACTTTTTGAATGCAAGATTGACTAAAATCAATGGTGGCGCCATGTTGCGTTTGGAGACCCCTGATGTGCCTAAACCGTGGAAACCCCTCAATTCTAACTCCAACACTAACCCCAACACACCCCTAACCCTAATCCCAACTCTAGCCATAACCCTAATCACAACCCTAACCCCAACACACCCCTAACCCCAACACACCCCTAATCCCAACCCTAATCCAAAACCTAACCCCAACCTAACCATAACCCTAACCACAGCCTAATCTTAACCCTATTTCCAACCCTAGCCCTAATTCCAACCCTAAGGCTATGTGCCCACATTGCGGATTCGTGTGAGATTTTTCCGCACCATTTTTGAAAAATACGCAGGTAAAAGGCACTGCATTTTACCTGCGGATTTACCGCGGATTTCCAGTGTTTTTTGTGCGGATTTCACCTGTGGATTCCTATTGAGGAACAGGTGTAAAACGCTGTGGAATCCACACAAAGAATTGACATTTCCGCGCAGTATTTTCCGCACCATGGGTACAGCGAATTTGGTTTTCCATAGGTTTACATGGTACTGTAAACTTGATGGAAAACTGCTACGAATTTGCAGCGGCCAATCCGCTGCGGATCCGCAGCCAAATCCGCTGCGGATCCGCAGCCAAATCCGCTGCAGATCCGCAGCCAAATCCGCACCGTGTGCACATAGCCTAATTCTAACCCTAACCCTAGTTCTAACCCTAATTCTAGCCGTAACCCTAACGCCAGGTTCACACTGCGCTAGCAGCAGCCCGTTAAGCACATACGCTAACGAGCTGCTGCTAGCGCAAGTGTTGATGTTTGCATCGCACTAGCGCAGATAGAGCATCTGCTAACTCTATCTGCGCTAGCAGTGACAGACCCGGAAACGCTGCAGTCCGCGTCTCCGGGTCCGTCACTCAATGATGGCACATCCCTAGCGCACAGCCATTGTGGGCGTGCGCATGTGCATCACATGCGCACGCCCACAATGGCTGTGCGCTAGGGATCGCATTGTCTGACATTGCTGTCAATGGCGGCTGTAACGGACTACGTTATACCGCGTTTATGCCGCGGTGTAACGTAGTCCGTCAAACGTACTGCTTAGACACAGTGTGAACCAACCCTAACCCTAAAACCCTAACCCTAAAACCCTAACCCTAACCCTGCAAAGAAAAAAAATAAAAATTCTTTATTTTATTATTGTCCCTACCTATGGGGGTGATAAAGGGGGGGTTTATTTATTATTTTTTTTATTTCGATCGCTGTGATAGAACCTATCACAGCGATCAAAATGTACCTGTAACGAATCTGCCGGCGCATGCGCCCGCCATTTTGGAAGATGGCGGCGCCCATCGAACAGACGGACGGACACCGGGAGGGACACAGGTCGGTAAGTATGAAGGGGGGGGTGATCGGACAGGAGGACGGAGGGGAGCGGGGGACACTATATGACAGGATGGAGGACCGGAGGGGAGGAGATCGGTGGCGGTGGGGGGGGCTGATCGCGATCTCCAGCCATGGCTGATGCTATTGCAGCATCGGCCATGGCTGGATTGTAATATTTCACCAATTTTCATTGGTGAAATATTACTATCACTCTGATTGAAAGTGAAAGTGAAACATCACTTTCAACAGCCAATCAGAGCGATCGTAGCCACGGGGGGGCGAAGCCAACCCCCTGGGCTCAAGTACCACTCCCCCTGTCCCTGCAGGCCGGGTGAAATTACAGTTAACCCTTTCACCCGGCCTGCAGGAGCGCGATCCGACCATGACGCATATGCTGCGTCACAGGTCGGATTGGCACAGGTTTTCATGACGCATACGCTGCGTCAAAGGTCGGGAAGGGGTTAAAAATAGTCTGGGTGAAATGGTGTGTGAGGCTGAGGAAAAAGCCAATATGCTAAATTACTTTTTTTCATCAGTATTTACACAAGAAAATCCCATGGCAGACAATTATCAGTGATAACAAAAATTCCCCATTAAATGTCACCTGCTTAACCCACCAGGAAGTTTGGCGGCGTCTAAAAATCACTAATATTGACAAATCTCCGGGCCCAGATGGGATACACCCCCGAGTACTGCAGGAACTAAGTACAGTCATTGATAGACCATTATTTTTAATCTTTAAAGACTCCATAATAACAGGGTCTGCACCACAGGACTGGCATATAGCAAATGTGGTGCCAATATTTAAAAAGTGGACAAAACTGAACTTGGAAATTATAGGCCAGTAAGCTTAACCTATACTGTGGGTAAAATCCTAGAGGGTATTCTAAGGGATGCTATGCTGGAGTAACTGAGGAGGAATAACCTCATGACCCAATATCAACATGGGTTTACTAGGGACCGTTCCTGTCAGACTAATCTGATTAAGTTCTATGAAGAGGTAAGATCCGTACTGGACCAAGGGAACGCAGTGGACGTAGTGTATATGGCCTTTTCAAAAGCTTTTGATACGGTGCCACACAAAAAGTTGATACATAAAATGAGAACAATGGGGATAGTAGAACATATGTGTAAGTGGGTTAAGAGCTGGCTCAGGGATAGGAAACAAAGGGTGGCTATTAATGGAACACACTCAGAATGGGCCAGAGTTAGCAGTGGGGTAACACAGGGGTCAGTATTGGGCCCACTTCTTAACATATTTATTAATGACCTTGTAGGGGGCATGCAGAGTAAAATTTCAATATTTGCAGATAACTCTAAACTCTGCAGGGTAATCAATACAGAGGAGGACCATTTTATATTACAGGAGGATTTATGTAAACTAGAAGCTTGGGCTGATAAATGGCAAATGAGCTTTAATGGGGATAAATGTAAGGTCATGCACTTGGCTGGAGCAAATTAGATGTATAATGATGTGCTTAATTGTTTAACACTAGGCCAAACCGTCAATGAAAAAGACCTGGGTGTATGGGTGGATGACAAACTCACATTTAGTGGCCAGTGTCAGGCAGCTGATACAAAGGCAAATAAAATAATGGGATGCATTAAAAGAGTCATAGATGCTCATGAGGAGAACATAATTTTACCTCTATACAAGTCACTAGTTCGACCACACTTAGAATACTGTGTACAGTTCTGGTCTCCCGTGTATAAGTCATAGCTGAACTAGAGCGGGTGCAAAGAAGAGCGACCAAGGTTATTAGAGAACTGGGGGGTCTGCAATGCCAAGATAGTTTATTACACTTGGGGCTATTTAGTTTGGAAAAATGAAGGCTAAGGTGTGATCACATTTTAATGTATAAACATATGAGAGGAGAGTACAAAGACCTTTCTAATGACCTTTTTAACTCATAGACCTGAGAAGGGGACAAGGGGGCATCCTCTACATCTGGAGGAAAGAAGGTTTAAGCATAAGGAAAGAAGGTTTAAGCATAATCACAGACCCGGATTCTTTAACCCCTTAAGCCCCGAGGGTGGTTTGCACGTTAATGACCGGGCCAATTTTTACAATTCTGACCACTGTCCCTTAATGAGGTTATAACTCTGGAGCGCTTTAACGGATCTTGGCGATTCTGACATTATTTTCTCATGAGATATTGTACTTCATGTTAGTGGTAAAATTTATTCGATATAACTTGCGTTCACTTGTGAAAAAAACGGAAATTTGGCGAAAATTTTGAAAATTTTGCAATTTTCCAACTTTGAATTTTTATGCCCTTAAATCACAGAGATATGTCACGCAAAATACTTAATAAGTAACATTTCCCACATGTCTACTTTACATCAGCACAATTTTGGAACCAAATTTTTTTTTTGTTAGGGAGTTATAAGGGTTAAAAGTTGAACAGAAATTTCTAATTTTTACAACACCATTTTTTTTTAGGGACCACATCTCATTTGAAGTCATTTTGAGGGGTCTATATGATAGAAAATACCCAAGTGTGACACCATTCTAAAAACTGCACCCCTCAAGGTGCTCAAAACCACATTCAAGAAGTTTATTAACCCTTCAGGTGTTTCACAGGAATTTTTGGAATGTTTAAATAAAAATGAACATTTAACTTTTTTTCACACAAAATTTATTTCAGCTCCAATTTGTTTTATTTTACCAAGGGTAACAGGAGAAAATGGACCCCAAAAGTTGTTGTACAATTTGTCCTGAGTACGCTGATACCCCATATGTGGGGGTAAACCACTGGGCGCATGGCAGAGCTCGGACGGAAAGGAGCGCCATTTGACTTTTCAATGCAAAATTGACTGGAATTGAGATGGGACGCCATGTTGCATTTGGAGAGCCCCTGATGTGCCTAAACATTGAAACCCCCCACAAGTGACACCATTTTGGAAAGTAGACCCCCTAAGGAACTTATCTAGATGTGTGGTGAGCACTTTGACCCACCAAGTGCTTCACAGAAGTTTATAATGCAGATCCGTAAAAATAAAAAATCATATTTTTTCACAAAAATGATCTTTTTGCCCCGAATTTTTTATTTTCCCAAGGGTAAGAGAATAAATTAGACCACAAAAGTTGTTGTGCAATTTGTCCTGAGTACGACAATACCCCATATGTGGGGTAAACCACTGTCTGGGCGCATAGCAGAGCTCGGAAGGGAAGGAGCGCCATTTTACTTTTCAATGCAAAATTGACTGGAATTAAGATGGGACGCCATGTTGCGTTTGGAGAGCCCCTGATGTGCCTAAACATTAAAACCCCCCACAAGTGACCCCATATTGGAAACTAGACCTCCCAAGGAACTTATCTAGATATGTTGTGAGAACTTTGAACCCCCAAGTGTTTCACTAAAGTTTATAACGCAGAGCCGTGAAAATAAAAATTATTTTGTTTTTCACAAAAATGATTTTTTGGCCCCCAGTTTTGTATTTTCACAAGGGTAACAGGATAAATTGGACCCCAAAAGTTGTTGTCCAATTTGTCCTGAGTACGCTCATACCTCATATGTGGGGGGAAACTACTGTTTGGGCGCATGGCAGAGCTCGGAAGGGAAGGAGCGCCATTTGGAATGCAGACTTAGATGGATTGGTCTGCAGGCGTCACGTTGCATTTGCAGAGCCGCTGATGTACCTAAACAGTACAAACCCCCCACAAGTGACCCCATATTGGAAACTAGACCTCCCAAGGAACTTATCTAGATGTGTTGGGAGAACTTTGAACCCCTAAGTGTTTCACTACAGCTTACAGCACAAAGCCGTGAAAATAAAAAATCCTTTTTTTCCCACAAAAATGATTTTTAGCCCCCCATATTTTTATTTTCCCAAGGATAACAAGAGAACTTGGACCCCAAAATTTGTTGTCCAATTTGTCCCGAGTACGCTGATACCCCATATGTTGGGGTAAACCCCTGTTTGGGCGCATGGGAGAGCTCGGAAGTGAAAGAGCACTGTTTTACTTTTTCAATGCAGAATTGGCTGGAATTGAGATCGGGCGCCATGTCGCCTTTGGAGAGCCCCTGATGTGCCTGAACAGTGGAAACTCCCCAATTCTACCTGAAACCCTAATCCAAACACACCCCTAACCCTAATCCCAACTGTAACCCTAACCACACCCCTAACCCTGACACACCCCTAATTCTAATCCCAACCCTAATCCCAACCGTAAATGTAATCCAAACCCTAACCCTAACTTTAGCCCCAACCCTAACCCTAGCCCCAACCCTAACCCTAACTTTAGCCCCAACCCTATCCCTAACTTTAGCCCCAACCCTAACTTTAGCTCCAACCCTAGCCCCAACCCTAATCCTAACCCTAACCCTAACCCGAAAATGGAAATAAATACATTTTTTTAATTTTATTATTTTTCCCTAACTAAGGGGGTGATGAAGGGGGGGTTTGATTTACTTTTATGGCGTTTTTTATATCGGATTTTTATGATTGGCAGCTGTCACACACTAAAAGACGATTTTTATAGCAAAAAAGTTTTTGTGTCTCCACATTTTGAGACCTATAATTTTTCCATATTTTGGTCCACAGAGTCATGTGAGGTCTTGATTTTTGTGGGATGAGTTGACGTTTTTATTGGTAACATTTTCGGACACGTGACAGTTTTTGATCACTTTTTATTCCGATTTTTGTGAGGCAGAATGACCAAAAACTAGCTATTCATGAATTTCTTTTGGGGGAGGCGTTTATACCGTTCCACGTTTGGTAAAATTGATAAAGCAGTTTTATTCGTCGGGTCAGTACGATTACAGCGATATCATTTATATCATTTTTTTATGTTTTGGCGCTTTTATACGATAAAAGCTATTTTATAGAAAAAATAATTATTTTGGCATCGCTTTATTCTGAGGGCTATAACTTTTTTTTTTTTTTGGTTATGATGCTATATGGTGGCTCGTTTTTTGCGGGACAAGATGACGTTTTCAGCGGTACCATGGTTATTTATATCCGTCTTTATGATCGCGTGTTATTCCACTTTATGTTCAGCGGTATGATAATAAAGCGTTGTTTTTTGGCTCGTTTTTTTTTTTTTTCTTACGGTATTCACTGAAGGGGTTAACTAGTGGGACAGTTTTATAGGTTGGGTCGTTACGGACGCGGCGATACTAAATATGTGTACTTTTATTGTTTTTTTGGTTTGCACAGCACTCTGTCAGATCGGCAATCTGACATACAGCCGTGCAGGCTTACCAGCGCCTGCACGGCACCCGGAAGTACTCCCTGCAGGACCCGGATGCAGCCCCGCGCCATTTTGGATCCGGGGACTGCAGGGAGGAGACGATCAGTACAAGGTTAGTACATCGCCTTGTACCGATCGTCTCAGGGAAGCACGCAGGGAGCCCCCTCCCTGCGCGATGCTTCCCTGTACCGCTGGTACACCGCGATCATGTTTGATCGCAGTGTGTTGGGGGTTAATGTGCCGGGGGCGGTCCGTGACCGCTCCTGGCACATAGTGCCGGATGTCAGCTGCGATAGGCAGCTGATACCCGCCCGCGATCGGCCGCGCTCCCCCCGTGAGCGCGGCCGATCGCTATGACGTACGATCCCGTCGGTGGGAATTAAGGCCCACCCCACCTCGACGGGATAGTACGTCATATGGGATTAAGGGGTTAAGAGCAGTGAGACTATGGAACTCTCTGCTGTATGATGTTGTAATGAGTGATTCATTACTAAAATTTAAGAGGGGACTGGATGCCCTTCTTGAAAAGTATAATGTTACAGGTTATATATAATAGTTTCCTTGATAGGGCGTTGATCCATGGAACTAGTCTGATTGCCATATGTGGAGTCGGGAAGGAATTTTTTTCCCCAATGTGAAGCTTACTGTTTGCCACATGGGTTTTCTTTTGCCTTCCTCTGGATCAACATGTTAGGGCATGTTAGATTAGGCTATGGATTGAACTACTGTAGATGGACTTAAAGTCATCCTTCAACCTTAATACCGTATATACT
This sequence comes from Ranitomeya variabilis, assembly GCF_051348905.1. Classification (NCBI taxonomy): domain Eukaryota; kingdom Metazoa; phylum Chordata; class Amphibia; order Anura; family Dendrobatidae; genus Ranitomeya; species Ranitomeya variabilis. The sequence continues at coordinate 235,196,408 of NC_135237.1, forward strand.
CGAGTATAAGCCAAGATTTTCAGCCCATTTTTTTGGGCTGAAAGTCCCCCTCTCGGCTTATACTCGAGTCATACCCCGGGTTCGGCAGGGGAGGGGGAGCGGGGGCTGTCTAATTATACTCACCTGCTCCCGGCGCAGTCCCTACAGGTCCCTGGTTCCCGGCGCCGCAGCTTCATCCTGTACTGAGCGGTCACATGGTACCGCTCATTACAGTAATGAATATGCTGCTGCACCTCCCATAGGGGTGGAGCCGCATATTCATTACTGTAATGAGCGGTACCATGTGATCACTCAGTACAGGAAGAAGCTGAGGTGCCGGGGACCAGGGACTGCACCATGCCAGGAGCAGGTGAGTATATTGGGAAGGGGGAGCACTGCGCGATATTCACCTGCTCCTCATTCCGGCACTGCTCCGTCTTCAGCGTCTTCTGCACTGACGCTCAGGTCAAAGGGCGCAGTGACGTAGTTAGTGCGCACCCTCTGCCTGAACACCAGTGCAGAAGACGCTGAAGATGGAGCGGCGTCGGAACGAGGAGCAGGTGAATATTGAAAGTGCCGGGGGCCTGAGCGACGTAGAGGTGAGTATGGGATTATTTTTTTTTAATCGCAGCAATAGCAAATGGGGCAGTTGTCTGTATGGAGCATCTTATTGGGCCATAACGTTTGTGCAGCACTATATGGGGCAAGTGTCTGTATGGAGCATCTTATGGGGCTATAATCAACGTTTGTGCAGCACTATATTGGGTAAGTGTCTGTATGGAGCATCTTATGGGGCCATAATCAAGGTTTGTGCAGCACTATATGGGGCAAATATCTTTATGGAGCATCTTATGGGGCCATAATTAACGTTTGTGCAGCACTATATGGGGCAAATATCTTTATGGAGCATCTTATGGGGCCATAATTAACATTTGTGGAGCATTATATGGGGAAAATATCTTTATGGAGCATCTTATGGGGCCATTATTAACCTTTATGCAGGATTATATGGGGCATATTTTAATATGAAGCATCTTATGGGGCCATCATAAACTTTATGGAGCATTATATGAGGCTCCTGATTCAATATGGATATTCAAAAACCCTTAACCTACTGATGTCTCAATTAATTTTACTTTTATTGGTATCTATTTTTACTTTGACATTTAACGGTAGCTGCTGCATTTCCCACCCTACTCGAGTCATTAAGTTTTCCAGGTTTTTTGTGGCAAAATTAGGGAGGTCGGCTTATACTCGGGTCGGCTTATACTCGAGTATATACGGTAGCTATGTTACTATGTTACTTTGTAAAGTTAGCTAATAAAACACCAATCGCTAGCAGCTTTAAAATAAATCCCCCAAATTTCTATAAATACATCAATGCCAAAAAGAAAAAAGGATGGTATCGGCTCCTTAAAAGATGATAATAAGAAAATAATTATAGAGGAAAAAGAAAAGACAAATATATTAGACAGGCAATTTTCAACCGCGTTCACCAATGATCTGACTGTTTAAGGGATCATTCAAGACAAGAATCAACATTTACCATCTGATATAACTGGTTTGAAACAAGTAGAAGTATGCCTGTGTTTGAACAAATAAAATATTGACAAATACCCTGGTCCAGATGACAATTATCCATGGATACTGAGGGAATTGAGCTCAATAAATGACAGACCGCTGTATCTCATATTGTAAGACTCTCTTGTGACAGACTTGGTGCCACAGGACTGGAGGGTAGCTGACGTGATAATGATATTTAAGAAAAGTAAGAAGGTGAATCCATGCAACTACCATCAGTTAAGTCTGACATCAGTAGTGTGCAAAGTTTTTGATGGCATTATAAGAGATGCCCTGCAGAAATATATTGCAGAGAATATAATAACTGACAACAGCACAGATTCATGAAAGATAAGTTGTGTTTAACCAACATGTTGGGTTTCTACAAGGAGATAAATGCAAATCCAGATGCTGGAAATGCAACTGATGTGATTTATCTGGACTTTGCAAAGGCATTTGATACTGTACTACATACATTAGGGTACGTTCACAAAGGACTTTTTTGCTGCGTATTTTTGCTGCGTTTTTTTATGCTAATTTTCAGCTGCTTTTTACAGTACCAGCAAAGCCTATGAGATTTCAGAAATCTCATGCACACACATTGGGTTTTTGTTTGATCAGTATTTTCTGCCTTGCTGCATTTTTTGGACATAGGGCATGTCACTTCTTTCAGCGTTTTTGCTGCGTTTTTGCAGCGTTTATTCACCCATTGACTTGAATGGGTGATGGAAAAAACGCTGCAAAAACGCAGCAAAAACGCATGTAGCATTATTTGCTGCGTTTTTTGTGCAGAAAAATCATGGCCAGCAGGAAGTGATCTCACAGCCAAGAGCTTAGGGGTGTGGTTAGTGAGGTGTGAAGAGCCATTGTGAGGTGTGAAGAGCCATTGTGAGGTGTCCTGATTGTGATCTATTATTAGGGAGTTTCTGGTAGTGAGGTGTTAGGCTATGTGCACATGTCAGGATTTTGTCAGGATTTTGTCAGAATTTTTCCTCAGGATTTGTAGCCAAAACCAGGAGTGGAACAATTAGAGGAAAAAGTATAATAGAAACATATGCACCACTTCTGCATTTATCACCCACTCCTGGTTTTGGCTACAAAACCTGATGAAAAAGCCTGGCAAAATCCTGACAAAATCCTGCCAAAATCCTGACGTGTGCACATAGCCTTAGCCATGTCTTGGTATAGGAGGATGAGCATTAATGTTTCCCAACTAATCATGGAGGTAATATTTTTTTTAATTTGTGATATATCTATCTATCCGATTGTTTGCAATGGTACACTTTGCGATGCTCATGTGCTGTTATGTACATGTTCATGTGTTCTGCATGTGTATGTTTTGTATCTTCCTTGTCATGAATGTTGGCTTCATTTCATCTTGCATTTGGTAATTACTTTTTCATTTATTTTTCCAAGGTGGAAGCAATGCCTGTAATTTGGGATGTAGCTTGCCCAAACTACAGTGATCGTCAAAAAAAGGCCGATGCATGGCATGTAATTCGCCGTAAAATGTTCCCCCGCTGGGATGAAGGCGATGCTAAGCTCCACTGGGGTCACTCAACTTTATTATCATGCACAAATAGACAAAAAAACGCACCAAAACCGCACAAAAAACTCATCTATTATAAGCAGCTGAAAATTGGCATAAAAAACACAGCAAATATACGCAGCAAAAAAGTCCTGTGTGAACTTACCCACAAAACGCACCAAATACGCACCAAAAAAACGCACCTAAATTAGCATAAAAAAACGCAGCAAAAATATGCAGCAAAAAAGTCCTGTGTGAACTTACCCTTACTTGCAAAAGTATTCCCCCCATTTGGCTTTTTACCTATTTTGTTACATTACTATTTGTTTTTACATATTTTTGTAATACGATTTTTGTGTGATGCATCAGCATTAAATAGACTGTCGTGGTGAAGTGAAGTGAGAGAAATACAACCCTTGGCAAAAATTATGGAAATCACCGGCCTTGGAGTATGTACATTCAGTTTTTTTATTTTGTAGAAAAAAAAACAGATCACAGACATGGCACAAAACTAAAGTTATTTCAAATGGCAACTATCTGGCTTTTACCACTTCCCGACCTGTGACGCCACGTAGGCGTCATGAAAGTCGGTGCCAATCTGACCTGTGACGCCTATGTGGCGTCATGGAGGGATCGCGTCCCTGCAGATGGGGTGAAAGGGTTAACTCCAATATCACCCGATCTGCAGGGACAGGGGGAGTGGTACTTCAGCTTCACCCCTTCGTGGCTACGATCGCTCTGATTGGCTGTTGAAAGTGAAACAGCCAATCAGAGCGATTTGTAATATTTCACCTATGAAAACTGGTGAAATATTACAATCCAGCCATGGCCGATGCTGCAATATCATCGGCCATGGCGGGAAACCCTGATCTGCCCCCACCGCCACCGATCGCCTCCCCAGTCCTCCGTCCTGTGCTCCGCTCCCCCGTTCTGTCCACTCCCCCATGCTCTGATCCCACCCCCCCATGCTCCAATCCCCCCCGTGCTCCGATCCCACCCCTCATACTTACCGAGCCTCCCGGTGTCCGTCCGTCTGCTCCATGGGTGTCGCCATCTTCCAAAATGGCGGGCGCATGCTGGCCGGCAGATTCGTTCCAGGTACATTTTGATCACTGTGATAAATCCTATCACAGTGATCAAAATAAAAAAAATAGTAAATTAACCCCCCCTTTTATCACCCCCATAGGTAGGGGCAATAATAAACTAAAGAAAATATATTTACTTTTATTTTTCCACTAGGGTTAGGGTTAGAACTAGGGTTAGGGTTAGAATTAGGCTATGTGCACACAGTGCGGATTTGGCTGTGGATCCGCGGCGGATTGGCCGCTGCGGATTTGTAGCAGTTTTCCATCAGGTTTACAGTACCATGTAAACCTATGGAAAACCAAATCCGCTGTGCCCATGGTGCGGAAAATACAGCGTGGAAATGCTGCATTGTATTTTCCGCAGCATGTCAATTCTTTGTGCGTATTCCGCAGCGTTTTACACTTGTTCCTCAATAGGAATCCGCAAGTGAAATCCGCGGTAAATCCACAGGTAAAACGCAGTGCATTTTACCTGCGGATTTTTCAAAAATGGTGCGGAAAAATCTCACACGAATCCGCAACGTGGGCACATAGCCTTAGGGTTAGGGTTGGAATTAGAGTTAGGGTTGGAATTAGGGCTAGGGTTGGACATAGGGTTAAGATTAGGCTTGTGGTTAGGGTTAGGGTTAGGGGTATGTTGGGATTAGGGTTGGGATTAGGGTTAGGGTTGGGATTAGGGGATTAGGGTGTAAGAATCAGGCTGCACTCAGATGTCATCCGAGTGAAGTCCTGTAACTACTACTGCTGTGACTAGTGTGACAAAGACGGAGACGTAAAGGAACGAAGGGGTGGACCCACTGGACCGTGACAACGATCCTCCCACGGGCGAGCTGAACAGATGTAACCGCCCCCTATACAGGGAGCATTAGGGGCAGGCCCGTGAGAGACTATCGCCACGACAGCTGGAAGACAGGGTGATGAAGGCTGTTAACTGGTTCATGCAGCTTTACATGAACACCCGAGCCTTACACTATGGCTGGTCCAAATAACTAAAGCAATTGTTACCATCCACCTCTCGTGTCTCCCCTTTTCCTCATAGTTTGTAAGCTTGCGAGCAGGGCCCTCATTCCTCCTGGTATCTATTTTGAACTGTGATTTCTGTTATGCTGTAATGTCTATTGTCTGTACAAGTCCCCACTATAAGTTGTAAAGGGCTGCGGAATATGTTGGCGCTATATAAATAAAAATTATTATTATTATTATGAAGTGGTACAAGAAAGAAGCACGAATCCGGAAGATAACTGAGGACAGGCTGGAGAGTGAAGCAGGGACGGTGCTGTGAAAGCAGAAAAGCAAGCAGGACTACGTGGAGGTAGACTGGATGAGGAACTAGGACAAGACCTAGGGAAATGAGTAAGAAGCACAAGGTCAGGCAAATGAGACGCAGGACAATAGTGCGGCCAAGGTCAGTTGCAAGTACAAATGATCACAAGGCAAGGTTTGGAGGAAGAGGCGGACTAATAAGGCCAGTGCTGTGAGCACTTCCGGGTTGGAGTTCTCCAGGGAAAAGAGAGGTAAAGATAGAGTGGCAGGGAGACTCTCAGAGACGTACGCGCACAGCGCTGAACCAAGCGTGCACGCGCAGCCGGCGAGAAGCAGAGTCCGGGCGCGCACGCAAATGAGAGGACGCCGGACGGGAACCTGTGGCAAAGAAGGCATGCCGAGGCGCCGAAGACAGGTGAGTGCAAGAGGGAGCAGGTGGAAGCGAAGATGTAACATAGGGTTAGGGGTGTGTTGGGGTTAGGGTTGTGATTAGGGTTATGGCTAGAGTTGGGATTAGGGTTAGGGGTGTGTTGAGGTTAGTGTTGGAGTTAGAATTGAGGGGTTTCCACTGTTTAGGCACATCAGGGGTCTTCAAACGCAACATGGCGCCACCATTGATTCCAGCCAATCTTGCGTTCAAAAAGTCAAATGGTGCTCCCTCCCTTCCGAGCCCTGACGTGCGCCCAAACAGTGGTTTACCCCCACATATGGGGTACCAGCATACTCAGGACAAACTGGGCAGCAAATACTGTGGTCCAATTTCTCATATTACCCTTGCAAAAAAAAAAAAAAATTGCTTGCTAAAACATAATTTTTGAGGAAAGAAAAATGATTTTTTATTTTCACGGCTCTGCGTTATAAACTTCTGTGAAGCACTTGGGGGTTCAAAGTGCCCACCACACATCTAGATAAGTTCCATGGGGGGTCTAGTTTTCAAAATGGGGTCACTTGTGGGGGGTTTCTACTGGTTAGGCACATCAGGGGCTCTGCAAATGTAACATGATGCCCGCAGACCATTCCATCAAAGTCTGCATTCCAAAACATCACTACTTCCCTTCTGAGCCCCAACATGTGCCCAAACAGTGGTTCCCCCCCCCCACATATTGAGTATCAGCATACTCAGGACAAACTGGACAACAACTTTTGGGGTCCAATTTCTCCTGTTACTCTTGTGAAAATAAAAAATTGAGGGCTACAAAATAATTTCTGAGGAAAGAAACATGATTTTGTATTTTCACGGCTCTGCGTTATAAACTTCTGTGAAGCACTTGGGGGTGTAAAGTGTCACCGCACATCTCGATTAGTTCCATGGGAGGTCTAGTTTCCAAAATGGGGTCACATGTGGGGGAGCTCCAATGTTTAGGCACACAGGGGCTCTCCAAACGCGACATGGTGTCCGCCAATGATTGGAGCTAATTTATCATTCAATAAGTCAAATGGCGCTCCTTCCCTTCCGAGCCCTGCCGTGTGCCCAAACAGTGGTTTACCCCCACATGTAAAGTATCAGTATACTCAGGAGAAATTGCCCAACACATTTTAGGATCCATTTTATCCTGTTGCCCATGTGAAAATTAAAGAATTGAGGCTAAAAAAATATTTTGTGAAAAAAGTACTTTTTCATTTTTACGGATCAATTTGTGAAGCACCTGTGGTTCAAAGTGCTCACTATGCATCTAGATAAGCTCCTTGGGGGGTCTAGTTTCCAAAATGGGGTCACTTGTGGGGGAGCTCCAATGTTTAGGCACACAGGGGCTCTGCAAACACGACATTGTGTCCGCTAAAGATCGGAGCCAATTTTTCATTGAAAAAGTCAAATGGCGCTCCTTCCCTTCCGAGCCCTGTCGGTGGTTCCCCCCCATATGGGGTATCGGCGTACTCAGGACAAATTGTACAATAACTTTTGGGGTCCAGTTTCTCTTTTTACCTTTGGGAAAATAAAAAAATTGTTGCTAAAAGATCATTTTTGTGACTAAAAAGTTAAATGTTCATTTTTTTCCTTCCATGTTGCTTCTGCTGCTGTGAAGCACCTGAAGGGTTAATAAACTTTTTGAATGTGGTTTTGAGCACCATGAGGGGTGCAGTTTTTAGAATGGTGTCACTTTTGGGTATTTTCAGCCATATAGACCCCTCAAACTGACTTCAGATGTGAGGTGATCCCTAAAAAAATGGTTTTGTAAATTTTGTTGTAAAAATGAGAAATCGCTGGTCAAATTTTAACCCTTATAACTTCCTAGCAAAAAAAATTTTGTTTCCAAAATTGTGCTGATGTAAACTAAATATGTGGATAATGTTATTTGTTAACTATTTTGTGTCATATATCTCTCTCGTTTAACAATAAAAATTCAAAATTAGAAAATTGCGAAATTTTCAAAATTTTCTCCAAATTTCCATTTTTTTCACAAATAAACGCAAAAATTATCGACCTAAATTTACCACTATCATGAAGCCCAATATGTCACGAAAAAACATTCTCAGAACCGCTAGGATCCGTTGAAGCGTTCCTGAGTTATTACCTCATAAAGGGACACTGGTCAGAATTGCAAAAAACGGCCAGGTCATTAAGGTCAAAATAGGCTGGGTCATGAAGGGGTTAAGAAACACTAAAAGAAATCAAGAACAAAATATGTGGTAGTCAGTAATGGTTACTTTTTTAATCAAGCATAACACATCACCGCACACAATCTCGCCCCCAACACATCACCGCACACAATCACGCCCCCCACCCCATCACCGCACACAATCACGCCCCCCAACACATCACCGCACACAATCACACCCCCCACCCCATCACCGCACACAATCACGCCCTCCCACCCCATCACCACACACAATCCCGCCCTCCCACCCCATCACCGCACACAAATCCCGCCCTCCCACCCCATCACCGCAGACAAAACCCACCCTCCCACCCCATCACCGCACACATTCCCGCCCTCCCACCCTATCACCGCACACAATCATGCCCTCCCACCCCATCACCACACACAATCCCGCCCCCCACCCCATCACCGCACACAATCCCGCCCCCCACCCCATCACCGCACACAATCCCGCCCCCCACCCCATCACCGCACACAATCCCCCCTCTCACCCCATCACCGCACACAATCCCACCCTCCCACCCCATCACCGCACACAATCCCACCCTCCCACCCCATCACCGCACACAATCCCACCCTCCCACCCCATCACCGCACACAATCCCACCCTCCCACCCCATCACCGCACACAATACCACCCTCCCACCCCATCACCGCACACAAAAATCACCGCACACAATCCCACCCCATCACCGCACACAATCCCACCCTCCCACCCCATCACAGCACACAATCCCACCCTCCCACCCCATCACCGCACACAATACCACCCTCCCACCCCATCACCGCACACAACACACAATCCCGCCCCCCACCCCATCACCACCCACAATCCCGCCCCCCACCCCATCACCACCCATAATCCCGCCTCCCCACCCCATCACCACCCATCTTTGAAAATTCCGAAAATGACTATACATTTAATTGTGTTTACAGAGAAATTTTTACTTAATTCATGTTTCGTTATAAAATTTGTTTAGATGATGGAATGAATAAAAAAATGCACATCTTACTGAATCCAGTTTTTATTTACAGTGTAAAATCAAAAACAATGTATTTTTAGTATTATTCAGATTTTCAAAGATTATTATTGTTATTAACTTCATTTTAAGTTAAATTACCACCTGCGTAAGCGCTATTGAATGTTGTCATTATTTACTTTAGTTTAATCACCAGCAGCGTTAATTAGATAGCAATGAGCGTGCCAAGCGTTAGCTGGCTGGAAACATCTAGTCTTCAAAATATCAACATAAACTTGTGCATTTATTGGACACTTTTCTTATCCCATCAATTGAAAGGATGTTTGGGGATGATGAAATCATTTTTCAAGATGCTAATGCAACCTGCCATAGAGCAAAAACTGTGAAAACATTCCTTGAAAAAAGACACATAAGGTCAATGTCATGGCCTGCAAATAGTCCGGATCTCAATCCAATTGAAAATCTTTGGTGAAAGTTGAAGAAAATGATCCATAACAAGGCTCCAACCTGCAAAGCTGATCTGGCAACAGCAATCAGAGAAAGTTGGAGCCAGATTGATGAAGAGTACTGTTTGACACTGATTAAGTCCATGCCTCAGAGACTGCAAGCTGTTATAAAAGCCAGAGCTGGTGCAACAAAATACAAGTGATGTTTTGGAGTGTTTTTTTTTGTTTGTTTGTTTTTCATGATTCCATAATTTTTTCCTCAGAATTGAGTATATGTATGTAAACTTTTGAGCACAACTGTAGTTGTGGCAGTTGACCACATTTTTTTTTTTAGAGTAAAAAAAGTACTATATATACACTATATGGTGGCCCGATTCTAACGCATCGGGTATTCTAGAATATGTATAGTAGTATATAGCACAGCCCACGTAGTATATAGCATAGCCCATGCAGTATATAGCACAGCCCAGGTAGTATATAGCACAGCTCATGTAGTATATAACACAGCTTACGTAGTATATAGCATAGCCACGCAGTAAATAACACAGCCCACATAGTGTATATAGCACAGCCCATATATTGTATAGCACAGCCCACGTAGTATATAGCACAGCTCACGTAGTATATAGCACAGCTCACGTAGTATATAACACAGCTCACGTAGTATATAACACAGGCACGCAGTATATTGCCCTGTCACGCAGTATATAACACAGCCCACGTAGTATATAGCAGAGAGACATATATAACACAGGCCGCGTAGTATATAACACAGGCCACGTAGTATATTGCACAGCCACGTAGTATATAGCAATATGGGCACCATATCCCTGTTAAAAAAAAGAATGAAAATAAATAGTTACATACTCACCTTTCGGTGGCCCCCAGATCCAGGCCAGGCGTTTAGCGATGCTCCTCGCGACGCTCCGGTCCCAAAAATAAATTGCAGCAATAACACGTGATGATGTAGCGGTCTCACAAGACCGCTACGTCATCTCCGGTCATTGCTGCAATGGATTCTTGGGACCGGAGCGTCGCAAAGAGCGGGAAAGGCTGCCGCGGACGCCGGAAGGTGAGAATATAATGATTTTTTTTTTATTATTATTATTTTTAACATATGTTTTTACTATTGATGCTGCATAGACTGCTAAAACCCTATGTGGCCGCTGACTGGAGGGAAGTATGGAGGGGGGCGGTGGCGGTAGCTTTCTGGAGACCGTCCCGGGTCCGTCCGTCCATGAGAGGAGCAGATGTACGTGCGGTGGTGAGAGCAGCAGAGGCGCCATGTCCGGCAGTGCAGGAGCAGCACACGGCCCGCGCATAAGAATAACAGGACACGTGTGTAGATGACGGAGAAGCCGAGGGCCCGGCCGGGAGTGTGGCTCACACGGGGCACCCTGCAGGACTCCACAGTGCCAGCACATGGGCTGGCTTCGAAGAGCTGTTCACGTGTGGGGTGATAGTCCGCTTTTCCTGTAGTCCAGCACTGAGGCCTCTGCTGGTGGAGGACATCGTAGCTGCTCCCGGGAGTGTGCGGAGCCCCGGGCACAGGTCAGATGATGGCGGCCGCTGTGATCTCCCCGTTGAATTGCCGTGTCTTGCAACGTGAGCGCTCGCTGCTTCCTCCCCATTACAACCTCGTGCACCATGTGCGGGTCATGTTTCAGCAGTGACGCACGTAGGGGGCACTGACTGGATGGAAATAGGGAGGGACTAATTCTCGGCCGGACTGTGCCTGTCGCTGATTGGTTGCTGCCAGCCGGCCGCGACCATTCAGCGACCAGGGAATTCCGTTACAGACAGACAAACAGATGGAAGTACCCCTTAGATGATTATATATATAGATTCATAGAGTAATACGTGCTTTGTGGTAAATTTAGGTGTTATGTAACACTCAAAAAAGGGTTGATTTTTTTTCTGAATTCAATTACTAATTTATAGAGTATTACTTGCTTTTTTTTCATTTTGGTGTTATAGAACACTCAAAAAAGTTTTAAAAGTATTTTCTGGGTTTAATTACTCACCCATAGAAGATTACATGCTTTGTGATAAATTTCATTATTATATAACTCTAAAAAAAAATTGATTTTTTTCTCTAGATTTAATTACTCATCCATAGAGTATTACATGCTTTCTGTTACATTACAGTGTTATATAGCACTCAAAAATAGAGTTGTAAAATTTTTCTCGACTCAATTACAATTATACAGTATGACGTGCTTTATGGTACATTTTGGTATTTCAACCAGCTAGCAGTAGATACGGAATACTTGCCTCAAAGGCTGCAAGAGCTGATGGCTGGCACCATGGTCATGTTCCCCAAAATGGAGAGGCAACATCAAAGGTATGTGGAGGGTGTGATACGAGAAGGAAGAAAGCAGGATAAACCCTTCATGAGAAATGAACGGGCCTGGGTGAGGCTCCAAGCAAGGAATCTAACTGACCGATTCAGACACAGAAGATATCCAAAAAGTATCATCTCCAGAGCCTTTCAGCAGGCCAAGCATACTGATCATCAAGATTTATTCCAGCCTCGTACACTTGAGTCCACTAGATCTTTGAGCCTCATAACTACTTTTAATAATTTATGGTATGGTATCCACAAGATTCTGAATAAAAACTGGGATATTTTGCTAAGTGAATCTATGCTAGCTCTCCACATATTGACATTACAGAAAATGGTGGCCAGACAAGCAATGAACTTTAAAGGGAACCTGTCACCTCCCTGGGCCTCTTCAGGTAAAAGAGCCACCTTCAGCACCACTAAGGCTGCATTCTGTGAAGGTGGCTATTATGTTTTGTAACCCTAAGAATGCTGAAATAATTACTTTTATAAATTTTGCACCATACCTCTATTGAGTCAGGGAGGTATGATTTTTCCCTTACTCAAGTGCCTTGCAGCCATCCATCATCCCACTGGGCGCCGCCTCCTCTCTTGTGCCGTCACCCGTGCCTGCAATTATGTCTCAGGCATGCACCGGGCACGCTTGCCCTGGAACTTGCATCAAGTGATGTAAGATTGCGCTTGGGCACAGTGCCAGATTCCAAGCCCTGCAGTGTGAATACATCATAACACACTGCGGGGCGGGATCTACTTACATCACTTGATGTAAGTTCCAGGGCAGCGCACACAGCACATGCCCGAGAAATAATTGCAGAGCGCAGGCGGCGGTGATGGCTCAAGACAGAGAGGAGGTAGCACCCAGTGGGATGATGGATGGCTGAGAGGCGCTTGAGTCAGGGAGAAATCATATGGTATGGGGTGAAATTTATAAAAGTGATTTTTTCAGCATTGCTAGGGATACTAAGCATAAGAGTCGCCTTCACAGAATGCAGCCTTAGTGCTGCTGAAGGTGGCTCTTTTATCTTAATAGGCCCTGGGGGAGTGATAGGTCTCCTTTAAGGATACCTTATGCCAAAGCCATTATATTCGACCTATGAAGTGGCTAAACAGAAGCTTCAGAACTTTTGGCACATACCCCCTCTCCCTTTCAGATTCATCCTAAGGCTTTGTTTAATTGCAGATCTTGCAATATTTTCTATGCCATCATCTGTGATTGTCCTAAAGTGTATGTCGGCCAGAGCACACATGAATTGAGGAGAAGAACACAGCAACATTTATCTAACATTTCCACTGCAAAAAAAGACAAGGAGAAGGATAAAACTTCAGCTTCTGTAACCTTACAATTCCTAGAGGTCCATAGAAGCCAAACAACTGTATTTAAGGTAGTGGCTCTGGAAGGAATAAAGACTAATATCAGGGGAGGAAATATCGCAAGCAATAATTTAAGATGTGAATCCAAATGGATACACAATCTACAAAGTCATTCTCCCATGGGCTAAATGAGGAGTTATTGTTTACAGGCTTTTATAAGTAGTTGTAAACTCATTAGTTATTTTGTGTGGATTCTCTTTTTCTCTCTTCTTCCTTTGGACACCTGTGCTACTATCCACTATTTGACACCAGCCAACATTCTGTTCTCTCTTTTGGTGTGTAGACTGTAGAGATTGTACTCACTCAGGTGCGGCAGGAGGAAGACAGGAGGCTCGTTTCTTTAAAAAAGTCTGTCTAGGTTTATTTGCTCCATTAACCCTTAAGCAACAACAAAAGGCAAACGGCCTTTAGAGCAGGCAAAACAACACAAAATGTCCTTAGTCGGGTTCTGCTACTTCAGGCCTGTTGGCACACAGGCAGGGCAATGTCCAGCACACAGGCTCGCTCTGGAGCCACACACACAGGAGGGCTTTTCCCTCCCTAGACACAGACCATGTTCCAAATAGCCTCCATTATGTAGGCTGAACCACACCCACAGGTGAGGTATGTGGGTAGCCTGACCTGCCCATCTCTCATAGCTACCTGCAACCCAGACCCAGGTGCACTACACGACATCTTAGTGCTTACGTGCGCTAAAGAAAAATACTCTGAGTTACATCACAGGGAGCAGCCATCCCTGTGACACATACCTCCCCATTGATTATGTGGCCATTAGCCTCCTTACAACACATATACATTTTCTTCTGGCCTTTGGACAGTGGTCATTTTATGAACTTCCTGTTTGTTGTAATCCTTACCGCTTTGTTTATAATTGATAAGCACCGAACATGGGACTTTTTTATAATCCTTTGTCTTATCCCATTTAATATTTTACACACTTACTGTGGATGTGTTGCTGTGTCTTTACTGGACTTTGATCTTGTACATCTTGAAACTGATACCGGTAGCCTGTTTATGTGATTTTGGACATTATGCATTTTGTGTAATCATAGAGCCTTTACCTTTTCTGCGTTAGACTTGCTCTTTTTGATGGATAATGGTGGACCGTACTTAGAAATGAACATCTAGCCAATTTGAAGAGAATCCCAATATAACCAGTACTCTACTCTTTATGAGATAAGACATATTCTTGATCTATGGGTGTTTAAGGCCTCTCGTCACCTAATCTGTAATCAGTATAGACCGTACAAACACTTGTAGTGTCTTCATGATCATATTCTTTATGACGTATTCTTGATCTACAGTTGTGCTCAAAAGTTTATATAACTGTCATGTCGGACGCTGTTCAGACCAGGTCGTCCGACAGACAGCGGTAATTCCGCTTTTGACCACTATTTGCTCATTGGCGTCGGCTAGATTTTATCTAGCTGTTCCGGGGTTAATTTACCTGATCCTCGGATTGGAAGCTGGGCCATGCCCATTGCCTTTAAATAGTTCTCCTGATCATTGGGCATCGCCAATTATAGCTTCTGTCTTGTGCGTTATCTCGGTCTGGAGTGGAGAGCTGGTTGTTGGAGAATCGTTGCTGGTGGTGTATTTTCCTTTGTCTTATTTACTCCTTCCTATATTTGTATTTATTTTGCCCTGCATTTATAGTGTATTCCTGAGTGACTGCGGCGTGGTGTATATTTTCCTTTATCCTTGTCTGTGCTTACTGTGGGTATTGGTGTATTGCATTCACTGGGTGGTGGGCGGAGGTTTTCAGCCTAGGGTTGAAACAGGAGGCAGGGTGAGGTTCGAGGCCTGGACATGCACACCATCAGTGTAAACTTCAGGTAGAGGGTCAGTCAGGAATTCCCTAGTCTGAGGGAAATTGCAGGGGCCCGGGTTATTAGCTCTCGCCCACCTAGTCTCCCCGTGACAATACCCTGGCAGAATTTTTGCTTTCTTGGCATTTTTTTCGGAGAATATGAATGATAACACCAAAACTTTTTCTCCACTCATGGTTAGTGGTTGGATGAAGCCATTTATTGTCAAACTACTGTGTATTATCTTTTAAATCATAATGACAACCCAAAACTTCCAAATGACCTTGATCAAAAGTTCACTTACTCAATTTCTTAATACCGTGTATTGCTCCCTCTAACATCAATGACAGCTTGAAG
Organism: Ranitomeya variabilis; assembly: GCF_051348905.1. Taxonomy (NCBI): domain Eukaryota; kingdom Metazoa; phylum Chordata; class Amphibia; order Anura; family Dendrobatidae; genus Ranitomeya; species Ranitomeya variabilis. The sequence continues at coordinate 235,211,729 of NC_135237.1, forward strand.
TCTTTTGTGGTAATTGCAGATGAGGTTCTTTATTTTCTCAGATGGCAAAGCTGCCCACTCTTCTAGGCTAAAGCCTCCAGTTCCTGTAAATTACTGAGCTGTCTAGCATGAACCACGCGCTTGAGATCTCCCCAGAGTGGTTTAATGATATTGAGGTCAGGAGATTGAGATGGCCACTCCAGAACCTTCACTTTTTTCCGCTGTAGCCAATGACAGGTCGACTTGGCCTTGTATTTTGGATCGTTGTCATGTTGGAACGTCCAAGTACATGCCATGCGCAGCTTCCAGGCTGATGATTTCAAATTTGCCTCCAGTATTTGCTGATGAGGTGCTGCATTTATCTTTCCTTCAACTTTAACCAAGTTTCCTGTGCTTATGCAGCTCACAAATCCCCAAAACATCAGAGATCCACCTCCATGCTTTACAGTAGGAATAGTGTTCTTTTCATCATAGGCCTTGTTGACCTCTCTCCAAATGTGACGTTTATGGTTGTGGTCAAAAAGTTAAATTTTGGTCTCATCACTCCAATATACCTTCTTTCAGAAGTTTTGAGGCTTGTCTCTTTGCTGCTTTGAGTATTGTAGGAGAGATACTTTGTGGCATTTGTGCAGTAATGACTCTCTTCTGGAGATTTGACCATGCAGCCCATTTTTCTTCAAGTGCCTCCTTATTATGCATCTTGAAACAGCCACAAGGCTAGTTTTCAGAGAGTCCAGCATTTCAGCTGATGTTATTTGTGTGTTTTTCTTTGCATCTCAAACAATTTTCCTGGCAGTTGTTGGCAAAATTTTTATTGGTCTACCTAACTGGGGTTTTGTTTTTACATAGCCCCTGATTTTCAATTTGTTAATCACAGTTTAAACGCTGCTGACTGGCATTATTAATTCCTTGGATGTCTTTTTGTATCCCTCTCCTGTTTTATACAGTTCAACTACCTTCTCCGCAGATCCATTGACCATTCTTTTGCTTTCCCCATGAGTTACAAGCTAGAAATGTCAGTGACTGGATGAAAGATGCTAGAGTTTGTCTGGATCCCAGAAACTCACTCAGCTTTTATGCACACACACTGGTTACAAGTAAACAGGTCACAGGTCAGGATGTTGCCTTTAGTAGCCATTCAATCTCATTTGTGTCAACTTCTGTGCATGTAGTCAGGCCAAAATCACCAGGGTATCTGAACTTTCGATCAGGGTCATTTGGATGTTTTGGGTTGTCATTATGATTTAAAAATCGAAAATACTGTAGTTTGACAATAAATGGCTTCACCCAACCATTAACCATGAATGGAGAAAAAGTTTTGGTGTTATCATTCATATTCTCTGTAAAAAGCAAAAATTTTGCAGGGGTATGTAATGTTTTGAGCACAACGGTATGTACTTATAATACCTCTTGTTGCTTAATCTGTGTTCAGTATACAGCCCCTGAGGAAGCCACTTGGTGGCAACATGTGTCTAGCAAGCAGTGTCTTGTCTTCCTCTCTGGTCATCTTTAGCCACAGGTTGCCTCCAGTCCATTGTACTTTCTTCATCCAGAAATATTGGATTAATCCGCTAAGGTAACTGTATTTCTGCTGAGCCTATAATTAGACAGCAGTTGTTCTTTTGAAGAGCCATTGTTCGACTTTTTTTGGTGAAGCATCAATCTACCTCACTAGGGTTTGTTTGATGTATTTGGGTATTGTTTTTGGGGCACTTAAGATGCATCTCCACATTGCATTGCTGCACTTTAGCAGGTTATATATCTTTGATTGTTTTTTACCCTCATTCTTGGTGCTGAACAATTTCTTAGGCATATCTGTAAATCTATCCAGCTCCAAAATGTAGTCATTGGGGAAAAGGCAAGACATATTGTGGGCAATTGAGAGTTTTTTTGTGTGATTATTAAGTGTTCTTAAATGTGCTCAGTTCTGTGTATGCCAATAAAGTATTGCTATTTGTGTGGTGATCCCTGAAGCATAGCATGTTTCTTTTTCTTGTTTTGACCTACAATGTGTATAGACATGCTTCAGGTTGATCCTATATACAGTGCTTTGTGAAAGTATTAGGCTCCCTGGAAATTTTCAACCTTTTCCCACATATCATACTTCAAACATAGAGATACCAAATGTACATTTTTGGTGAAGAATCAACAACAAGTGGAACACAATTGTGAAGTTGAATGAAATATATTGGTTATTTTACATTTTTGTGGAAATTCAAAAACTGAAAAGTTGGGCGTGCAATATTATCTGGCCCCTTTAACTTAATACTTTGTTGCATCACTTTTTGCTGCGATTACAGCTGCAAGTCGCTTGGGATATGTCTCTATCAGTTTTGTACATTGAGAGACTGAAATTCTTGACCATTCTTCCTTGGCAAACAGCTCAAGCTCAGTGAGGTTTCATGGAGATCGTTTGTGATAAGCAGTTTTCAGCTCTTTCCACAGATTCTCCATTGGATTGAGGTCTGGACTGTGACATGGCCATTCTAACACCTGGATACGTTTATTTGTGAACCATTCCATTGTAGATTTTGCTTTATGTTTGGGATCATTGTCTTGTTGGAAGACCAATCTCCGTCTCAGTCTCAGGTCTTTTGCAGACTCCAACAGATTTTCTTCAAGAATGGTCCTGTATTTGGCTCCATTCATCTTCCCATCAATTTTAACCATATTCCCTGTCCCTGCTGAAGAAAAGCAGGCCCAAACCATGATGCTGCCACCACCATGTTTGACAGTGGGGATGGTGTGTTCAGGGTGATGAGCTGTGTTGCCTTTACGCCAAACAAATCTTTTGGCATTGTTGCCAAAAAGTTCGATTTTGGTTTCATCTGACCAGAGCATCTTCTTCCACATGTTTGGTGTGTCTCCCAGGTGGCTTGTTGCAAACTTTAAATTACATTTTTTATGGATATCTTTGAGAAATGGCTTTCTTTTTGCCACTCTTCCATAAAGGCCAGATTTGTGCAGTGCACGACTGATTGTTGTCCTATAGACAGACTGTCCCACCTCAACTGTAGATCTCTGCAGTTCGTTCAGAGTGATCATGGGCCTCTTGGCTGCATCTCTGATCAGTCTTCTCCTTGTTTGAGATGAAAGTTTAGAGGGACGGCCGGGTCTTGGTAGATTTGCAGTGGTATGATACTCCTTGCATTTCTATATGATCGCTTGCACAGTGCTCCTTGGGATGTTTAAAGTTTTGGGAATCATTTTGTATCCATATCCGGCTTTAAACTTCTTCACAACAGTATCACGGACCTGCCTGTTGTGTTCCTTGGTCTTTTTGACCAAACATGAACCCTGAGACTATCACAGAGCAGGTGCATTTATACGGAGACTTGATTACACAAAGGTGGATTATATGTATCATCATTAGGCATTTAGGACAACATTGGATCACTCAGAGATCCACAGTGAACTTCTGGAGTGAGTTTGCTGCACTGAAAGTAAAAGGGCCGAAAAATATTGCACGCCCCAGTTTTCAGTTTTTGATATTCCACAAAAATTTAAAATAACCAATAAATTTCATTCAACTTCACAATTGTGATCCACCTGTTGATTCTTCACCAAAAATTTACATTTGGTATCTTTATGTTTGAAGCATGATATGTGGGAAAAGGTTGATAAGTTCCAATGGCCGAATACATTATATTATACTGTATGTCATGGTGCCCTCCATTCTTGTTTGTTTAAACACTCCAAAAAAAGTGTTGCAAAATTTTTCTGGACTCAATAACTCATACAGTATGACGTGCTTTATGGTACATTTCTGCATTATACACTCCAACAAAAGCATTGTCATTTTTTTCTGGATGCCATTACTCATCCATAGAGCATTAAATGCTTTCAGTACATTTTGGCGTTATAAAACACTTCAAAAAATTGTTGAAAATTGTTCATGGATTCAATTACCTTCCCATAAAGTATAATGTGCGTTGCTGTACATTTCAGTGTTATATAACACTCTAAAAAAGTGTTGAAAATGTTTTCTGGATTCAATTAGTCATGGGATACAAAGATGGCAGGATGAAGCAAGACTCCAGAGGCTCATGCAAGATCAAGCATGCGCAACAGTGGAGTTGGCAGAAGCCTGTGGTCTGGAATCATCTGCTCTCCCAGAAACACCAAAGCCAGAAGAAACCAGGCCACAGCCTTCACCATTGGGGTTCTTGCAGAATGTGGACAGGAGGGCCATGATCCATTAACTAGTCTGGGCAGAGAAGACAAAGGAGAGCCCGGACTAAGGCTTGGGAAATGCTAGCCAGCCCGCTAGATGCAGGATACTAACAGTTGGCATCCAGGAGGGAGGTCATTACATACAACCAGCAGCAGAAATGGAAGTCCAAAGAAGAGTTTTGGACCCGTCATCACATCTCGCTCAACCAGCTGGCAGTAGATATGGAACATTGGCTTCGAAGGCTGCAAGAGCTGACAATGAACCAGGGTCATGTTCCCCAAAATGGAGGGCCAACATGAATGGTATGCGGAGGGTGTGATAAGCAAAGGAGAAGAGAAGGAAAAACCCTTTCTGAGAAATGAACAGGCCTGGGTGAGGCTCCTCGAGGTGACTCTAAGTGGGACTACCACCCCCAAGAGATTGAACGGTCCTTGGGCTTCCACACCTCCTATGCGGGATGGTGCAGGTGACACAAGGGGCTGTCACACATTTCTATATGTTGGGGGCTCTGGCACTATCTGCAGCAAAGTCACTTACAGCCCAGCCACCTGGGAATCAGGCTCCAGGAAGCAGGTGGAGACAGTCCCCCCAGCCTCCCGTGGAAGGATAAAAACAAGCTGACACCTAAGGCCGGAGTCAGACGCAACATATGAAAAATCGGTCCGATTTTCTGGCCCGAGAATAGCAGCAATGTTCTCCGTATGGTGATCCATGTGTAATCTGTTTTCAATGCGATGATGCGATTTCATTGCATCTAAGTAACCATATGACATCCTTACGACATGCGTATGGCTTTACACTTCTCACTGCTTTACTTCATTGAATTTAATGGTTCAGTGGGCTAAAATGAGGAAAATGTGTGCGTATTTCTTGCAAATCACACTGATTGTCTGTGTGGTGTCCGATTTTTTCTTGCACACATAGACTTGCATTGACGAGACTCGGGCAATATATGTGTACAATCGCAGCATGCTGCGCTTTTACTCACACGCTGAATACGCCCTAGAAAAAAAAAACAGTGATCTGAGCTGCCCCATTGATTAACAATGGTCCGAGTGCTATGCGAAGTTTTCTCTCATAGCACTCGTCCGTTTTCTACGCTAGTGTGACTCTGGCGTAAAGAGGATTATTGTATTGCCCTCCTTATAATTTTTTCCAGGCTATGCACTTTCTGCAAAGCGTTTATGAGTGTAGAAGTAGATCAACTACATTTTCAAAATATTTATGTAAAAAAAAAGAATTCTCAATTCAATTAGTCATCCATGCAGTTAACATGGTTATTGGTACATTACGGTGGTAACAAAAAGTAAAAAAATTCAACATTTTTTTCTGAATGTAATTAGTCATCCATACTAGTGATGAGCGACCATGCTCGTCACCACTCGTCACTCGCTCGAGCATCAGTAGGCTCTGGATTATTGTTACTCGGTGAGCATTTTTTTTTCGAGCATGTTCGAGCTTGACTCACCACTAGTGATGAGCGAATATGTTTGAAAAGCAATTGCAAAATATACATTCGGCACAAATATGGCACTTTTGGATTTGTGATCGGGAACACAAGTAAAATTTTATAAAATCGGAAAAAAATGGTAACACTAGGTATCACTTTAGCTATAATAATGGTGGTGTATCATGAGCATGGGGCACGTGTTTCATGAGGTTAGGGGGTTTGCAGAGTTTTCTAACTTTATGTGTGAACATTGGGGCTAGCCAATGATGGTGCAGAAAACATCCACAATGTCCTGACACAATGGGTTGTGTCATGGGCTGCTGAAGTCACATGTTCCTCTACATATAAAGAGTGGATATCTTGTTTTAACGCAATTTTTTACACTTTAATAGCGCAGAGAGGCTGCTCCTGATGCTGGCAGTGTTAGCAGCTAAATTTTAGGTAGGTAACTAGGTGGTTGTTTCTTAGCCAGATAGTTTAGCTAGGTAGTGTCCTGTGTGGCTGTAAAATCGACCTTCTAGTTGTTGTTTTTTTGCCATTACTGAGGTTCACAGACAAAGACTGCAGAGCTCATTTCATAGAAAATGTGCTGTGCACTGCTTCTATTGTGCTCCATGCATGAGTATACAATTCTAAATCTTAATTTTTCACTAGCTAAATATGAAATAGCATGCCATATCCCACCTTGTCATATAGTGGTGAAGTGACAGTGTTCTGTGATTTGAGCTGTTATGCCTGAAAAAATATTTTTTGGGGGCAGTTGCTACCTTGATTCACAATGCCATATTTCACATTGTTATTGTTATTTAGTGGCAGTGAAATTCCACAGTTTGCATAGCTCATGCACATTAAAACAATACTTTTTGTTCTGTTGGTAAATGTGATACAGCCCGCCGTATCCCACGTTGTAATTTTGTGGCAGTGATAAGAAACTGTCTGCAGACCTCACACACATTAAAAAATAAAATATTCTGTTGCTAAACGTGATGCAGCTCGCCGTATCCCACATTACAATTTTGTAGCGGTAATATGAAACTGTCTGCAGACCTCATGCACATTAAAAAAAAAAAAATTATCTTGCTATATGTGACACAGCCTGCCACATTCCACAATTTAATTTGTGACGGTGAAATTGTTGTTTGTGCAGAGCTGTTACGCATAAAAAAAATGGGGGGGACTGACTAACGTAATACAGCAGGCTGAATCTGATTTTGAAATTGTTTTGAGTATATGTTCTAAGTTATACCGGCGTCACCCACACTAAAAAAAATTTAGCTCAGTTACTAATGTTCTACAGTAAGGGACATCTCACTTTGAAATTGTTTGTAGCATCTAGTCTATGTTACACCCACCTTAACCACAGGCCCAAAATTATTTATTCTGTTTCATACAGTAGGGGAGAACTCAATTTGAAATTGTTTGTAGCATCTAGTCTATTTTATACAGGCCTCATCCACAGACCCGAAAATATTTATTGTGTTTCTAATGTCATAAATTAAAGGACATCTCATTTTCAAATTTGTTTGTAGCATCTAGTCTATGTTATAAAGGCCTCATCCACAGACCCCAAAAATGTATTTGATTACTAACGTTATAAAGTAGGGGACATCTCACTTTCAAATTATTTTTAGCATCTAGTCTATTTTATTCAGTCCTTATCCAACAGTTCAGTCCTTATTCTGTTACTAACGTTCTACACTGTTTTCCAAATTATTATGTACAAAGAGTTTAGAAGTGATAAGGTTAGAATTTTTTTGTTTGTCATTTAAACTCATTGATGGCGATGTGTGTCAGGGCTCTTTATATCACTGAAAGCAATTGCAGATACCTGTGCAAATTAGTTTGGCAGGTGTGTCCAAATAAAGGCAAGACTACTTAAGAAGGCTGTTTCACATTATTAAGCAGCCTACATTTTTTGCCAAAATGGGAAAGAAAAAGGATGTGTCGGCTGCTGAGAAGCAACAACTTGTGGAGTATTTAGGTCAAGGCATGACTGCAATCAACACTGCTAAGACACTTCATCGTGATCATCGCACAATCAAGAAATATGTAGCTGATTACCAGCACACACGTGTGCGTGCTGATAAGGAAAAATTGAGGACTCTTTCCAACAGGCAATTGCATAAGGTTAAAAGAGCAGCTGCAAAAATGCCTTGTCATAGCAGCAGACAAGTTTTTGAAGCTGCTGGTGCCTCCAACGTCCCCAGAACAACAAGATGCAGGGTCCTTCAGAGGTTTGCAGCTGTGCGTAAGCCATCCTGTCGACCACATCTATCCACTGCAACAATCAGAAACGGCTCCAGTGGGCCAAACGATACATGAAGACTGACTTCCAAACTGTTTTGTTCACCGATGAGTGCCGTGCAACGCTCGATGGTCCAGATGTATGGAGTGGAAGATGGCTGGTTGATGGACACCCCATGAAAACTCGGCTAAGGCGCCAACGAGGAGGTGGAGTAATGTTTTGGGCTGGAATCATGAGGAGAGAGATTGTCGGCCCCTTTATGATCCCTGAAGGGGTAAAGATGAACTCCATGATCTATGTGGAGTACCTAAAACACCACTTCCTGCCATGGTTCAAGAGGAAGAACCGTGCTTTCCGCAGCAAGATCATTTTCATGCATGATAATGCACCGTCTCATGTTGCAAAAAACACATCTGCATCTCTGGCTGCTATGGGCATAAAAGACAAACTTATGGTGTGGCCACCATCTTCCCCTGAGCTCAACCCCATTGAGAACCTCTGGAGCATCATCAAAAGGAGTGTCTATGATGGCGGGAGGCAGTTCACATCTAAGCAACAGCTCTGGGAGGGTATTCTGTCCACATGCAAAACAATTGAAGCAGAAACCATCCAAAAACTGACAAATTCAATGGACGAGAGAGTTCAGAAGCTTCTTTCGAACAAGGGGTTCTATGTGCAAATGTAACATCACCTAGAATAAAGTTTTCACTTGAAAACTGTTTGATTTCATTTTGTAATAAGCTGATAATGCTTATAACTTCACAATTGACCATTTTTTTTGTTCAAAATTAAAAAAAAGGTTGAAAACTCTGCTGTGCATAATAATTTGGAACATGCATTTTGAGTGTTTATTTTTTTTAAAAAGATACTGTTTTCATAGGCAGTTTGTTCTAAAACATTGCAATTATACTAGAATAGTAGATGGCTGGAAAATAACAATGACTGCAATTCAGATAGGTAATTTAGAGAAAACATGAGGAAATATTATTTGTATAATAATTTGGAACACAGTGTATAGTAGGGGAGATCTCACTTTGAAATTGTTTGTATTATCTAGTCTTTGTTATACAGGCCTCATCCACAGGCCCAAAAATATTGCTTGTGTTACTAAAATTTTTTGGTGTATATCTTCTTTTTCATACAGATCTCATCCACACTCAAACAATTCTTTCTTCTGTGACTAATGTGATTCAGCACTCCATATTTAACCTTCTAATTTACTGCCGCTGAAATTCAGCTGTTTTCAGAGCTGGTGCAAAGATTAAAATGTGATTTTTGCTGCTAATACTGTGCTGCTACCACACTATCTGAGCAACATGACTTGGAAAAAGCGAGGTCGTGATGGAAGGCTTGGTGTTCACAGTGTACGTGGGGTAGGTGGTAAGGTTTGTGAAAGTACTAGTGAACCAACAATGTCGCATCCTACACAAAGAAAGCTGACATCTTCTGTTAAAGGACAGGCTATTCCACTACCTTTCTTTAGAAGACACACAGCGGTATGCCTTGTTGATGAGGCCAAAAAAGAGCATGTGCTTGAGGGGATGGGAAGCACAATTTCAAGTGGCCGCTCCTCCTCTTCTTCCACTTCAACATCACACCCAGTACAGTTCACAGAGGTGGCACCCAAATTACTCTTGCTTCCCCCTCTTCACAATTCTTCAGCTATACAACTGACTGTAGGGAACCACAGATGGGTGAGTCTGAAGAGTCATTCACACATTCTGTGCCATGGGCATCAGAAGTGTAATCAAAAGTTTGACAGACTCATGTTGAACTCCGCCATCTCCAATCTGTTGGCCACAGAAATGCTGCCTTATGCCTGGTAGAAACAGGCGGTTTCTGAAAGCTGATGGCTGTCGTAGTCCCCTAGTACCAATTGCCCAGTCGCCATTACTTTCATTAGAAAGCTGTGCCTGTGCTACACCAGCATATCACAGACAACGTCACCCGATCCTTGACTAAATCTATGTATGACAGGGTGCATTTCACAACAGACACTTGGATGAGTAAGCACGGCCAAGGGTGTTACATCTTGCTGATTGGGCATTGTGTGACTTGTGGCTGTGGGGGCAGGTGCTGCTCCACAAGTCTTGGAATCTCCAAAGCTTGCAGGACAAACCTCTACATTTCACACTTCCTCTACTGCTTCTGCCTCCTCTACCTCCTCTAAGGCCTCCACCTGTGCCCTCAACCTCTGCCTTAATGTGACAAGCATTCCAGCACTGCAGACCGAATCCCCACCACCTCCGTACAGCGCAGCCAGGGATCACCGCAATCAGACACGGTTAAAATTGATATGCCTTGGAGTTCGCAGTCATACAGCTGAAGAGTTGTGGACAGCTCTCTAGGCTGAGTTTAATCAATGGCTGTCTACGCTGAACCTGCATCCAGGGAAGGACATGTCTGATAACGGTGTGAACCTGGTGACGGCCCTACAATGAGGCAAGTTCACACAGGTGCCTTGCATGGCTCACGTCCACAACCTGCTGGTACAGCATTTTCTCTGTCACTATCAAGCCTGGGTGAGCTGCAGCAGAAAGCACAGAAGCTGTGTGCTCACTTCCACCGGTACCACCCCTCAGGCCACTGACGTTCATCGATACAGAGGTCTTTGTCCATGCCAGTTAACAGGTTGATATGCGATGTGCCAACACATGTGGAATTCCTGTGGCAGCAGCAACAAGCTCTGATGCAGTACGTCATGTCGTATAGCCTGGGCCAACACTGTACGGACATGGCGCATATCACATTTATGGAGTGGGAACAATTTAAGGATCTCTGCACCCTTTTGCAGAGTTTCGAATTGGCTACTAAGATGGTTAGCGCTGACAATGCTGTCATCAGCATCACTACTCCGGTCATCTGTATGCTGGAGCAAACTTTGAATAGCCTGCAGGTAGAGGTAGCGGTCCCAGAGGAAGAAGATGAGGATGTGAAAGGGATAACACTGCCTAAAAGTTCTAGACTGTGTCACACAGGTGGGTGACTAGAAAGAGTGGATTACTGTGATCGAGGTTGGCTGGGGATAACAAACAAACTGTTAGTGAAGATGCAATATCCAAGGAACAAATGGAGGAGGAAAAGATGATGGGTGATCAGGAGATGAAGAGGATAATCATCCCCTCTCTGTTGTTCGTGATTAGAAGAAGGGGACAGAGGAAACAAATATCAGTGTTTCCCAGCCACCAACACAGCATGTGACATTTCCCAGTGAATGCATTTGTAGTGGTTGAAAGCAATGTTAAACTTGAAAAATGCTTCAAAAACGATGCGTCTTTAGTTCAGACGCATCGTTTTTGAAGCATTTTTCAAGTTTAACATTGCTTTCAACCACTACAAATGCATTCACTGGGAAATATCACTGTAACATTTAACAACCCTAGCTGGCCATGTGGTGTGTGACACATAAGCAAACCCATCTTGTTAGCACAGCAGCCTTGCAGCGCTGGAGTCCTGGGTTCAAACCCCACCAAGGACAACATCTGCAAAGAGTTTGTATGTTCTCTCCATGTTTGCGTGGGTTTCCTCTGGGTACTCCGGTTTCCTCCCACATTCCAAAGACATACTGATAGAGAATTTAGATTGTGAGCCTCAATGGGGACAGCGATGATAATGTGTGCAACCTGTAAAGCACTGCAGAATATGTTAGCGCTATATACAAATAAAGATTATTATTATTATTATTATTATTATTAAAGGGCCATTATTAAACAGTGGGTCTCCTAAACTGTTGTAGCCTATGTTGTGAGTGGATGGGCTGCCAAGAATTACGACGCACCACAACACCCCTTTCATAAGATGTCCAGGAGGGCCTCCTGAAAAAAATGTTTCATTGAATGCAAGGCCTGCTCTGCTACCAATTCATATGCAACCCAATAGGCCTTTGAACCCACATACTGGATGGGCCCATGAAAATCCACTTCACATTATTCATTTTGATCTCCCGTACTTCTTTGTTTTACACATTGGCAGCAAGGCCAGCCCTGCTGCATAGTCAGTCATATGCACCCCATTACGCCTTGGAACCCACACACTGGATGGGCCCATGAAAATCCACTTTACAATATTAATTTTGTACTCCCTTACTCCTTTGTTTTACATATTGGCAGCAAGGCCAGCCCTGCTGCATAGTCAGTCATATTCACCCCATTACGCCTTGGAACCCACATACTGGATGGGCCCATGAAAATCCACTTCACAATATTCATTTTGTACTCCCTTACTCCTTTGTTTTACACATTGGCAGCAAGGCCAGCCCTGCTGCATAGTCCATCATATTCACCCCATTACACCTTGGAACCCACATACTGGATGGGCCCATGAAAATCCACTTCACAATATGTATTTTGTACTCATGTACTCCTTTGTTTTACACATTGGCAGCAAGGCCAGCCCTGCTGCATAGTCAGTCATGTGCATCCCATTACGCCTTGGAACCCACACACTGGATGGGCCCATGAAAATCCACTTTACAATATTAATTTTGTACTCCCTTACTCCTTTGTTTTACATATTGGCAGCAAGGCCAGCCCTGCTGCATAGTCAGTCATATTCACCCCATTACGCCTTGGAACCCACATACTGGATGGGCCCATGAAAATCCACTTCACAATATTCATTTTGTACTCCCTTACTCCTTTGTTTTACACATTGGCAGCAAGGCCAGCCCTGCTGCATAGTCCATCATATTCACCCCATTACACCTTGGAACCCACATACTGGATGGGCCCATGAAAATCCACTTCACAATATGTATTTTTTACTCATGTACTCCTTTGTTTTACACATTGGCAGCAAGGCCAGCCCTGCTGCATAGTCCATCATATACACCCCATTACGCCTTGGAACCCACATACTGGATGGGCCCATGAAAATCCACTTCACAATATGCATTTTGTTCTCCTTTACTCCTTTGTTTACACAGTTACAACAATGTCTGCCCTGCTGCATAGTCATATGCACCCCATTACGCCTTGGAACCCACATACTGGATGGGCCCATGAAAATCCACTTCACAATATGCATATACATCCATACGTTGCCAATGATAGACATAAAAGGTTTATCTTACTCTACCCAAGTGATTATTAATGGGGCTTCAGTGCAAGATTTCCAACATATAAAAGTAAATGGCATTTCCACGCTAAAAAATTAATTACACCTCAATTCAAAGTGTGAATTTTCTCCATAGAAACAGCAAATAATGTTGCTTCCCTCAAATTGTCTTCTGATGGAAAAGAAAAGTATTCAGTGAACTGTTAAACTGTAGGCTAAGATCGTACATTGCAAGATGGTGGACGTTAAACAAGGCATGGTTCCAAAAGATTATTTTCAAATGTCAGAAAAGTGCGTTCTTCCCCTACCAAATCCATTTCTCAATGTTCAAATTAAAAATCACATATAAAATCACACAGAGTTAAGGAGAACTGACTGCAAGGAAAAAAAAGGAATGGATTTTTTTATCTTTTCCACCAAAACGTGCTGACACTTCAGAGTTGTGGCTGATAAAACTATCATCAATCAGTCCAAAAGCGAGTGAAACAGATTACTTCATATCCTTGCAAGACTATACAGTTTACTAATGTGACATAAAATGATGTCTGTTTTCAGTTAAGCTTTTGAGAATACCCAACAATGCAGTCTGAATGATGTGATTGGAGACAGGAGACTGTTACTTTGAAAAAAAACAAACAAACTTGTGTACCATGAAACCTCAAATTGTCAAACTCTTTCTTGGTTTTCAAATGGTAATGGAATCCCAACAAAATGTTGAGAGCAGGATGCACTACATTAAAGGACGATCTACTTTTTGTCATTTTTAATGGTATGATTTTTCCCTCTTTGCAGAATGATTTACAGGAGAATTTGGCAATTTTATTTGCCAAATTTTTAACACTAAGGTTCAGATATGGCTTTAAAGAAGGCTAATGCTTGAAATACAATGCAATTTTATTTCAAAGGACAAAATTCAAGGAATAGTATGATTGAATAGTATGAGTGCGTACACTTTTGTATATGCTAACATATAAAGGTTAAGTACATATTTGGATTAAATACATATAATGATTAAGTATATATAAAGAATAACTACTTACAGTATACTTACATCACCAAGAGGCTTTTAAACATCATCCTTCTGGAATATCAGAGAAGCAACACCAAGACAGAGAACCCCTAGGAGATTACCTACACTGCAAAGGTGTCCCCAATTATGCAGGTATGAGCACACTATACATGTACAGGTTACCCCAGTTTCGGCATCTGTCTGAGTCATGTTTCTCTAGTCTTATATAGTGATTTACACTATGTAGTAACTCTAGTTTCACCCAGCCCTTCAAGTGGCCAGCTTTCAAGGTCGGATGAAACTGAGATATCATGGAGTCAGACGAGGGGCCAATAAACCCTTAGAATATAAAAGCCACAAGGATATAGATAAAACCACTAAAGGCAGAGGTTCAGTAAATCTTAATGTTTTACAATGCCAAACAACAGACACATAGAAGCTTAGAACTGTTTGTGAAGTGAATAAACAAACATTTCTCAAGATTGTGTCACTATGAGCATTGTCTGTCACATCTGTAAATGTTTTACAAGAAATGCAGCTATGTAATTGTCTGAATGCATTCTGTATATTTCAATCTGGATTCAAAATCGTCATTTGTATATTCACACTACACTATTAACAGCAATCATATCTATATTCAGCCTTTCTAGAAAAACTTAAGCTTAACCCATTGAGTACTCTGTATAATTATGACAGTCTTCTTGACCAGTATCTAAAGGTAAGTAATGTTAAAAATAGCTGCTACTATGTGTTCCTGAAATAAAAGTGAGAATTGTAAGAATGTAAATATGTTCTAAAAAATAACTGTGACCATGCTCAATTTTCCATAACTGTTCCGTTTGGCTGTGTAGTAAATATTAGAGACACAATAGATGATCTTATATCCTTTCAAATAATTACTTTACAGATAAAAAGAGCATTTATTATTACTCCTGTTTATTATCCTAGAAAGAAAGAAGCAACATGCAGTCTCCCTCATACAAGTTATCTCAGCCAAAATTGATTAAGTCCTCTGCATCTACAAGCATTCACCTATCACTTTATCACTTTACTGTATTGAACTCTTACCATTTGATGCAGCCAAAGTTATGGCTCTCAAGGAGAGAAACTAATATAGTGGACAAAGAAATATTTGTAATGAACTACTGAGCCAAACTAACAGCATTGCTTTATCAAATTTATTTGAAGTGTGTTGTGTCCAATGTAAGCAACCAGGCAACACAAAAAGGAGCTTTTCAAGTGAGCTCTTTAAAGGTACACAAATGCTATGAAGTCTTCACCAACAAGGATGTGGTTTCACCAATAGGGGGTACCTTTTTTAAAAAATATACTATTGCCATCACAGCCCCTCTTGCCCAACATTCATCGGCCTATAACAGTACAGAACACGTTAACTGTTGTGAATTTGGATTCTGGGCTCCCCCGGTGGCTACTGGTGGAATTGAACTTGTGTCATCATCTTCCCTGTTCACCTGTTCTCATCAGATCTGGGTGTCGCTATATAACCTGGCTTCTCTGTTAGTTGCTTGCCGGTCAACAATGTTATCAGAAGCCTCTCTGTGCTTGTTCCTGCTCCCAGACATCAACTAGATAAGTTGGACTTTTGTCCATGTTTGTTTTTGTTTTTTGGTTCCAGTTCACAGCTGCAGTTTCGTTACTGTGTCTGGAAAGCTCTTGTTGATCAGGAATTGCCACTCTGGTATTATGAGTTAATGCCAGAGTTCTAAAGTAATTTCTGGATGGTGTTTTGTTAGGGTTTTCTGCTGACCATGAAAGTGTTCTTTCTGTCTTCTGCTATCTAGAAAGCGGACCTCAAATTTGCTAAAACTATTTTCCTGCTGCGTTTGTTATTTCTTCTAAAATCACCGCCAATATATGTGGGGGGCCTCTGTCTCCTTTTTGGGTATTTCTCTAGAGGTGAGCCAGGTCTTATATTTCCCTCTGCTAGCATTATTTAGTTCTCCGGCCGGCGCTGGGCATATAGGGATAAAAAGTAGGACATGCTACCTGGCTACTTCTAGTTGTGCGGTAGGTTTAGTTCATGGTCAGTACAGTTCCCATCTTCCAAGAGCTTGTTCATATGTAGGCTTATGCAATGTTCTCTGGCCATGGAGATCATGACAGTTTGACCGGCCCACTAAAGGGTTAAAATCCTTGGCTGAGAAAGGAGAGAAATAAGAAGTCTGCTGAGAGTTTTTTTTTTTTTTTTTTGTGCTCTTAATTGGATCACTTGCCAGTCTGTCTATGCTGCAGTCTTTCTTTTTTTTTCTCTCTCCTTCTAATCTTTGAATGGCTCTGTGTTCACCTGTTTATAATGGATCTTCAGAGTGTAACTGCAGGTTTGAATAATCTCACCACGAAAGTACAAAATTTGCAAGATTTTATTGTTCATGCTCCGGTATCTGAGCCGAGAATTCCTTTGCCGGAATTTTTCTCGGGGAATAGATCTGGTTTTCAGAATTTTAGAAATAATTGCAAGTTATTTTTGTCCCTGAAATCTCGTTCTGCCGGAGACCCTGCACAGCAGGTTGGGATTGTGATTTCCTTGCTCCGCGGCGACCCTCAAGACTGGGCTTTTTTATTGGCACCAGGGGATCCTGCGTTGCGCAATGTGGATGCGTTTTTTCTGGCCTTGGGGTTGCTTTATGAGGAGCCTCATTTGGAACTTCAGGCAGAAAAAACTTTGATGTCCCTATCTCAGGGGCAAGATGAAGCTGAAATTTAATGCCAAAGATTCCGTAAATGGTCTGTGCTTACTCAGTGGAATGAGTGTGCCCTGGCGGCTACTTTCAGAAAGGGTCGTTTATTTAACCTGTCTGTGCCTGAACATGCTGCTATGCGTGAATATATAAAGGAGTCCTTGGAAAAGGGACATATTCGTCCATCGTCATCTCCCTTAGGAGCCGGTTTTTTCTTTGTGTCAAAAAAGGACGGATCTTTAAGACCATGTATTGATTATCGGCTTTTGAATAAAATCACGGTTAAATATCAATACCCATTGCCGTTGCTGACTGATTTGTTTGCTCGCATAAAGGGGGCCAAGTGGTTCTCTAAGATTGATCTCTGTGGGGCGTATAATTTGGTGCGGATCAGGCAGGGGGATGAGTGGAAAACCGCATTTAATACGCCCGAGGGCCACTTTGAGTATTTGGTGATGCCTTTTGGTCTTTCTAATGCCCCTTCAGTCTTCCAGTCCTTTATGCATGATATTTTCCGCGAGTATTTGGATAAATTTATGATAGTGTATCTGGATGACATTCTGATTTTTTCGGATGACTGGGACTCTCATGTCCAGCAAGTCAGGAGGGTTTTTCAGGTTTTGCGGTCTAATTCTTTGTGTGTGAAGGGTTCTAAGTGCGTTTTTGGGGTTCAGAGAATTTCCTTTTTGGGATATATTTTTTCTCCCTCTTCCATTGAGATGGATCCTGTCAAGGTTCAAGCTATTTGTGATTGGACGCAGCCCTCTTCTCTTAAAAGTCTTCAGAAATTTTTGGGCTTTGCCAACTTTTATCGTCGATTTATTGCTGGTTTTTCGGATGTCGTTAAGCCATTGACCGATTTGACTAGACAGGGTGCTGATGTTGCTAATTGGTCCCCTGATGCTGTGGAGGCCTTTCAGGAGCTTAAGCGCCGTTTTTCTTCTGCCCCTGTGTTGCGTCAGCCTGATGTGGCTCTTCCTTTTCAGGTGGAGGTCGATGCTTCTGAGATCGGAGCTGGGGCAGTGTTGTCGCAGAAAAGTTCTGACTGCTCCGTGATGAGGCCTTGTGCCTTCTTTTCCCGTAAATTTTCGCCCGCTGAGCGGAATTATGATGTTGGGAATCGGGAGCTTTTGGCCATGAAGTGGGCGTTTGAGGAGTGGCGCCATTGGCTTGAGGGGGCCAGACATCAGGTGGTGGTATTGACTGACCACAAAAATTTGATTTATCTTGAGACCGCCAGGCGCCTGAATCCTAGACAGGCGCGCTGGTCATTATTTTTTTCTCGGTTTAATTTTGTGGTGTCATACCTACCGGGTTCTAAGAATGTTAAGGCGGATGCCCTTTCTAGGAGTTTTGAGCCTGACTCACCCGGCAACTCTGAGCCCACAGGTATCCTTAAGGATGGAGTTATTTTGTCAGCCGTTTCTCCAGACCTGCGGCGGGCCTTGCAGGAGTTTCAGGCGGATAGACCGGATCGTTGTCCGCCTGATAGACTGTTTGTTCCTGATGATTGGACCAGCAGAGTCATCTCTGAGGTGCATTCTTCTGCATTGGCAGGTCATCCTGGAATTTTTGGTACCAGGGATTTGGTGGCAAGATCCTTCTGGTGGCCTTCCCTGTCACGAGATGTGCGAGGCTTTGTGCAGTCTTGTGACGTTTGTGCTCGGGCCAAGTCTTGTTGTTCTCGGGCTAGTGGATTATTGTTGCCCTTGCCTATTCCTAAGAGGCCTTGGACGCACATCTCGATGGATTTTATTTCAGATCTGCCTGTTTCCCAGAAGATGTCTGTCATCTGGGTGGTGTGTGACCGTTTTTCTAAGATGGTCCATTTGGTTCCCCTGCCCAAATTGCCTTCTTCTTCCGAGTTGGTTCCCCTGTTTTTTCAAAATGTTGTTCGTTTGCATGGTATTCCTGAGAATATCGTTTCTGACAGAGGAACCCAATTTGTGTCTAGATTTTGGCGGGCATTCTGTGCTAGGATGGGCATAGATTTGTCTTTTTCGTCTGCTTTTCACCCTCAGACTAATGGTCAGACCGAGCGGACTAATCAGACCCTGGAGACATATCTGAGGTGTTTTGTGTCTGCTGACCAGGATGATTGGGTTGCTTTTTTGCCATTGGCGGAGTTCGCCCTCAATAATCGGGCCAGCTCTGCCACTTTGGTGTCCCCGTTTTTCTGTAATTCGGGGTTCCATCCTCGATTTTCCTCCGGTCAGGTGGAATCCTCGGATTGTCCTGGAGTGGATGCTGTGGTGGAGAGATTGCATCATATCTGGGGGCAGGTGATGGACAATTTGAAGTTGTCCCAGGAGAAGACTCAGCTTTTTGCCAACCGTCACCGTCGTGTTGGTCCTCGGCTTTGTGTTGGAGATTTGGTGTGGTTGTCTTCTCGTTTTGTCCCTATGAGGGTCTCTTCTCCTAAGTTTAAGCCTCGGTTCATCGGTCCGTATAAAATATTGGAGATTCTTAACCCTGTTTCCTTCCGTTTAGACCTCCCTGCATCCTTTTCTATTCATAACGTTTTTCATCGGTCGTTATTGCGCAGGTATGAGGCACCGGTTGTGCCTTCCGTTGAGCCTCCTGCTCCGGTGTTGGTTGAGGGTGAGTTGGAGTACGTTGTGGAGAAAATCCTAGACTCCCGTGTTTCCAGACGGAGACTCCAGTATCTGGTCAAGTGGAAGGGATACGGCCAGGAGGATAATTCTTGGGTCACTGCATCTGATGTTCATGCCTCCGATCTGGTGCGTGCCTTTCATAGGGCCCATCCTGATCGCCCTGGTGGTTCTGGTGAGGGTTCGGTGCCCCCTCCTTGAGGGGGGGGTACTGTTGTGAATTTGGATTCTGGGCTCCCCCGGTGGCTACTGGTGGAATTGAACTTGTGTCATCATCTTCCCTGTTCACCTGTTCTCATCAGATCTGGGTGTCGCTATATAACCTGGCTTCTCTGTTAGTTGCTTGCCGGTCAACAATGTTATCAGAAGCCTCTCTGTGCTTGTTCCTGCTCCCAGACATCAACTAGATAAGTTGGACTTTTGTCCATGTTTGTTTTTGTTTTTTGGTTCCAGTTCACAGCTGCAGTTTCGTTACTGTGTCTGGAAAGCTCTTGTTGATCAGGAATTGCCACTCTGGTATTATGAGTTAATGCCAGAGTTCTAAAGTAATTTCTGGATGGTGTTTTGTTAGGGTTTTCTGCTGACCATGAAAGTGTTCTTTCTGTCTTCTGCTATCTAGAAAGCGGACCTCAAATTTGCTAAAACTATTTTCCTGCTGCGTTTGTTATTTCTTCTAAAATCACCGCCAATATATGTGGGGGGCCTCTGTCTCCTTTTTGGGTATTTCTCTAGAGGTGAGCCAGGTCTTATATTTCCCTCTGCTAGCATTATTTAGTTCTCCGGCCGGCGCTGGGCATATAGGGATAAAAAGTAGGACATGCTACCTGGCTACTTCTAGTTGTGCGGTAGGTTTAGTTCATGGTCAGTACAGTTCCCATCTTCCAAGAGCTTGTTCATATGTAGGCTTATGCAATGTTCTCTGGCCATGGAGATCATGACAGTTAACCCTGGTCACGAAGTCGGAGATAAGGAAGAGACATTGAAGCAAATTGAGTTAAGATGTAGGCCCAATGTAGGGGTGTGGGTCTCTGAGACTTGTAATGGAGTGCATGGCCTGACAAGCATTTGCCCATGGGGGGTACCTTTTTTTTAAAATATACTATTGCCATCACAGCCCCTCTTGCCCAATATTCACCGGCATATAACAGTACAGAACACGTTAACCCTGGTCATCTACTGGCAGGTAAGGAAGAGACATTGCAGGAAACCGAGTTAAGAAGTAGGCCCAATTTAGGGGTGTGGGTCTCTGAGACTTGTAATGGAGTGCATGAGCTGACAAACATTTCCCCAATCGGGGGAACCTTTTTTAAAAATATAGTATTGCCATCTCAGTCCCTCTTGCCCAACACTCACCGGCCTATAACAGTACAAAACACGGTAACCCTGCTCATGAAGTCGGAGATAAGGAAGAGACATTGCAGGAAACCGAGTTAAGAAGTAGGCCCAGTGTAGGAATGTGGGTCTCTGAGACTTGTAATGGAGTGCATGGCCTGACAAGCATTTGCCCATGGGGGGTATCTTTTCTAAAAAATATACTATTGCCATCACAGCCCCTCTTGCCCAAAATTCACCTGCCTATAACAGTACAGAACACGTTAACTCTGGTCATGTAGTCAGAGATAAGGAAGAGACATTGCAGGAAACAGTTAAGAAGTAGGCCCAATTTAGTGGTGTAGGTCTCTGAGACTTGTATTGGAGCGCATGACCTGACAAACAATTCCCCAATAGGGGGTACCTTTTTTAAAAATATACTATTGCCATCACAGCCCCTCTTACCCAACATTAACCGGCCTATAACAGTACAGAACACATTAACCCTGGTCATGTAGTCGGAGATAAGGAAGTGACATTGCAGGAAAGCAAGTTAAGAAGTAGGCCCAATATAGGGGTGTGGGTCTCTGTGACTTGTAATGGAGTGCATGAGCTGACAAACAATTCCTCAATGGGGGGTACCTTTTTAAAAAACATACTATTGCCATCACAGCCCCTCTTGCCCAACATTCACCGTCCTTTAACAGTACAGAACACTTTAACCCTGGTCATTTAGTCGGAGATAAGGAAGAGACATTGCTGGAAACCGAGTTAAGATGTAGGGCCAATTTAGGGGTGTGGGTCTCTTTGACTTGTAATGGAGTGCATGAGCTGACAAACAATTCCCCAATGGGGGGTACCTTTTATAAAAATATACTTTTGCCATCACAGCCCCTCTCGCCCAAGATTCACTGGCCTACAACAGTACAGAACACATTAAACCTGGTCACGTAGTCAGAGATAAGGAAGAGACATTGCAGAAAACCGAGTTAAGAAGTAGGCCCAATGTAGGAGTGTGGGTCTCTGAGACTTGTAATGGAGTGCATGGCCTGACAAGCATTTGCCCATGGGGTTACCATTTTTAAAAATATACTATAGCCGTCACAGCCCCTCTTGCCCAACATTCACCTGCCTATAACAGTATAGAACACGTTAACTCTGGTCATGTAGTCGGTGTGATGCAGTGACCCCGGTAACAGGTAGTGGGCGCTGCATGGTCACTCCAGTATACGCACGGAGGCATATTGAGGCCATGGGTATGCATGGATGTGGTAGTGAGACAGTGTCCGGCATTGTGGTTAATGGGAGGTATGTGTCACAGGGATGGATGCTCCCTGCGATGCAACCAGGAGTATCTTGTTATTAGAGCACGTAAGCACTGAAGATGTCATTTAGTGCACCTGGGTCCGGGTTGCGGGTAGCTATGAGAGATGGGAGGATCTGGCTACCCACATTCCTCACCACTGGGTGAGGGCACTCACTGTACCTTTTTCCCTGCAGGAGTATGAGGACCTGCAGTGATGTCGTGATCACGTGATCAGCCCATGTGATATACCTCACCTATGGGGTGTGGTTACAAGGTACATAATGTGACCAGGGTGTGGGTCACATGGCCCCTGTGTATGTTCCTGTGTTGGAAGACCTGGGCGTAGGCTTGCTGGAAAGCACATGCTGGTGTTGGGAGGTCCTGGGAGTAGAACCAGATCCCTTAGCAGCGTGGGAGGTCCTGGGAGTAGGACCGGATCCCTGAGCAGCGCACAGTGAAACTTGGGGAAGCTACCATCCTCCGGTGGGTCTGGACTGACTAATGTGTGCCACCCAGGCAAGTTGGTGATCCCCGTGGGCAGCTTTCCCAGTGGACTGACAAGGAGTCAGCAGGTAATACCAAGCAAAAAAGGCAGCACACTGCAGCGCTGAAACATGCAAACATGAAACATGAAAATTGAACTGCATTACTGCACTAGAAATATGAAAAATGAGAGTGTTTAGCGCATACAAATGACCAATTTTATGTGTACCTGGTAGCCACTTTACGGCATCTCTCTTATGCCAGGTCCTACGCTTTCCTTCCTCGCTGAGAATAAACGTCTCCATCTGAATGGGTACCTATGAAAACCTCTTCTTAGACTACAATAAACATATAGGTGCCGCGCTAACAGGAGGAACTGTGACTACGAATGATTCTCAGTCACCTACCTCGCTGTTATGAACCGACGTGTCCACTCGGGACACTGGGCTGCTGCAAACCATCCTCTATAGAAAGAGGGTCGGTACCCTCGAAATGCGTCGGGATTGGCCCTTGTGAGTGTCCGTCATACGGACTGGTGACGTCACCTATTAGCCACGCCCCCCACTCACCACGCCACTGCTCGGCAGCGTTATCGGCCGTAGCGGCCTGCCGGGAACTACAGCGGCGAGACTAGTGGGGTTCTAGCACTACGGGAGGACGCTCCCTGGCTGGTAGTGCATTGCCAGTGCTGCTGCACTGTGTGGATCGTAGATCTTTCAAGACTATAGAGGACGGTTTGCAGCAGCCCAGTGTCCCGAGTGGACACGTCGGTTCATAACAGCGAGGTAGGTGACTGAGAATCATTCGTAGTCATAGTTCCTCCTGTTAGCGCGGCACCTATATGTTTATTGTGATTTTGATTACTGGTTGGCAGGGTCGCACACTACGTGCCAAGGTGCCTGCAGCTGGAGTTTCGGGCCAGAACATAGCGCCAGTGTGTTACTTTTCGTGTCTTCTTAGACTAGCATTCTCACTCTCTGTGGAGGGGTAATGGACCTGCTGCAATTAAAACACCTGTGACTAGGAGGCGGAGTGCAGTTCAATTTTCATGTTTCATGTTTGCACGTTTCTGCGCTGCAGTGTGCTGCCTTATTTGCTTGACTATATAAGAGTTGGTGACTCTAGGTTCAGCACCTGTTCACACTTAGTCTATGTTTGGATGTGACGGTCAGTTTTTTCAAAAGCAGGTAATACTAGACTGTTTGTTTAGCTCCAGAGCGAGCCTGAATATTGGATTCGACCAAGAGTGTGTGGTCACAGTCCTGATGGAACAGAGTCATGCTGTGAACATTGTTACTTTGTTTTGCCGTGCTATGAAGATTGTTGTTTTGTGTTTTCTGCCACTGGGGTTTATGGAGTAATAAACCCAGTTGAACTTTTGAAGAAAACGTCTTGCTGTGTGTTATATCGCTTCCAAGCGAGTATTCCCCAACCCGTAAGTAAGTGCAATCTTACATATGGTGCTCGAATGCGGGCAACGGTCCAGGAGGCACACGTAGAGTTAATTGCTGTGGCTCGGCGGGGCCACAAAGATTGTGTCTGGCTGTAACTCGGCGGGGTTACGAAGCTGACAAGCGGCTTGCTGTGGATCGGCGGGTCCACGAAGGGGACAAGCGGCTTGCTGGTCCACAAAGTCTGCGGTAGAGCCTTGAGGAGTGTAGCCGCGGTTGCAGCAAGAGGTTCCGCAGCAGCCGGAGCTGCAGTGGCAGCAGCAGCGGCTTGTGGTCAGCACCCGGAGGTGCTGGTTGTATGTGACTGCAGCGGGAGCTGCGGCAGTACCAGCAGGAGTTGGTGAAGGGACATATAAAGAAAAAAAATATATATTATTTTTTTTTTCTTCTCAAGTCGTGCAGACTCTTAAAGGGCCAGTACAAGCCCAGAGACATAGGGGTGTACTGTGTGAACTGGGGCCTGAGTGCCGTGGGGAAGTCCACGGGGTGTACCCCAGGGAAGGGGTGGTGTCCCTAAAAGGGGTGGTGTCCATAAAAGTGGGCAGTGACCCAAATGGGGATGATTGCCCAAAAGGGGCGGAGTCCCAAAAAGGGGCGGTAACCCAAAGAGGGGTAGTAGCCCAAAAAGAGGTGGAATCTCGGGAAATGGTGGTTTCCCAAAAGGGGCAGGAGCATCCCAAAGAGGTACCGCAGACAAATTGGTGCCCGGGGCCTGTAAGTTATGTGTGTCCAGTATGCTGTGTGAACTATCCACCTGGTGAAAGTTTACGGGGGTGTGCCCTGTGGATGCATGAGAAGGAAATGTATGGACTGGTTGATTCTGGGAGCCCGATGACTCTAGTGAGGGTTGCACCTGAGGGATTCGAAATACCCGGTAGGAAGGTCACGGTCACCTGCATCCATGGCCACACTAAGGGCTATCCATTGGCCAGAGTGGTCCTCGAGACAGCCAAGGACAGTGCAATCCATGATGTGGCCATAGTCTCAACCTTACCCTGCCCAGTGATAATTGGCCGGGACTCTGGGCTGTTCACAGACTTGTGGGAAAAGGGAGCTTCTTTACAGTAGGAGAATGGAGGGTTCTCAGCTGGTGGGGTTGCGTACCTAAAAACATGTATTCCTCCCAAAGTTGAAGGGTCAAATGTCGGGTTGACCAGTGGGGAGGGAGCGTCTGCCCAACTTACGGACATGTCACCTGATGTGTACCCCAAGAAGACTGTAAGTGACGTGGTTAATAAAGCCCCTGAAGCTGACACCCGGTTAGGGAGCAGCGGGAAGGTTCACCATGTTGTGGGTTGTGAGACTGGCTCTGGGGGTGACTGTGACATGTCTTGGCCAGTAACAAGCGCTAGAGCGGAGTATGACGCTGTGCTATCAGAGGTACTGAAACAGAGAAATGACAGGGCTCCACAGGCTGAAGTCACGATAGCGGTGGCAGCCATTCCAGAAAATGTGACCTGTTTAGATGGGGACGGCTGGTTCCCAGATGACCGATCGGGTGGTGGTGATTCCCATTCAGACGGTGACGAAAGCGGAAAAGAGGGCAGTAAGACTGACTCTGGTATAAATAGCAAAACTTCCTCCCGTCGCCAGAGACGTAAAAGAGGAAAAGGGGCTGAACAAATTGCACCCTCGGAGAAGAGTGTTAAAGAGGAGACAGGGACAGGTGCCAACAAAGATAATGTCCCTGAGATAGAAGTCACCAACTCTGCGCAGCTGGGTCAGGTGTGTTACCTGGAGTCCGAGCTCTCAGCAGTCAAGGCCTGGCTTGTAGCAAAGGAAGCACAGGGGTTCCAGGAACTCGCTAAAGGATTATCTCATGAGAAGGAAAAGGTGGCAGATCTACAGGCCGAAATAAAAACACCAAAAAGGGCATGTTGAACGAGAAAAGGCCCTGAGACAAATGGCGGAGCACAGGTTGGGTGAGCTGGAGAAGGACGTCTCTGAGTTCAGAAGTCACCTGACAGCGTGGCACAGTGAGAATAAGGCCTTAGGCGAAAATGTGGTAGTGCTACGAGAAGCAGTAAGAGTTCTTCTGCCAGAGGAGAAGTTACGAGTCCGAGATGTACAGCCGTCAACCCCGAGTGATAACAAGGCAGAGCTGCCGATGCCCATCTTGGCAAAGGATGTTGAGAAGTGTAAAACTGAGGAAGAGCTCGTGCTAAAGGCAGTAGAGGCGTGTAGTGTGCACTGGGCGGCTGAGACTCAGCAATTGGTCATACTGTCGACTAGGGAAGTCACAGTGAAGCGGGTGGCTGGCCTGAGGGATATGCACCTACACTGCCTCCGAACCAAACAGAGGATCATTTTGAAGAATGCTGAAGCCGTTCGACGTTTGGAGCGTGAAAGGAAAGCTCTTAGTCAACTGGGCTTAGTGGAAGACACAGTCCAAGTACCCAATGTTCTGGTGGTGAAAGTAATTGGGAAACTTGGGAGATTGATGCAGGAGATGGTGGATCAATCTGGTCTAAAGAGACTGAGGATACCGGCTGATGAAGAGGTCCAGGTCATGGGTGAAGATGGGATGGTTCCGTTCCTGGTTGTCGGATCCAGAGAGAGTCTTAGGAATATCCGCATGCTTCTGGAATATTGCATGGCATACCTAAGGGAGGTAGAGCAGCTGAGACTTGAGAGACTGCAAGTTAATAAACAGCTGCCAAAAAGGCGAAGAAGATGGCGGCCACTTTCAACCCGAAATGTGGACAAACAAAGGGGTGGAAGTACCCAGCCTGAAGGAAGAGTTAGAGGCAGTGTCTCCTCAGATAGCTCAGGGCTGAGTGACTTAGGGGGGAGACCCGGTAGCGGATGTGTTGACAAAGAGTCAGTCTAAACAGGTCATATGGGTGCAAGGGGATTGCGACGCCAGATTGACCATGATGCCCAAACCCGACTGAGTGGGCCCTTTCGGCTAGTAGGGCAAGGTGACTTGGGTACCCGGTCTCGGGTCCCCAGGTGTCTGACAGATGTTCAACCCCACAAGTTTGAACAGAGGGGGGGGATATGTGATGCAGTGACCCCTGTAACAGGTAGGGGGCGCTGCATGGTCTCTCCAGTATACGCACGGAGGCATATTGAGGCCATGGGTATGCATGGATGTGGTAGTGAGACAGTGTCCGGCATTGTGGTTAATGGGAGGTATGTGTCACAGGGATGGATGCTCCCTGCGATGCAACCCGGAGTATCTTGTTATTAGAGCACGTAAGCACTGAAGATGTCATTTAGTGCACCTGGGTCCGGGTTGCGGGTAGCTATGAGAGATGGGAGGGTCTGGCTACCCACATACCTCACCACTGGGTGAGGGAACTCACTGTAACTTTTTCCCTGCAGGAGTATGAGGACCTGCAGTGATGTCGTGATCACGTGATCAGCCCATGTGATATACATCACCTATGGGGTGTGGTTACAAGGTACATAATGTGACCAGGGTGTGGGTCACATGGCCCCTGTGTATGTTCCTGTGTTGGAAGACCTGGGAGTAAGCTTCCTGGAAAGCACATGCTGGTGTTGGGAGGTCCTGGGAGTAGGACCAAATCCCTGAGCAGCGTGGGAGGTCCTGGGAGTAGGACCGGATCCCTGAGCAGTGCACAGTGAAACTTGGGGAAGCTACCGTCCTCCGGTGGGTCTGGACTGACTAATGTGTGCCACCCAGGCAAGTTGGTGATCCCCGTGGGCAGCTTTCCCAGTGGACTGACAAGGAGTCAGCAGGTAATACCACACTGTGTGTTTGGCTCCAGAGCGAGCCTGAATATTGGACTCGACCAAGAGTGTGTGGTCACAGTCCTGATGGAACAGAGTCACGCTGTGAACATTGTTACTTTGTTCTTACATCGGAGATAAGGAAGAGACATTGCAGGAGGGTACCTTTTTAAAAAATATACTATTGCCATCACAGTCCCTCTTGCCCAACATTCACCGGCCTATAAAGTACAGAACACGTTAACCTTGGTCATGAAGTCGGAGATAAGGAAGAGACATTGCAGGAAACCGAGTTAAGCAGTAGGCCCAAAGTAGGGGTGTGGGTCTCTGAGACTTGTAATGGAGTGCATGAGCTGACAAACAATTACCCAATGGGGGTACCTTTTTAAAAATATACTATTGCCATCAAAGCCCCTCTTGCCCAACATTCACTGGCCTATAACAGTACAGAACACGTTAACCCTGGTCATGTAGTCGGAGATAAGGCAGAGACATTGCAGGAAACTGAGTTAAGAAGTAGGCCCAATGTAGGGGTGTGGGTCTCTGTGACTTGTAATGGAGTGCATGGCCTGACAAGCATTTGCCCATGGGGGATACATTTTTAAAAAATATACTATTGCCATTACAGCCCCTCTTGTCCAACATTCACCGGCCTATAACAGTACATAACATGGTAACCCTGGTCATCTAGTGGCAGGTAAGGAAGAGACATTGCATGAAACCGAGTTAAGAAGTAGGCCCAATTTAGAGGTGTGGGTCTCTGAGACTTATAATTGAGTGCATGGCCTGACAAGCATTTGCCCATATGAGGAAAATTTGTTAAAAATATTTCATGGGGATAATAGACACCCTTGCCCAAAAATTGGACTGCCTGTAGCAGCACAGAAGGCGTTAAGCCTGGTGATCTAGTGGTGGAGAATAAGGAAACATAAAGATAAATCATAATGAAATAAAACAAATACATAAAAAATGTGAATCCACCAATGAAAGTAAATAACAAAAGGTTACACAGGTTCATAGACTTGAAGCCAGAATGTGTCCAATGAGATATGTTTGTCCCTAGCAACAGCTCAGAGACAGAGCTATAAATAAAAATATAATATAAAAGTCTTTGAATTATTTTCTATTGTAGACATATACACTACCTCATTAGAGGACTGTCCAGAGATAAAGAAAGTGGAAAATATAATAAATTAGAATAATAAACACAGTAACATAGTTATTATTAAGGTTGAAGGAAGACTTTAAGTCCATCTAGTTCAACCCATAGCCTAACCTAACATGCTCTAACATGTTGATCCAGAGGAAGGCAAAAAAAAAAACTCATGTGGCAAAGAGTAAGCTCTACATTGGGAAAAAAAATTCCTTCCCGACTCGACATACGGCAATCAGACTAGTTCCCTGGATCAACACCCTATCAAGGAATCTAGTATATATAACCTTTAACATTATACTTTTCAAGAAAGGCATCCAGTCCCCTCTTAAATTTAAGTAATGAATCACTCATTACAAAATCATATGGCAGAGAGTTCCATAGTCTCACTGCTCTTACAGTAAAGAATACGCGTCTGTTATTATGCTTAAACCTTCTTTCCTCCAGACGTAGAGGATGCCCCCTTGTCCCTGTCTCAGGTCTATGATTAAAAAGATCATCAGAAAGGTCTTTGTACTGTCCCCTCATATATTTATACATTAAAATGCGATCACCCCTTAGCCTTCGTTTTTCCAAACTAAATAGCCCCAAGTGTAATAACCTATCTTGGTATTGCAGACCACCCAGTCCTCTAATAACCTTGGTCGCTCTGCTCTGCACCCGCTCTAGTTCAGCTATGTCTTTCTTATACACCGGAGACCAGAACTGTGCACAGTATGCTAAGTGTGGTCGAACTAGTGACTTGTATAGAGGTAAAATTATGTTCTCCTCATGATCATCTATTCCTCTTTTAATGCATCCCTTTATTTTATTTGCATTTGTAGCAGCTGCCTGACACTGGCCACTAAATGTGAGTTTGTCATCCACCCATACTCCCAGGACTTTTTCATTGACGGTTTTGCCCAGAGTTTTATAATTAAGCACATAGTTATACATCTTATTACTTCTACCCAAGTGCATGACCTTACATTTATCCCCTTTAAATCTCTCTTACCATTTATCAGCCCAAGCTTCTAGTTTACACAAATCATCCTGCAATATAAAATTGTCCTCCTCTGTATTGATTACCCTGCAGAGTTTAGTGTCATCTGCCAATATTGAAATTCTACTCTGTATGCCCCCAACAAGGTCATTAATAAATATGTCAAAAACGTACATCTCTTTTTTATGACATTTCCCCCTGTGGGAGTAACAATTTTTTTTGTTTCCAATTAGTAACGGGCATCATAAAAACACCCTTGCACAAAAAAAATAGAATTATTCTTACCTTTAATTCGGTTTCTAGGAACCTTCCACGATGGCATATGGAGGTTGTCTCTTTGCCCTAATGGGGAACAGGAAACACAGAGAGGTTAAAAGGACCTCCCACCTCCCACTTGCCAGTGACTTACAACTGAGACCATAGCACCGGTTTACCTTCTGAGTCCCAGAATTAATCCAGGAATATATAGAGGGAGGGAATTAGTGCCGTCGTGGAAGGTTGCTAGAAACCGAATTAACGGTAAGAATAATTCTATTTTCTCTAGTCACCTTCCACGACGGCATATGGAGGAATACCAACTAATTTGGCACTAGGGAGGGACAACGGCCTGAAGAACCTTGCGGCCGAAGACCAAATCCTTATTGGATAATACATCCAATCTATAATGTTTAGAGAAGGTATGGAGTGAGGACCACGTAGCTGCCCTGCAGATCTGCTCCGGAGATGCGCCTGCTCTTTCTGCCCAGGAAACTGACGTAGATCTAGTTGAGTGGGCCTTGATCCCTACCGGAGGTATTTTATTTTGAGCAAGGTAGGATTCTGTTATGGCTTTTTTAATCCACGTAGCAATGGTATTTTTAGCTACCTTCTTCCCTTTATTTTGCCCCGAAGTATGGACAAAAAGGTTATGATCAATTCTAAGATCTTGAGTTTGATCCAGGTAATGAAGCAGGATACGACGAACGTCCAGAGTGTTAAACCTCCTTTCCTCTGAGTTTGCAGGCTTGTTGCAAAAGGTAGGCAGAACGATCTCTTGAGAACGATGGAATTCAGAGACCACTTTTGGAAGGAAAGAAGGATCCAGACGGAGTACTATTGAGTCATCTCTAACCAGTAAATAAGGTTCTCTTATCGATAAGGCCTGTAATTCACCCACTCTTCTGGCTGAAGTTATAGCTACCAAAAAAACGGTTTTGTAAGCAAGATTTTGTGGGGAACAGGAGGACAAAGGTTCAAAGGGTGGACCCGTAAGACCTTGAAGTACGATGTTAAGATCCCATGGAGGAACTATGATTTGTTGCCTAGGGTTTATTCTGATTGCTGAGGTCATGAATCTTTTGATCCAGCGATGGCCTGCTAGATCTTGATCGAACATAGAACTGAGCGCAGAAATTTGGACCTTCAGAGTACTAGGTTTCAGGCCCATTTCCAAGCCTTTCTGTGGAAAAAATATAATATCCTAGGTACATCCGGCCTGAGAGGGTCTGGAAGAATAGGTAGGCAAAAAGATGAAAACTTTTTCCAGATTTTATTGTAAATAGCGTTTGTTACTGGCTTCCTGGATTTTTGTAAGGTGGCTATGACAGGGATTGATAACCCTTTTGCTTTCAATACCTGGGCTTCAGAAACCACGCCGCTAATTTCCATTTCTGAGGGTCCGAGTGAAGAACTGGCCCCTGAGAGAGGAGATTGTCTTTTATAGGTAACATAACTGGCCCGTCTACTTGTAGTTGGATGATCAAGTTGAACCAACTTCTTTTGGGCCAAAAAGGAGCAATCAGGATAGTTGGAGTCCCTTCCATCCGAATTTTCCGCAGCACTTTTGCAAGGATTGGGATTGGTGGGAATGCGTAGGCTAGATGAAAATGCCAATCTTGAACTAGAGCATCCACTGCTCTGGGATTGCCTGTTGGATTCAGGGAAAAAAATGTTTCGACTTTTGCATTTTGATGGGAGGCAAAGAGGTCGACATCCGGGAGACCCCACCTGCTTACTAAAAGATTGAACGTTTGAGGATCCAGACTCCATTCGCCCGGGTGGATGTCTCGCCGGCTCAGATAATCTGCCTGAATATTGGCAGTACCTTGCAGGTGAGTTGCCGTCAGAAAAAGCAAGTGATTTTCGGCCCAGGCAAAGATTCGAGCAGAGACCCTCTTTAGGCTGGCGAATTTTGTACTGCCCTGGTGTTTGATGTGAGCCACCGTGGTCATGTTGTCTGAGTGTATCAGAACATGTTGGCCAGAAATCTGACGATCTGCTGCCAAGAGAGCTTCTTCCACCGCTTTGAGTTCCCGGAAATTCGAAGATCTCCCTCTGATTGTTTGGTCCCAAAGACCCTGATAAGGAACCTGATTTATCACGGCTCCCCAGCCCCTCTTGCTGGCATCTGTCTTGATTGTAGTTATCGGGGACTGAACCCAACTCACACCTCTGAGAAGATTTCTCGATCTCATCCACCATGTTAAGGATGCTTTCACCCGCCCTGGTGTGCGAATCCTTTTGGTCAGTGAGCTGGGACGACCATCCCAATTGTCTAAGACATGGGTTTGGAGAATTCTTGAGTGGGCTTGAGCCCAAGCCACCGACTGAATGCATGCTGTCATGGAGCCTAACAGCGACATTCCCTCTCGGAGCGTAGGGGATCTCATCTCCTTGTATTTCCTGATCTTTACTACTAATGGTAGTCTGTGATCGTCTGGAAGAAAGGACATTTGTTTTATCGAGTCCAGAACTACTCCTAAAAACTTCCTGGTTTTTGAGGGTTGAAGCTGAGATTTCTTCATGTTCGGAATCCAACCCAGAGACTTCAATATCTCTAATGTAGCTGACACATGGGATATTAGGGTTGCCTCGGTGGGAGCTACTATCAGCAGATCGTCCAAATAGGGCACCACAGAAACCCCTTGTCTCCGGATAAAGGACACTGCCTCTGCCATCACTTTGGAGAACACCCTCGGGGCTGATGAAATGCCGAATGGGAGGACTCCGAACTGATAGTGCTCCACCTGGTGATTTCCCTGTATCGCAAACCTGAGATATTTTCTGTGTCTCGGGTGGATAGGAATGTGGAAATATGCATCCTTTAGATCTATAGTCGCCATAAAGGAGTGTTGACTTATTAAAGGGATGGCTGATTTTACAGACTCCATCTTGAATCTTCGATATTTCACGTATTGATTCAGACCCTTTAAATTTATAATAATCCGAACTTCCCCTGATGGTTTGGGTACCAGAAATAAACGGGAATAATGTCCTAGACCCTGTTCCGACTGAGGAACCGGGAAGATCACGTTTGATCTCAGAAGATTTTTGAGACCCAATGTTAACAAATTGTGATGTCTTGCCGGGAGGGAAGTAATTTTTAGACCCTGAGGGGGGGGAGAAATTAACTCGATCAAAAGGCCCTGTTTGATAACATTGAGGACCCAGTGGGATTTGGTGATGTTTTCCCACTGATCCACACATTTTGAGAGTCTTCCCCCCACCGGGTCGGAGTCATTGTTTATCCTGTTGGGATGACTGCTGCTGCTGCTGTTGTTGAGGGACGAAAATATTTTTCCCTCTTCCTTTTGCATAGCTCCACCTGCCGGTTTTGCCTTTACCTCTCGGTTGGGAGGGCTGCGACATTGGGGCACGAAAAAAACGTTTTTTCGGTTGTTTTTGCTCCGGGAGTGCTTTTTTCTTGTCAGTTGCTTTGTCAAGAATATCGTCTAATGCTGGGCCAAACACATAGTCTCCTTTAAATGGGATGGCGCACAATTTAGCTTTAGAGGTGATATCACCACTCCATAGCTTGAGCCAGAGAGCCCGTCTGGCAGAGTTGGAGAGTACTAGAGATCTGGCAGCGACTCGAACGGATTCCAGAGAGGCGTCCGCCAGGAACCCAGTAGCTCTAAGCAGTATAGGAAGTGAATCCAACATTTCACCTCTAGGGGTACCCTGCGATATGTGAGACTCTAGTTTTTCTAGCCAGCAGGAGAGGGCCCTGGCTACGCAGGTAGAGGCGATATTAGCCTTAAGGACAGATGTAGAGGACTCCCAAGACTTCTTCAGGAGACTCAATCTTCCTGTCCATAGGATCTCTCAATTGCGAAGAGTCCTCAAAGGGGAGTGCCGTTTTTTTGGCGACTCTGGCCACTTGCACATCAACTTTGGGAATGTCGAGTTTGACAAATTCACCCTCTAGAGGAAATCTATGTTTCATCTCTGAAGACATGCTAAGGCGCTTTTCGGGGAGTTCCCATTCCTGCTCAATCATGTTAACCACATTAGCATGAACGGGGAACCCTGTCTTTTTCTCCGATCTAAGCCCACCAAACATATGATCCTGTATGGACTGTGGTACAGGTTCCTCTTCAAGTCCCATCGTGTTACGTACAGCAGAGACTAAGTCCTCGATATATTCTGAGGAAAAGAGGTATTTCCTGACCTCAGCCTTAGGGGATGCAGGATCTTCCCAGCCAACAGATGAAGTTTGAGAGTGGTCTGAATCAGAGTCTGATTCAATGACCTGTATCTTTCTCTTCTTAGCTGGGGAGTGTGGTGGCGGAGGTGGAGGTGTGAAAGCTGCCAAGGAAGATTGTACCTCCTGTTTAACAAGAGAGCGAATCTCATCTAGTAGTGATGGTTGCTCCGCTTTAATTATCTTGTCAGTGCAAGGCTGACAGAGCTTTTTATCCCAGTTAGGAGGGAATTTAGCAGCACAGACCGGGCACTTCTTCCTATAGTTAGCTTTGGGGGTAGACCTTTCTCCCTGAAATAAAGAGGGAGAGAGGAGTGAGGAGCTAAACCCCCTAAGGGAACTACCTCCCGGATCCTGTCCCTGCGTACTCACAGTAGCAGGGGCAGCGCTGGGCTCTGCAGACGCAGGGCATGAAGAACCGTCCATACTGAAGGATTTTTTGGTCTTACCTCAGTGGTGGTTCAGCAGGCTTTTATGGAGAGCACTCCCAGCACCTGCCTCCAGCGGCCGAATCTCCCCCTCCCCCTCCGGTATCCATGTGTGGGACGCCATTGCTCCGAACACGCCGGCTGGCGAAACCCGGAAGTACCGGCTTCAGGGAACATACAAAAAACCGGAAGTGACGCGCGCGATCGCTGACGTCACTTCCGGAACGCCGAGCCGCATGGAGGGGAAGAAGCCGGGAAGCTCAAGGAGGATCCCGGCTGGGGATCCAGGCCTGCTTTACCCTCACAGGGGCGCAGGAAGGCCTGGAAGGGGTCCCGAGGAACCTGGCATCAGGACGACGGGAGCAGCAAAAAGGGGGAGGCACAGAGCGACACCAGCTGCCCGGCTAAGCAGGTAAAAAACCCGCATAAGAAAACACACTGTAGCCGCCGGCCACTACAGCATACGGAAAAAACCTCTCCCTGTCCCAAAGGGGAACAGGAAAGACACTGGCAAGTGGGAGGTGGGAGGTCCTTTTAACCTCTCTGTGTTTCCTGTTCCCCATTAGGGCAAAGAGACAACCTCCATATGCCGTCGTGGAAGGTGACTAGAGAAAATAGTGACTTTGGCACCACGGAATCCGTTCACTCTGGTGTTCTACTGGTTGTGGATGATGAGGATGAGGATAAAGAGGAGGATAACAACAAGCACACCAAATCTGGAGGCGTATACCCATATGTTGTTGTGAAAGGTGCAGGAGAATACATCTCTCCAAAAAAGAGAATATATTAGAGGTTATGTTTCACTGTTTTCATTTCGTGGTGTACAGAAGTCTTTCCCAATCCAGCCCTTGTTCATTTTTATAAGAGTCAGTCTGTCAGCATTTTCAGTTGACAGGCGGATGCGCCTATCTGTTATAATTCCATTAGTAAAAAGAAAAAAAAAAAAAAAACACAAGGCGCCCCCAATGTGTCACACTGTATATAGATAAATACAGACTTGGTAGGGAATATGCTCACCTATTGCAGTTGTGAAAATGGGTCACAACTCCCATGCGGGTGTAACCGTAGCAGCAGGTCTCCACAGAAATCCAGGAGGATGTTGGGAGTAGTAGTCTTAGGCAAAATGAAGACCGCGCTCATGGGATATATTTAAAATGGTTTATTTTAGCCATTTTGGCTAAAATAAACCATTTTAAATATATCCCGTGAGCGCGGTCTTCATTTTGCCTAAGACTATAATTCCATTAGTGGCACTAAAAACCCACTCTGACAGAATGCTAGCAGCAGGGCAGGCCAGGATCTCCAAAGCGTAGAGAGCCAGTTCATGCCACATGTCCAGCTTGGATACCCAATAATTAAAAGGCAAAGAAGAATCATGGAGGACGTTTGTACGATCTGCAAGGTACTCCCTCAACATCTTTCCAAACATTGTACTTCTTGTGACAGCACCCCTTGCCTCTGTCCCAGCACGATGGGATGGTCTGAGAAAACTGTCCCAGAACTTTGCCATTGTTAACCTGCCTGAGCTGGATTGTACTTCTGTCTCTCTTGCTTGGACTCCTTGGTTGTACAATAAACTCTGACGTCTGCTGCCAGCGTTCTCACATGGGAATTTTCTAAGTAATTCCGCTACAAGGGCCCTCTGGTACTGCAACATTTTAATACACCTCTCTGCCTCTGGCAGAAGAGATTGAAAGTTCTCCTTGTAGCATGGATCTAGAAGTGTCACCAACCAGTAATGAGTGTCACCAAAAATTTTTATAATGCGAGGGTCACGTGAAACGCAGCGCAACATAAAGTCAGCTATGCGTGCCAGACTGCTAACAGGCACGACTGTCCTCTTCCTCCTCCTCCTCCCTGTCCTCAGGCCATCCCCGCTGAACAGATGGTATGACAGCTGTGCTTGTAGTACCGTCTGTAGCGCATGAAAATAGCTCTTGTTCTTCCTCCTCCTCCTCCTCATTGCCTACCAATCCTTGCTGAGAAGACTTGAGGCTGGGCTGAGTGTAATCCTCCTGTATGGTTCCTTGATCCATGTCCTCGTGCTCTACCTGCAATGCATCCTCTTTAATTGTGAGCAGAGAGGTTTTCAGAATGCTGTGAAGCGGGATGGTGATGCTAATTATGGCGTCATCGCCGCTCACCATCTTGGTGCAGTCCTCAAAGTTTTGTAGGATGGTACATATGTCTGACATCCATTTCCACTCCTAAGGTCTTATGTGTGGAGTCTGAACTGAATATCAACATCCTTGTTGATGTTGGTAATCAACAACTGCCCTCTTCTGCTCACCAATCCTTTCCAACATATGCAGCGTAAAGTTCCAGAATGTGGGCACATCACACAGCACTCGGTGAGCTGCAAGCTGCAAACACTGCTGAAGCACGGCAAGGGCAGCTGAAGCTGTAGCTGACTTTCTAAAATGGGCAGACAGATGGCATACTTTCACTAGCAGATCCAGCAGCTCCGGGTAGTGTGGCACCCCAGGAGTTTGGGTACCACAGTGGTGCTGCCTTCCTCTCGGGGTGGGTAGTGTCTTGCCTGAAGACAAGTGAGATCCCTTTGGCAGGTAAATCTTACACACAACATATTCTGACTCCAAGTCAGAAGGGGAGCTCAGAACCCTGTTTTAGGGGAACTTCCCTGATTTCCATCCTGGTCTGGAGGAGGAGTTAGTTCAGTCTGGACCAAACAGTGAAGGGAGAGGAGTGATTAGGAGCTCAGGGAGGCTGCGATAGGGCCTCCTGTGAGCCAGAGCGCAGAAACCAGGCATTGGGAGCCCGAGGTTGTGGATAACTGTAAGGTCCACAGTGGAACCGGAGGCCATAGGACTGTATGTAAATTGCCCGTTCAATGCCTGAGGTACAGCAGCAGTTAGAGCCTGGAGTCACAGTGCCAGAGACCCCCCAAGAGAACTGCTCAAGCTGACTACCGTGCAAGTTCTGTCCAAGGACAGGAGAGAGAGAAAGGGGTACCTTGCCAGCAAACCACAGGTAGCAAGGGATGAGAAAACCAGCACATATAGGAAGGCCTTGACCTGACCTGTCAAGGGAGATTACTACTTGTTTCCAGGCTGCCTGGACTCCTTCTGCACCTGTTGCCGGTACCCTAGACTGAGGCCTGTCACCATCCGTAAACCAGGTAAAGACTGCAACCCTGTGTTTTTTGTTATTTACCGGCAACCCTGAGAATATAGGTATAAGGGGTGCACCCCTGTATAAATGCTGAAGCAGGATGCAAAACCTGGTCTGTAAGAAACTAAGACAAATTCGGAAGAAAAAAGACTACTAGACCAATGATGGTATGCACACCCATGAATCGTACAAAAAAAATCAACCAATTTTATTAACACCTCAAAAAAGACACACTTAGAATAAAACCATTTTAAAATGCCTGAATACAGGACCAAT
Organism: Ranitomeya variabilis; assembly: GCF_051348905.1. Taxonomy (NCBI): domain Eukaryota; kingdom Metazoa; phylum Chordata; class Amphibia; order Anura; family Dendrobatidae; genus Ranitomeya; species Ranitomeya variabilis. The sequence goes on from NC_135237.1 coordinate 235,249,632, forward strand.
AGCCCTCACCCCTAGGTACAAAATACATAATACAGCATAACCATAATATGAATTATTATTGCCAATCCAAATGAAATAATATACTTGGTTATATGTATACAGAAATATATATATATATAGTCTCATGTTCCCGGGTATGATGTCTCAAACGGCACAAAGATATGCCAACATATTGTATAATACATGCAAGGCAAAAATAATTAAATGGGAACATACAATTCACTAAAGTCACACATGGATATTATAATAATCCCATATATTGAACATACCAGTTTGTAGTGTTATATTAGCATGCTCAGTGCTCAAACACACATATACCAAAGAATAATCATACCGGTATGCTTATCACAATATATGCTTAGGCTATGTATCCAGGTCCCAACCAGATATAGAGCAGGCCACCCGAGATCATTTGAGGGGTATACTGCCAGTCAAAAGACCCCATATACTGAGTGTGCTAACTTGCAGTATTATATTGGCATGCTCAATGCCCAAACTGATGATGGCACCGGTAAATCTGTCCCTATGTATGCCAAGGCTATATACCTAGGTCCAACTAAGTATAGGACAAGCCACCCATGATTATTTGGAGGGTGGGTAACCAGTAAAAGGCCATAGGCTCAAGGGTTAAGCTGAATAGAGCAAGCCACCATCAGGAATAAAAGAGACAGCACCGGTGCTGAGAAACGCCGTGGACGAACCCAGAGAAAGCAAGAGACAAAGTAAGGGGTGAGGCAAGAGCCCCACGCGTATCGCTGCGGCAGCAGCTTCATCATGGGAAGTAAAGCTGTAGGTCAGTTATGAGGTTAATATAGCAATGGGACAAATAAAGTAAATACAAACCGGTGTGCAGATATGTCTCGGTAAGCCAGTAGCAGCCGCCGCATGGAACAAACAGGAAATGGCTATAGCCAGGAAATGTATGCTGTCGTCATGGTGCAGATGCACATGCAGGAGGGCAACACTAGAGGGAGCAAACCGCGCATGTGCTGGGTGAAGCACAAATGAAAAGCACCGAATAAAGCACAAGTAATGTGCACCATGTGTAGAAGAAAGAGGGAATAAAGCACAAACATACAGTATGATACAGTATGTGAAGACAAGGATGGAATAAATAAGTAGACACTGCAACTATGACCTATTATAAAGCAGTCAAATTTTGTCAGGTATTAGTATAAATATGAGAGAACAGGAACAGGGACCCCAGGTAAGATAACCAATAACCCCATAAAGATTGATTGAACAGGGGAGCAAGGAAGAGCAATAGTTAATGGCGGCAGCAGACCCATAGAGTTAATACAGTAAGATTACTAAGGATATAGTATGCCATGTTATACCCAAATATGCATATTGACACCACAGATGATACAAGGCCACCTTTAAACAGTATCAACCTATGAGATAGATATTTGAAGAGGACACCAAATTAAAGACACACTGGTGGACAAAATAGAAGGTTACCAACCTGGGTGAGTAGTGGGGACCAGATGAACACAGCAGGCTAGAGGCTGACTGCAAGTAGGTCCAAACACACCTAAATTATTCTCTATGTGATAATACATCATGAGATGTGCTGTACATCCCACATGACATATGTGTGGGAAGACAAAAATTAACCCTGAACGTAAAGCACAATAGGGTAAGAGGGAGGGAGCAATAATGATGTAAATACCACTTTACAAACAGAGAGGGAGGGCACCATCGACCATAGTGGCCAAATCGTACAGGGGATCTGCCCAAAAGTATGTCAAACAAAATGAGTAAACCAAAAAAGAAAAAAGAGACATACCAAAATTTGGGGAACACCCTAAATGTAATAATATATAGAAAAAAGTTTATTAATTCCAATCCAAACAACACATACCGTATGAACAATAGTTACATAAAAACATGAGCATTAAAAACATCAATAGAAAAGACCACCTCAAGAGAGGAGGAGGGAGGCGTGAAAAACCCCCAGACCAAGGGTCAGGTGCACACAAAAGCTCAATATACTTAATGCAAAAAATACACTTAATACAAAAGATTATTGTAGGACATGACAGAGTATACTGAGAATACTGGCATACAAGATAAAAATTATATGCCCACAAGATAAGAGGGAAACAGTGCCCCAATTGGCTAGTTCTTATCAGAAATATAATATCACCATATACCTATATTTAGGAAGTCCACTGAGATAAGTGGACCCTATATGACCAGCCAAACTACATAATAACCATTTGGTATTTATATAGCAGTGAACCACAGGCTGGCTTGTCCAGCACCCAGTACAAATAATGACCAGATATATAGTACCTACGTGTGGCTAATAGGCACGTGACATATATGACCGAGCCCCTCAGCTTAGACAGATGAAAAAATACACCCGATACAATAAGACATGATATGTCCAACAGGCACAGAGGACAGGTACATGTACCCACCGTAACCATCCATAAAGGAGTATACTATTGTATGCATAGAACATTAGCCAAATATGCAGCTGAAAGCTACAGTACAAATACATGGGGAGAAGGTGGATACATGACCTGAAAAAAGCATGACGGAGCAGTCAAATGTGGCTGATACCTCTGCCGACCTAAATAGCCACACCGCAAATCCCATTGTTCATGTCCATGAAAGAAGTGTGCACGGCCCCAGAAAAGGTCCAGGGGGGATTAAGAACCCAACGCGTGTCGCCACCGCTGTGGCTTCATCAGGGGTAAGAAATGGTATGCGCCATTGGACTCGAATATTGCACTTTAAATACTTTACCCAATAGCATGAGATCCTGAACAGCTGTAGAAAAAAACGCCGTATGCGACCGGAAATGACATCGCACGGGAAGCAGGATGAGGTGTACACTTCGCAACCTAGGTGTGCCAATATGGTGGCTTGAAAATCATACAGCGCATGCGCAAAATACATCATAGAAGATCCCTATCTGTATTGGATAAGACCGCCCGCCTGCAGTGACGCGATCTGTACGGGAAGTCACAGCGCTGCTGCAGCCACATACCCCACATTGTATCGATCATACTTTTTACCGCACTCCGAGAACTGACTATTGTAAATACATAGAAAGCTAGGTACTTTGATATTAAGATATGGCACAAATGCCGTACCTGCACTAATAACTTTGAACGGGAGTTTAGAAGGTTCTCGTGAGGATATCTCTCTCCATGGGTAAGTGTAGATACACATACGTATCCTGCTGTGAGTACTCAGATGGTGTGGAAGATACCAGTACTAATAGGACTGTGAAAGAACCTCCTATTACACCGGCATGTAGCCACAACACATATAAATACGGCGCCGCATGTCTAAGAATGACTCCAAACAGGAGACTGTATCATATCAATATCAATGTGTGCAGCTCTATATCACACAAAACTAAGGCCAAAGGTGAAGAGCATCTGAAAATTTGAAAATTTATTGGATGGCCAACAGGCCTAAAACGAAGAAAAAGGAAATGACAAAATCCCAAAGGGCAGACTATACGGCCAAACGAAATAAGTGTATATATTCTCATAAATCAATAAATCAAGATACTGTTAGATCAGTTTGAGAACAAATCCTTAATTAGTATAAAGATGCTATGATAAGTATACCTATAACGGCACCCCTAGAGTGGTACACGCATATGGTAGTGACGTAATCTGGTCAATAAAGACTATACCTCATCATTAATAGATGGAGACCAAGAAAGGATGTTAAGGTTACTTAAGGGTTCACCAAAGAGAGTGCCACCCCCATAGGTTCCTGTGGTGGAAACACAAACCGATAAAGAATACTTTTATTCATAGAGGTTAATCCGAACTGCGGAAAAGACCACATATAAATATGTAGGCATAGCCCCCTGTGCGGAAGTTTGGCTGGTCATATATATTGGTGAACCCAAACAACGGGTAGAGTTCCTAACTTAGCTCACTGGGTATAAGGTTAGCTGCTCATATAAATATGAATGCCAAGGTATGTATATACACACCATCATTAGGGAGTCTGTCACATACAAAATTATACCAAAAACACATAAAGACGATATTCAGGATTGAGATATGGGTAAAATAACATCAAAAGTCTACAGTTGTTTGTAGTATCCTGTAAACAACAATTCTTCGTTCAGGCCCTTGGGTGAAAGGCTTTGAAGTTCATATATCCACTTGGTTTCACATCGGAGTAGGAGGTTGTGCATATCACCCCCCCTAATGTTCATTTTAACGGATTTAAGACCCATTACTTTAAAGCTGGAGGTTTTTCCACGGTGTCTGTCCAGAAAATGCGCGGCCACTGATGTTAACGTTTTATTCCTATCTCGATCCCTCTGGGCCGTAGAGATGTTGGAGAGGTGTTGTTGCATCCTTCTCCTTATTTCCTGCGTCGTCTGTCCCACGTAAATTTTTGGACAATCACAGAATATAGCGTAGACCAGATTACGTGATCTACATGTGAAGAATTCCTTGGGTCGAATCTGGAAAGACAGAGTAGACACTGAAAAACCATCTTGCGCAATCATGAACTGGCATATATTGCAGTTGCCGCATGGATAGGAACCATAGGTCCTCCTACCACCCTTAAGTCTGGTAACTGGTCTTTGGTAATGGCTATGACACAAATTATCCTTGAGATTTTTAGCTCTCCTCGCCACCATGCAAGGGGAAGAAGAAATGATTGGGATAGTTCTCACATCACTCATAAGTATGCCCCAATTGCGTTCCAAAACGTCTCGAATATCCGACCACTGATTGTTGAAAGTTGTGATCAACGAGAGTGGGCGAAAGGAGTCACGTACCTTCTTCTGGAACAAATTCTTTCTATCCTGTTGACATGCATGTTGGTATGACTTGGAGATGTTTTTCTTTGGGTATCCCCTTCTTTTGAACCATTCCGAAAGGTCCCTCGATTGCTCCACAAATTCAGTTTCTTTGCTGCAGTTCCTCTTGAGCCGAAGAAACTGGCCTTTCGGTATGCCATCCTTAAGATGCCGTGGATGAAAACTGGTATAGTGGAGGAGACTGTTTGTTGACGTTGCCTTCCGATATAAAGTACAGACAATGCTCGACCGTTCCATAGCAAGTTTGATGTCTAAAAATTCTATTGTCGAGTCTGAAATGGTAGATGTAAGCTTAATGTTATGAACATTACAATTGAGATTCGCAATAAAGTCGTTACATGTTTCCAAAGACCCCGTCCATAACATCAGGATGTCCTCTATATATATAAGAAAAAGATTGGCATAAGAAGGTGCACACCGTGCACCCATGGCGGTGCCAGAGATTTGCCTATAGAACCTTCTATCGAACACAAAATAATTTTTTTGGCCTGTTGGCCATCCAATAAATTTTCAAATTTTCAGATGCTCTTCACCTTTGGCCTTAGTTTTGTGTGATATAGAGCTGCACACATTGATATTGATATGATACAGTCTCCTGTTTGGAGTCATTCTTACACATGCGGCGCCGTATTTATATGTGTTGTGGCTACATGCCGGTGTAATAGGAGGTTCTTTCACCGTCCTATTAGTACTGGTATCTTCCACACCATCTGAGTACTCACAGCAGGATATGTATGTGTATGTACACTTACCCATGGAGAGAGATATCCTCACGAGAACCTTCTAAACTCCCGTTCAAAGTTATTAGTGCAGGTACGGCATTTGTGCCATATCTTAATATCATAGTACCTAGCTTTCTATGTATTTACAATAGTCAGTTCTCGGAGTGCGGTAAAAAGTATGATCGATACAATGTGGGGTATGTGGCTGCAGCAGCACTGTGACTTCCCGTACAGATCGCGTCACTGCAGGCGGGCGGTCTTATCCAATACAGATAGGGATCTTCTATGATGTATTTTGCGCATGCGCTGTATGATTTTCAAACCACCATATTGGCACACCTAGGTTGCGAAGTGTACACCTCATCCTGCTTCCCGTGCGATGTCATTTCCGGTCGCATACGGCGTTTTTTTCTACAGCTGTTCAGGATCTCATGCTATTGGGTAAAGTATTTAAAGTGCAATATTCGAGTCCAATGGCGCATACCATTTCTTACCCCTGATGAAGCCACTGCGGTGGCGACACGCGTCGGGTTCTTAATCCCCCTTGGACCTTTTCTGGGGCCGTGCACACTTCTTTCATGGACATGAACAATGGGATTTGCGGTGTGGCTATTTAGGTCGGCAGAGGTATCAGCCACATTTGACTGCTCCGTCATGCTTTTTTCAGGTCATGTATCCACCTTCTCCCCATGTATTTGTACTGTAGCTTTCAGCTGCATATTTGGCTAATGTTCTATGCATACAATAGTATACTCCTTTATGGATGGTTACGGTGGGTACATGTACCTGTCCTCTATGCCTGTTGGACATATCATGTCTTATTGTATCGGGTGTATTTTTTCATCTGTCTAAGCTGAGGGGCTCGGTCATATATGTCACGTGCCTATTAGCCACACGTAGGTACTATATATCTGGTCATTATTTGTACTGGGTGCTGGACAAGCCAGCCTGTTGTTCACTGCTATATAAATACCAAATGGTTATTATGTAGTTTGGCTGGTCATATAGGGTCCACTTATCTCAGTGGACTTCCTAAATATAGGTATATGGTGATATTATATTTCTGATAAGAACTAGCCAATTGGGGCACTGTTTCCCTCTTATCTTGTGGGCATATAATTTTTATCTTGTATGCCAGTATTCTCAGTATACTCTGTCATGTCCTACAATAATCTTTTGTATTAAGTGTATTTTTTGCATTAAGTATATTGAGCTTTTGTGTGCACCTGACCCTTGGTCTGGGGGTTTTTCACGCCTCCCTCCTCCTCTCTTGAGGTGGTCTTTTCTATTGATGTTTTTAATGCTCATGTTTTTATGTAACTATTGTTCATACGGTATGTGTTGTTTGGATTGGAATTAATAAACTTTTTTCTATATATTATTACATTTAGGGTGTTCCCCAAATTTTGGTATGTCTCTTTTTTCTTTTTTGGTTTACTCAATGATGTAAATACCAAGTACAGCAAAGAAATGTGCTAAAACCACTAGACCACTGCGGGCCAGCCCTGTTAGGTGAGTAATCTATGGGATATTGTCCATGAATCCATAGCGTCCAAGCTCTTCAAGGTGAATGGGTCCATGGTAGGGTTGAGCGACTTTTACTTTTTCAGGATCGAGTTGGGTTTCGCGAAACCCGACTTTGTCAAAAGTCGGGTCGGGTGAAATCGGCCGATTATTGCGAAAAGTCGGGGATCCGACCGAAGCACGAAACCCAATGCAAGTCAATGGAGAATCAAAGTCGGCAGTGAGTGGAGGACAGCAAAACACCAACAGAGCCCATTTTAATGCCAAAAACATCAATTCTTGTTACTTAAGCTTGTCAATTTTAATTAACCTTATAATAATAGTTAGCCATTGAAAATTTGGGGGTCATTTGGCAACAGTTGTGGGGGGAGTAGGGCTGGCTCAAGTTTTTCGTGGGCCCAGGAAACGCGGACTACGTCACGGCGGTGGAGCAGGGAGAGGTAAGTATTTCAACTTTGCAAGTGCTGTGATCCTGAGCAAGCAGGGGGGCACACTCGTTCGCATTGCCACTGGCACAGGGCCCCTCAAAGTACGGCGTTGTGATTGACGGTGGGGGCGCCTCCCACCGGCAGAGACACTTTTGCGTACTAGTATGCCCCCCCACCTGTTGAAGGAACCTGCACTTTCATCTGCACCTTCCTCTTTGTCCCCATGTAAGGTGGTATAGTATGCGGGAAGGGGAACCTGAGTTTCAGCAGGGTCAGATTCAGGCTGTGTAGAGTGGAAGGGGAATGTAGTGGTCTGTGTCAATGTACCAGCAGACTCATCTAGCAGTGGCTGGGCAATGGGCAGGAATGAGGAGGAAACACAGATATAGACCGAAAATAAAAAAAAAGTAGGCTAAAAGCTGTTAAAAATTGGTAACAGGAGTAAACAGGCGGCATTGGTTTGTTCAGTGGAGGAAAACAACAATCAGCGGCAGACACCGTTAGTAGGCCCAACCAAACAAGTAGGCCAAATGCAGTTTCATATTCTAAATATAGGCCGAAAGCCTGAAGATTGAAGCTCAGCTTTGTGTAGTAGAGGAAAACAAGAGGCAGCAGCAGACAACGTTACTAGGCCCAAACCAAGAACTAGGCCAAATGTAGTTTCATATTGTTGTTACAGGCCGAAAGCCTGAAGCTTCAAGCTCAGCTTTGTTTAGTAGAGGAAAAGAAGAGGCGGCAGCAGACAATGTTACTAGGCCCAACCCAACAAGTAGGCCAAATGCAGTTTAATATAAAAAATATTTAAACGAAAGCCTGAAGATTGAAGCGCAAGAAAAATAAACCAGGAGAACACCAAGGAGCGGCAGACACCGTTAGTAGGCCCCAAGCCAACAAGTAGGCCAAATGCAGTTTAATATTTGAAACGGGAGAACAGTTGAAGTTCAGCTTTGTTCAGTGAAGGAAAAAAAAGAAGCAGCTGTAGACACCGTTATTACGCCCAAATAATAAAGACAGTGGTAGTAGGCGCAAAGTATTAAATGGAGGCCAGGGCCCCTGTATATTTTAACTATCATCTATCATTTCAAATAATTCGTATTGGCAGTGCCATTTAAGGTTTTAACCGCACAGACTACACAGTGGTGGAGCTGGGAGAGGTAGTATTGCAAGTGGTAGAGCACTGTTCAAGCTGGGGGGGAACACTCTCTCGTGGGCGACGGTACTGGCAAAGGGCCCCTCATATTACGACGGTGTAATATGAGTTGTGGTTCAGTGTCTCCCCCCCAAAAATGAGGAAGTCTGGTGGAAGAGGCCGTGGGCGGGGGTTGCCAGCTGGTACTGATGGTGCTGGTGGTGCTGCATCTCGTGGTAGTGGCAAAAGCACAGTAGCACCTAAGGCTGGAGGTGTTCAGCCTGCGTCATCGTCTGGCTACACAAGGCCTCGAAGGCTCCCTTACCTGGGAGTAGGAAAACAGCTTTTAAAGCCGGAGAAGCAGGAAAAAGTGTTGTCTTTCCTTGCTGACTCACCCTCTAGCTCTTTCGCCTCCTCTTCCCAAAGTTCTAAATGTAAGAGCAGCCAGTCCTCAGTGGATGCTCCCGGTCATGAAAAAGATGTTTCCTTCTGTCCTTCTCCCAAACCAAAAGTGAAGGATGCATCAGGCGACACTACAGGTTACTCTATGGAGCTCTTTACACATACCGTGCCTGGGTTAGAAAGGGAAATTGTACACTGCCAATTACAAGAAGAATCGGACATGGAGTGCACTGATGCACAGCCACAGCTAGATTGTGATGCTGTTCCATTGACTCTGATCACTACATTGCCCTCGCAGTTTACTGAGCCAGAATGTGACCCTGATGAGACTATGGTGCCCTGTCCCGAACGCTATAGCACCTTACACGGTGACACTGAGGAAGGTGCACATGACATTGAGGAGGAGGTGATAGATGACCCAGTTGTTGACCCAGATTGGCAGCCATTGGGGGAAGAGGGTGCCGCTGCCACTAGCTCAGAAGCGGAGGAGGATGATCCGCAGCAGCCATCTACATTGCAACAGCTGTCATCTTGCAGGCCCGCATCAGGCCAAAAATGTTTGCGAAAAACAAAAACAGTTTTAGTAGAGCGTGGCCATTCGGTGAAAGTAGCACAGCGCACAATGCCTGAAAAGGTTTTCGATAGTAGGAAGAGTGTAGTGTAGCAATTTTTTAACCCAGATCAGAATGATTCAATGAGAATGAGTCAAAAGTTATCTGTAAGAAATGCTCAAAGACCTTTAGCAGAGAGAAGAATCTTCAACATTTAAATACAACGTGCATGCTTAAACATTTAATCAGCATGCACTTGCAAGCCTGGACTAACTACCAAACATCCCGTACCATTGGTGCACCTGCTCGGAATGAAGGTAGTCAGCAATGCTACATTGCTTCCCTCACTGTAATCCCACCGGTTAGGACACCACCAGCAGCAAATGTGGAGGTATCGTCGTGAGGCCAAAGCAGTCAGGGAATCACAAGGTTATTGGTAGTAAAGACTGTATGTAGGCCAACAACAAGAATACCATAACAAACTCTCTCTCAATCCGCCATGTCCACCACCCCCACCGCTAGTTCCACCATATGCAGCTCTCCTGTCCAGCTCACCCTACAAGAGACTCTCGTTAGGAAAATAAAGTACTCATCCTCTCATCCGCGTACACAGGATTTGAACGCCCACATTGCTATACTAATCTCATTACAGATGATGCCGTACCGTTTGGTTGAAAGCGAAGCTTTCAAAGACCTGATGGCCCACGCAGTACCACGCTATGACCTACCCAGTCAACACTTCTTTGCGAGAAAAGCCATCCCAGCCCTCCACCAGCATGTCAAAGACCGCATTCTCCATGCCTTGAGGCAATCAGTCAGTGGAAAGGTGCACCTCACAACAGATGCATGGACCAGTAGGCATGGCCGGGGACGTTACGTGTCCATCACGGCGCACTGGGTTAATGTGTAGGATGCAGGGTCCACAGGGGGCAGCCATAGTGTGACAGTTCAGCCTATCCCACAGTCTAAGGAAACAGTTGGCATAAGGCGTTCGCCACTCCTCCTCCTCCTCCTCCAGAAGCGAAAGCTCGTGAACAGAGCACAGTCGCCCTACCACTCCATCCGCAGCTGCCAGTTTTGCACACGCGGTGTCCCATTATCGAACAGCTAGTGGTAAGCGTCAGCAGGCTGTGTTTCAAATGAAGTGTTTGGGTGACAACAGACACACCACGGAAGTACTGGTGGAGTACTTGCAGCAACAACCTCAGTCATGGCTGGGCAGTGTACATCTTGAGGCAGGCAAGGTAGTCAGTGATAACTGAAGGAATTTTATGGCTGCCATAGCCCTTTCAGAACTGAAACACATACCTTGCCTGGCTCACACCTTTAACCTGGTGGTGCAGGGCTTCCTCAAAAATTATCCAAAGTTACCAGCCCTGCTCCTGAAGGTGCGAAGACTTTGCTCGCACATCCGCCGGATGCCCATACACTCCAGCTGTATGCTGAACCATCAGCGATCGCTGAATCTTCCCCAGCACCGCCTAATAATCGACGTTGCAACAAGGTGGAACTCCACACTGCACATGATTCAGAGGCTGTGCGAACAGAGGCGTGCTGTAATTAATTTGTGGGAGGATACACGGGCAAGCACTTGGATGGCAGACATGGAGTTGTCTGGTGTGCAGTGGTCGACGCCATCATAAGCATTAACATCCCACTTATGCGTCTGCTGATGCAAAGTTTGACGCACATTAAGGAGCAGGCGTCTGCAGCCAAGGAGGAGGGAAGCCTTGATGACAGTCAGCCATTGTCTGCTCAGGGAACTGTCCAGGACGAATTGGCGGACGAAGAGGATGATGAGGAGGATGATGGGGATGAAAATGTATGGGAGGAGGATGATTCTCAGGTGGGAATAGAAACTTGTGGCATTGCAAGGTCTGGTACAGGTTTATTGCGGGACACTTGTGATGTTGATTTGCAAGAAAGTGGTTCTCAACCCAGCAGAAACAGTTAATTGACACCTGGAACATTGGCCCACATGGCTGAGTATGCCTTGCGTATCCTAAAAAGGGACCCCCGCATTGTTAAAATGATGACCGATGACGACAACTGGTTAACCTGCCTCCTGGATACAAGATATAAAGGAAAACTGCAAAATATCATGCCACATGAAAACCTAGGTCAAATATTGGCTACCAAACAAGCAACTCTTGTAGACCGTTTGGTTCAGGCATTCCCAGCACACAGCGGCGGTGATGGTTCTCACACGAGCTGCAGCTGCAGGGGGCAACATGTGCTAGAGGTGCAGAAATCCGAAGTGGCGTTGGACAGAGGGGTTTTATGACAAGGTTGTGGAATGATTTCGTAATGACCGCTGACACGACAGGGACAGCTGCATCGATTCAAAGTGACAGGAGACAGCATTTGTCCAGTATGGTTACAAACTACTTTTCCACCCTTATCGATGTTCTCCCTCACAGGTCATTCCCCTTTGATTACTGGGCATCTAAACTAGACACCTGGCCTGAATTGCCAGAATATGGATTACAGGACCTTGATTGCCCTGCTGTCAGTGTGCTTTCAGAAAGAGTGTTCAGTGCTGCTGGTTCAATACTGACGAAAAAAGGACACGTCTGGCTACCACAAATGTTGATTAGCTAACCTTCATTTAAATTAAACAATCATGGATTTCACATTCTTTTGCCCAACCTTCCCCTGCTGACACGTAGCTTGCCTGAAAGATGACTTGCTTTTGGGGGGAGACACTGAACCCCAACTCTGGCCCTGTGGTATAACACAACACTATGAACGTGGCAGAAAGTGGCTGCCTGATATACGATGCAATAGCAGTACAGCTGAATATACACTGTGTGAGAATTTGAATCTCCATTTTTTGGGGGGAGACACTGAACCCTAACTCTGGCCCTGTGGTATAACACAACGCTATGAACGTGGCAGAAAGTGGCTGCCTGATATACGACACTCGCAGTACAGCAGAATATAAACTGTGTGAGAATTACTATCTCACTTTTGGGGGGAGACACTGAACCACAACTCTGGCCCAGTGGTATAACACAACACTATGAACGTGGCAGAAAGTGGCTGCCTGATATACGACACTAGCAGTACAGCAAAATATAAACTGTGTGAGAATTACTATCTCACTTTTGGGGGGAGAAACTGAACTACAACTCTGGCCCAGTGGTATAACACAACACTATGAACGTGGCAGAAAGTGGCTGCCTGATATACGACACACTAGCAGTACAGCAGAATATAAACTGTGTGAGAATTACTATCTCACTTTTGGGGGGAGACACTGAACCACAACTCTGGCCCAGTGGTATAGCACAACACTATGAACGTGGCAGAAAGTGGCTGCCTGATATACGACACACTAGCAGTACAGCAGAATATAAATTGTGTGAGAATTACTATCTCACTTTTGGGGGGAGAAACTGAACCACAACTCTGGCCCAGTGGTATAACACAACACTATGAACGTGGCAGAAAGTGGCTGTAATTATTATAAAAAAATAAATAAATAAAAATACTGCAATAACAAGCTTCCTACAATGATCTCAGGACAAGTATGGCAGCAATAAAAAGGACTGCTGAACAAAAAAATTGGTAGACAAATAAACAAGACAGGTAACTGTGCAGAAAGGAGCAACAGGATTTTTGCTTTGAAAAAAGCAGTTGGTTTGCACAGCACCGTGCACACAGCTATGCAGCTGCTGCACTAAAATACGACCTCCACTGTCCCTGCACAAAAAGGTGGTGTGGGACAGTGAAAATCGCTCCAGCACAAGCGGTTTGGGGGTTTATACTTCCTCCCTAACTCTGTCCCTGCTTCTGACTAACTGCAGCAAACTCTCCCTATGCTCAGATCGGCAGAAGTAAGATGGCGGTCGGGGTGCACGCCCCTTTATAGCCCCTGTGACGCCGTAGACAGCAAGCCAATCACTGCCATGCCTTTGTCTAAGATGGTGGGGACAGAGACCTAGGTCATCACACTGCCCACACTCTGCGTCCTCCTTCATTGGATGAAAAACAGCGGTAACAGCGTCATACGAAACGCGACTTTGGCGCTCTGATCGTGTACCGCATGGCCTATCCCACACTAGGATCGGTTCGGGTTTCATGAAACCCGACTTTGCCTAAAAGTCGGCGATTTCTGAAAATGACCGATCCGTTTCGCTCAACCCTAGTCCATGGTTCTTCGATGGTAAGGTCAATGATTCTTCCAAACCTTAATAGAACACTAGAGGATGTCCACACCCATCAGCTTAATAGTTGCTGATGTCTACCAAGGCCTCCAGGCCAGGAAACCCACACACAGGTCAGAAAGTTCCCGGATTTACCGGCAACCCAACATCACTGCCATACACCTTGGGAGCTCTGGGGATCCCGCTTCACTTGTGGGAAGCGTCACCATCTTGCTGCAACAACATTGCCCCAGAGGACCCCTTTAAGCAGCGCCGGTCCCTCTGACCGAGAACCACAGGTGGCGTCATGAATAGACTTTATTACCAAAAATCCCTTTAAAGACCTTTCCCCTTTTCATTGAGTCCCAGGGCCACAGACTGGGTCGCAGCCACCGTGACATCCCCTTTAACTGTGACCGGATCCGGTACCGAGTATCCCCATTGCCCTGGTGGGCAAATCAACTTTTGGCGTCACGAACAGGATTTCGTGCCCTGGCATCTCCAGGTACTGTGTGCCAGAGACTGTGACAGTTTGCTTGCAAACCTCCATTGCCGCGCCACGTGGAGCGCGAGGGAAGAAGGGGCGTACCTTCGTGGGCAGAGCGATTCAAAAAAGCATGAAGAGGAAGCTCGTGCCGTGCTGCAGAGAAAGCCGGAAGTGGAGACGCCGTGCAGGAGCGCCGCAAGTGAGGACGCTGCAAAGCGCTGAACAGAGGACCGGGAGAAGTGCCCGACCGTGCAGAGGAGGAACCGCTGCGGAAAGCGCAGGAGAGACGCCGGGCCTCTACAAAGTTAGCACGGGGAAGAAGCTTTGTCTGATCCGGGAGAAAAAACCGCAGTGACTGCTCCCATAATGCCGCTATCCATGCCCTATATCCCAGGAGTGGCCTGGCTGCCACAATATTCTGGGGAGTCGCATATACCAAGTAACTTTAGGGAAAGGCTCTGCAGCCTATTTGAAGTCTATCCCCTGACAGAGCCTCAAAAGGTCTGCATTCTAACAGGTCAACTGATCGGCGCAGCCCTAAGAGAGGTGAAATCCTGGCCAGACATGGAAAAGGGGACTGTAAAGCAGATATTTGCCAAACTTAAAACCACTTTTGACACCCGCACCACTGCAGAAATTAAAATGAGGTTTTTCGACTGCAAACAGCGGGCACAGGAGAGCACATGGGACCATGCCCTTAATCTGCAAGAGGCACTACGGGCCATCAAACAAGTTGACCCTAACAGCGAGCAGGATGGAGACAGGCTCTTAAAGGAACAGTTCATTGAAGGGCTCCTGTCCAACACAGGACTCAGATGTACATCCTGGCCTTGCAAAACCCTGATCTGGACTTTGCACAATTTAAAAACAGGGCCATCCGGGTGCTGCATGAACCTCAACCCAGCTGCACAGTGCCCCCTAGGTGACCAGCCCTCATGTACCACATTGAGGTGGAACCCTGCCATCAGGTCCCTGTTGAAACCGACGCACAGATCCTGGATGATGACCCTTCCACAGGACTACACCTCCAGGTGCAGGAACTGACTAAAAACTTAGCTGCAGTAGCCAGGACCGTGCAGTCCCTACAGGAACCCCCAAAGGAGAAGATCAAGCTGGCTTCCAGTCTGGAGGCCGTCCCCTGGTGACGACAGAAGAAGATCCGCCGACCAGAGGAAGAGACGACGACCGCTATCATCAGGACAAATGACCCATCTGCTGCCACTGCAACCAGGCAGGACACATTGCAAGGTACTGGGGGCAAACTCCCAGTAATAGGACGACAAGGCCCACAAAACTGGCTAGCCAAGTACATCGGAGAACGACCTGTCCTCCCCATTGTGATCGACGGCATCCCGATGAATGCTTTATTGGCACCGGTTCTCAGGTGACAACTATGCCTTACATTCTCTATAAACGGTACTGGGCTATCTCAGACATTACCCGTGGTCCAGATAGTGATTTGACAATAGTAGCCAGTAATGGTCAGCCTTTGCCACAGGTGGGGTACAAGGAAGTCACCATTAAGGTGGGGCCGATAGAATTGAAAGCCCAAGGAATGGTGATTGTTGATATTGACCAAAGTGAATGTAACCCCATGATGACCATTGGTACTAATGTCATTGAAAATTGTCTTGCCGAGGTTATTGTCTTGTTACAACAGGTGGCCGAAACTGCTGGTTCCAGTGAGCAGAGAGTCCTACAAAAAGAAATCAGAGCCCTGGTGCAGAGACAACAGGTAGAAATGTCTGGTGGAGAAGTTGGACGTGTCACAGTGAGCGACCCGATCCCCATTGCAATACCCCCCAGGAGTGAAATGTTAATTGTCATGGTTCCCAATGGCAAGGGAACGTAAAAAACACATAAGTAACGAACGAGCTCTCGGGTGATGGAAACTCGAGTTGACCGTGAGCTAAATCTACCACACAACTAACAGTAGCCAGGGAGCATACCTACGGCTTCCTATATGCCACGCGCCAGCCGGAGGACTAACTACGCCTGGTAGAGGAAGAAACAGACTTGGCTTACCTCTAGGGAAATACCCCAAAAGCTGATAGCAGCCCCCCACATGTAATAACGGTGAATTAAGAGGAAAAGACATACACAGTATGAAAGTAGATTTAGCAAAGAGAGGTCCACTTACTAGATAGCAGAAGGATACAAAAGAGGACTTCACGGTCAACTGAAAACCCTTTCAAAAACCATCCTGAAATTACTTTAAGACTCCTGTGTCAACTCATGACACAGGAGTGGCAATTTCAGCCCGCAAGAGCTTCCAGTTACAGAGAATTACAAAAACTGCAAACTGGACAAAAGGTACAAAACAAAAGGACAAAGTCCACTTAGCTGATCAGCAGACTAGTAGCAGGACCATGCAACCGAAGGCTCTGGTTACAATGATGACCGGCAAGGAAATGACTGGAGAGCAAGGCTAAATAGGAAACTCCCAAACACTGATGGAAGCAGGTGAACAGAAGAAGCAAAGTGCAAACAAGTCACCAGTACCACCAGCAACCACCAGGGGAGCCCAAAAAGCGGATACACAACAGTTAATATGGTGTGAGGCAGCAATAGGCCTCAGAGGTAAAGATAACCAGGCCCTGGTAGAACCTGTGTATTCAGATAGCAGGCCCACAATCCTGACAGCCAAAGGGGTGGTTGATGTCCGCAAGGGGAGAGTACCAGTACGTGTCCTTAACTGTGGAAGAAAGAGGTCCACTTACCCAGTTATGCCACACTTGCTAAATTGTTTACTGTTAATAATAATGCAATCCAGGCAACAGAACCCTGGGTCCCATCCAACCGGGGGGAGGACAATGGCTCTGCAGGACAAATGGAGGATTGGTGTCAGAAATTACACGTGGGCACTGACTCTACCCCATCACACCAATAACAGGGGGCTTACCGTGTGGTCCATGAGTATGAGTGGGTATTCAGCAAACACCCACTAGATTTTGGGCGGGTAAAAGGGGTTCAACATCATATCCCCATGGGAAGTCATCCACCCATTAAAGAGAGGTACCGGCCTGTACCTCCAGCTCACTACCAATGTGCCAAGAGTATGCTACGAGAGATGAAGGAGGCTGGGGTAATCAGAGATAGTTGTAGCCCTTGGGCAGCTCCATTAGTCCTCATCAAGAATAAGGATGGTACAATGAGGATGTGTGTTGATTACAGGCAGATAAACCGCATTACACATAAGGATGCATACCCATTGCCCAGAATCGAAGAGTCATTAGCTGCTTTAAAATCTGCTAACTATTTCGCCACCTTGGATCTCACTAGTGGGTATTGAAAGGTTCCCGTTGCAGAGGTGGATAAATAAAAGACTGCCTTCACGACACCGATGGGCCTCTCTGAATTCAGCTACATGCCGTTTGCAGTGGCGTATCTAGGGGGGGCGCAGCCGGCAGGGGGGCGCAGTCGGGCCGCCTAAAGCGGCGGTCCGCAGTGTCTCCCCCGGCGGCTGCATTCTGCCGCCCCCCGCACTGGGAGTCGGCTGTTCTCTGTGCCGACTGTCAAGCTGACTTCCAGCACAGAGAAGCTGTGGCGCGCCGGCTCCCAGTGTTCAATTGTACTGCATCTGAGATGCGAGTACAATTGAAGCTCTGACTGTCGGGTCAGAGTGACGCCAGCAGCGTGATCAGGTCATGTGATCACGTTGCTGACGTCACTCACCTGTGCGGCAGAGCAGGAGACACAGAGCGGTGGTAAGTGCTCCAGTGGAGCTGAAGACACCGAAGGTGCAGGGGGGGATTTAATGTGAGTGGGAATGGGGGGCATATATTGTGGGGAGGATTTACTGTGAGTGGGGATGGGGGGCATATATTGTGGGGAGGATTTACTGTGAGTGGGGATGGGGGGCATATATTGTGGGGGGATTTACTGTGAGTGGGGATGGGGGGATATATTGTGGGGGGATTTACTGTGAGTGGGGATGGGGGGACATATTGTGGGGGGATTTACTGAGTGGGGATGGGGGTCATATATTGTGGGGGGATTTAATGTGAGTGGGAATGGGGGGCATATATTGTGGGGAGGATTTACTGTGAGTGGGGATGAGGGGCATATATTGTGGGGAGGATTTACTGTGAGTGGGGATGGGGGGCATATATTGTGGGGGGGATTTACTGTGAGTGGGGATGGGGGGATATATTGTGGGGGGATTTACTGAGTGGGGATGGGGGGCATATATTGTGGGGGATTTACTGAGTGGGGATGGGGGGATATATTGTGGGGGGATTTAATGTGAGTGGGAATGGGGGGCATATATTGTGGGGGGATTTAATGTGAGTGGGGATGGGGGGATATATTGTGGGGGGATTTAATGTGAGTGGGAATGGGGGGCATATATTGTGGGGGGATTTAATGTGAGTGGGGATGGGGGGCATATATTGTGGGGGGATTTAATGTGAGTTGGAATGGGGGGATATATTGTGGGGGGATTTACTGTGAGTGGGAATGGGGGGCATATATTGTGGGGGGATTTACTGTGAGTGGGGATGGGGGGCATATATTGTGGGGGGGATTTAATGTGAGTGGGAATGAGGGGGATATATTGTGGGGGGATTTAATGTGAGTGGGGATGGGGGGATTTAATGTGAGTGGAGGGGATTTAATGTGAGTGGGGATGGGGGTATTTATTGTGGGGAAGGGATTTAATGTGAGTGGAGATGGGGGTATTTATTGTGTGTGGGGAGAATTGGAGTGTAGATGGGGGATTGAATGTGTGTGGGGGGAGATTTGTCTTGGGGATGGGGGGATTTAATGTGTGGTGGTAATCTGAGGACACAAAATGAAGAGCAAAGGGGGAGATGGGGGGGCATGTATGAGGAAACAGTATGGGGGATGGGTTTAGACAGTTTGGGGTCAAGCAGGGGAATGTATGCAGACACAGTATGAGTAGCGATGTGAAAAACGTATGTGGACAGAGTACGGGGAGTGAGGGTGTTGGGATGTGTGCATGCGTAGCATGGGGGACAGTGTAAGGGCACAGCCAGGAGGGGACAGTATACCAAGGAGGGGGAGTGTGATGAGAGAGTACAGTATAAATACTGGGCCCTATAGGGGGACATAGTGTGAGAGGACAGTGTGAAGAGGGGGCCAGTATGGAAAGGAGAGGTCAGTGTAAAGAGCGTGTACCATAAGAGGGAGAGTGTGGGGGTCATATTTTATGCAGACAATATAGTGAGGGGCAATTTTTTATTCAGGAGCATTATAATGACACTTGTATCTTTAAGGGCATCATGTGGAGATTTTCTGCAAAAGAGCGGAGAAGATGGAAGTCTGCAGAGACGGCTGTGGATGAGAAAACTCATCATGGGGTCTGGACAAGATGAAGAAATGAAGGAGAACAACTCCAGAGGCGACGTCATCTATAAGGTACCTGGATGTAAATGTTATTTGTGATACTGACTCTCATGTTTTTATTTATGTTAGGAGCATTAAAGGGGATGTCCAGGTTTGTGATGAGTCTGCCGTCATTCTTTGTGACTGCAGACTTCTGAATTCTTACAGTGCGCCCTGCACGCTGTCAGGATTCTGTCGTGCTGGCGATTTACATACATGCGGTCACATGCTGACTAGACATGGGTGGCCCCACTCAATGATAATGAACTGAGCGAGGCTGGGCACGTCTAGTCGGAATGTGGTCAGAAGTATACAAATCACATGCTTGTGCTGACATGACTGTCCACTGGCAAGGGAGAATCCTAAAAGTGTGCAGTGCATGCGTTGTGAGAATTCAGAAGCTGCGATGTCAGGATTCAGCTCTGCAGGTTCCAGTCGTCGTCGTCACATGGACACTTCACTCATATGCGACTTTTATACTCATGGTCCTGTAACAAGGAGCTTCTCTTCTGCTTCTCTCAGTTTTTCACTGAACATTGGGAGCTTAAGGGAGAGGAGCTCATCGGTACATGACTAAGTGTGAAAAACGCATGTGTCCTGGGGGGGGGGGGGGGGGTCGCCAAACTGAATTCTTGCCCCGGGTGCCAGAAACCCTAGATACACCTCTGGCTGTTTGGACAGTGCAACGCACCAGGAACATTCCAGAGGATGATGGAGTGCTGTCTCAGACACAAGAACTTTGAGACCGTCCTGCTGTACCTGGATGATGTGATCATCTTCTCCAAGACCACCTGAATCACCCGGCCAAGGTGTTTAAAGCTTTGTCTAACTTTGGCCTGAAGGTAAAGCTATCTAAGTGTCACCTGTTAAAGCCCAAACTGCAGTACCTGGGCCATGTGGTAAGCTCTGAAGGAGTGACACTAAACCCTAACAATGTCACCGTGATCAAGGACTGGCCGAAACCCAGCAACATCCACGAACTCTGGCAGTTCCTCGGGTTGGTAGGCTACTACCGAAGGTTCATTAAAGACTTCACAAAGATAGCCGCACCACTGTTGGTGGGCCAATCCAAGAAGACCAGGAGCAAGGGCCCTCCGTTTGAGTGGAACGACAGGCTGGAAGAATCCTTCACTCGGATGACGTTGCCTCTCACAGGAGATGAGGTACCGGCCTTCCCAGACTATGACCAACCATTTGTGCTGTACATGGACGCCAGCAACGTAGGATTCGGAGCAGTGTTGTCTCAGGTGGAGAAAGGCAAAGAAAGAGTAATTGCCTACGCAAGCAGGAAGCTTCGTCAACTGAAAGGAACCCTGAAAACTACAGTTCCTTCAAGCTAAGTTCCTTGCTATAGTCTGGGCGGTAACATAGTGATTCAAACTCTAGCTGGCCTCAGCAAGACTCACAGTTTTCACAGACAACAATCCACTGACACATCTGGAGATGGCAAAACTAGGTTCCTTTATGTGCTGTCCATTATATTATGTGTAGAGCTGTATGTGGGGTTATTATATTATGTGAAGAGCTGTATGTGGGACCATTATATTATGTGCAGGACTATATTAGGGTTCATTACATTATGTGCAGGGCTCTATATGGGGCCATTATATTATGTGCAGGACTATATGTGGTGCCATTATATTATGTGCAGGTCTGTATGTGGGACCATTATATTATGTACAGGACTATATGTGGGGCCATTATATTGTCACGGGGAGACAAGGAGGGCAAGAGCTAATAACCCGGGCCCCTGCAATTTCCCTCAGACTAGGGAAACCCTGTCTGACCCTCTACCTGAAGTTTACACTGAAGGTGTGCATGTTCAGGCCTCCACCCTCACCCTGACTCCCGATTCAGCCCTAGACTGGACACCACCGCCCACCACCCAGTGAATGCAATAGACCAATACCCAGAGTAATAACAAAAAAGGATAAAGGAAAATATACACCACACCGCAGTCAATCAGGAATACACTATAAATGTGCAGGGCAAAATAAATACAAATATAGGAAGGAGTAAATAAGACAAAGGAAAATACACCACCAGCAACGATTCTCCACCAACCAGCTCTCCACTCCGGACCAAGATAACTAAGGATAAGACAGAAGCTATAATCGGCGATGCCCACAGATCCGGAGAACCATTTAAAGGAAATGGGCATGGCCCAGCTTCCAATCCAAGGATCAGATAAATTAACCCCGGAGCAGCCAGACGAAAACTAGCCTACGCTAATGAGCAAACAGTGGTCAAACGCGGAATTACCGCTGTCTGTCAGACGACCTGGTCTGAACAGTGTCCGACATGACATATATTATGTGCAGGTCTGTATGTGGGGCCATTATATTATGTGCAGGACTATATGTGGGGTCATTATATTATGGGAAGGACTCCATCTGGAGCCATTATATTATGTCAAGGACTACATGTGGGGCCATTATATTATGTGCAGGACTGTATGTGGGGCCATTATATTATGTGCCGGACTATATGTGGGGCCATTACATTGTGTGCAGGACTATATGTGGGGCCATTATATTATGTCCAGGACTATATGTGGGGCCATTATATTATGTGCAAAACTATATGTGGAACCATTATATTATGTGCAGGACTATATGTGGGGCCATTATATTATGTGCAGGACTATATGTGGGGCCATTATATTATGTGCAGGACTATATGTGGGGTCATTATATTATGTGCAGAGCTGTATGTGGAGCCATTATATTGAAGCGATGGCCGGGGGACCACCACGGTACAGGAAGACTACTGTACACAAGATGAGGTGCAAACAACAAAGGGTAGATTTATTGGAAGGCAAGGAATGAAGTGAATGAGGAAGATGCAAACAGGGGTATACAATGGCAAAAGACAATTTACAAGAGTTATAAACTTTATCTTTTCCGTAAAATAGCACGGTGCTCCAACTATTACAGACTCAAAATATGTCTAACAAGCAAATGTAAACAATAAACAAGTGATGATGCTACTCTACGTATAATCTCCTTGGCCTTTACTAAGTAGGCCACACGGCTCCCGTGTACTGACTATTGAAGTCTACAGTGGGCCCTAACATGTGCACCAAACGGGAACAAACTCATGGTGATGTTGGAGAATCAGATCCTGTCCCAGGGGGGCCCCCAGCAGTCTAATACGGTGGTGCACACGGCTTTCTGTCAGCTCTGTGAAACGTGGTCTTCTCCTTGCTTCTGGATCCTAGGGATGCTCCTGGAAACTGTAAATCCCTTTCTCTGTATCTTCGTGGCTCTCTTGCAGCTATATCAGGACACAGTTCTTCTCTCTTTCAGCTATTAGCACAAAAAGTCCTCTCCGCAGCAGCCTCAGATCACACACGCTGCTCCAGCTCCACACCTGCACTCTGCACAGACTAGTTCATTACACTGACTATTGCAGGGGAGAAGCAGAACATTCCATCATGCCAGACAAGGGGGTGCAGCCTCTAAAAGTGACAGCGTGTTCCTTACTGTCCATAACAGCACCACCCTCTTACATGCCTCCCTTCTTAATGATGGTCGTCCTCGGCCATCACAGCATCAGGGTCAAAGTGTAATGGAGGAATGTGCAATGCGGAAACAGCAACTATAGAGGAGGCAACAAAGTTGTAAAAACAGACAGAGCACACTGTTCTACATATCGGACTGGTGGAACCCCTGCATTAGACCTCTGGGATCGCCGAAGCTCTTGGCTGTCAGGCAAGGCTTGACTATCTTCCAGAGGAACACTTGTTGCAGGAGACATTGTGAGCTCTTCTCTGGTCTCGTCCTTGCATGACGGTACTGGTACATTCATGAGATTACCTACCGTCTGTGCGGCTGAGGACCCCCTACTGTCAGGGACGGTCCACCACTCATCATCGATTTCACCATCAGGCATGACAGATTCAGGAAGTGGAGTAGCGCCTTCAGGCGACAATGGCGTAGAACAGACCTCAGACCGGCAGAGCCGCAGGATATTTCTGTGAAGTACTTTAGGGGCGGATGCCCCAATCTCAATCTGTACTCGCTCGATAATTTTGTACGGCTGTACTTCCCATCTTTCACTTAGTTTTCCCTTGGGGCATTTCTCTCTGACTAATACTCGGTCTGCAGGTTGGAGCGGTAACTTGAGTCGGTTTGCGGCCCGTATGTTCTTTTTCTTGCAGCTGCTGACCCGTTAACCACTGTATCGTTTGCAATCATTGCCGATGCTCTTTCACCCATGAGGTGACAGTTCGCTCCATCAGCTCCTCTGGCTGTTACAAATTCAGCTCAATTATCTTTCGTCCAACTCTTCCAAACAACAGTAGATAGGGGGTATAACCCGTGGTGGAGTGGACCCGATTGTTGTAGGTCCAGACCAATTCCGGCAGATAGTCTGGCCAACATGCCTTCTTATCCTCCTCCAACGTTCTCAGCATTTGAAATAAGGTTCGGTTGAAGCGTTCACAAGCTCCGTTGCCTTGAGGGTGGTAAGGGGTGGTCCGGGACCGCTCGATGCCATACATACGATACAATTCTTCCATCACCTTGCCTTGGAAACATGTGCCTTGGTAGGAGTGGATGCGCTTTGGGCACCCATACACACGGATGAAGTCTTGACAGATGGCTCCCGCCGCCGATTCCGCAGTCTGATCTCTAGTCATAGTGGCTACTGCGAACTTAGAGAAATAATCGGTCATCACCAAACAGTATTGCAGCCCCCGGGCCGAGTGTCCCACAAGGAGATAGTCGATCATCAAGACTTCTAGTGGTTCCTTAGTTTGTATGGTCTGGATGGGTGCCCTCTGTTCGGTACTCTTAATGAGGTCACATACTCGATATTTCCGGCAAACCGCTTCCTCCACAAACTCCAACCGGGGGGCAATACACATACCACTGTAACCATTGGTAGGTCTTTGTGGGGCCAAAGTGCGCTCCAAATTTGTGGGCTTCTTTAGCTACATCTTGAGCCATTCTTCCTGGGATGACCACTTGTCACCTTACTTCCATATCTTTTGGCTGTTGCCTCTTACGATATAGCACTGACTCTCGCACTTCCAGTCTATCCCACTGGTGTAACACACTCCTCATTTCAGAATCCAGATAACCTCTCTCGTTTGCCAGGCTTCCGCTTTTCAGTTACCCACCATTTCATCTGTCTCAGCCCTACGTCTTCATCCTAAATGTGTCCCCATTCCTCACTGGTTCTCCCCAGGGACCGGGGTAATGCGCAGGCCTCCCTTCTTGACTGGGCCGCAACCATTGGGGGCTTAAACTTACGAAAGTCTGGGGTTTCCTCCTCTTCGAGTTGCTCATCAAGATCCCTCACTGGAGTCTCCACAGTCACTCTTGACAGCCCATCAGCATTTGCGTTTTCGGTATCAGAGCGATAACGGATGGTAAAGTCGAACTTGGCTAGGCGAGCCACCCACCGTTGTTCTAAGGCCCCAAATTTTGCATTCTCAAGGTGGGCCAGGGGATTATTGTCTGTTTGAACTTGAATCTTGGTTCCTGTAAGGAAGTCTGCAAACTTTTCTGTCATGGCTCACACCAGGGCCAGGAGATCTAACCGGAAGGAGCTTTAATCGTGAGGGTTTCTTTCGCTGTCTCACAGGGACCTGCTGGCATACTCGATGACTCTCTCATGTCCATCCTGTATCTGAGAAAGTACTGCACCGAGTCCATGAAGGCTACCATCTGTGTACAACAGCGGTCCCCCTCTGCAACTCATTGAGAGGAACCACCACCTTCGCGAAGTCTTTAACAAACCGGCGGTAGTACCCAGCGAGTCCCAGGAAGGCCTGGAGTTCTCTCACTGTTCGAGGGACTGGACACTTCTGGATAGCATCCACTTTTTCTGGCGAGGGTAGAACTCCATCTTGTGACACTACACTGTGTTCCAAATTATTATGCAAATAATATTTCCTCATATTTTCTCTAAATTACCTATCTGAATTGCAGTCATTATTATTTTCCAGTCATCTACTATTCTAGTATAATTGCAATGTTTTGGAACAAACTGCTTATGAAAACAGTATCTTTTTTTAAAAAACAAACACTCAAAATGCATGTTCCAAATTATTATGCACAGCAGTGTAGGGTTGAGCGAAACGGATCGGACAAATTCAAAAATCGCCGACTTTCAGCAAAGTCGGGTTTCATGAAACCCGACCTGATCCTAGTGTGGGATCGGCCATGCAGTCGGCGATCAGCGCGCCAAAGTCGCGTTTCGTATCACGCGTTCAGCGCCATTTTTCAGTCAATGAAGGTGGACGCAGAGTATGGGCAGCGTGATGAAATAGGTCTCGGCCCCCACCATCTTAGAGAAGGGCATGACCGTGATTGGCTTGCTTTCTGTCAAAGGGGCTATAAAGGGGCGTGAACGCCGACCGCCATCTTACTTCTGCTGATCGTAGCATAGGGACAGATTGCTGCAGCTTCATCAGAAGAAGGGATATAGTTAGGGAGGGAAGATTAACCCCCAAACTGCTTGTGCTGCAGCTATTTACACTGTCCAACACCACCTTTGTTTTGCAGGGACAGTGGAGGCTATATTTTTGTGCATCAGCTCTGTAGCTTATTAGGCTGCCTTATAAGGCTCCCTGATAGCTGCATTGCTGTTTGCACGCTGCTGTGCAAACCAACTGCTTTTTTAAAAGCAAAAACCCTGTTGCTCCTTTCTGCACAGTTATCTTGTTTATTTGTCCACACTTTTGTGTGCAGCAGTCCTTTTTATTGCTGCCATACTTGTCCTAAGATCATTGTAGGGAGATTGAAATTGTACTACAGTCCTTGTATTTTTTCATATATCTTCCAGCCACTTGCTGCCACTCACAATGCGTTGTTTTATACACTGGGCCTGAGTTTTGGTTCAGTCTCCCCCCAAAAAAGGGAGATTCAAATTCTCACAAAGTGGATATATTTCAGTCCTGTTAGTTTGTCGTATATCAGCCAGCCACTTGCTGCCACTCACATTGCGTTGTTTTATACACTGGGCCTGAGTTTTGGTTCAGTCTCCCACCAAAAAAAGGGAGATTCAAATTCTCACAAAGTGGATATATTTCAGTCCTGTTAGTTTGTCGTATATCAGCCCGCCACTTGCTGCCACTCACATTGCGTTGTTTTATACATTGGGCCTGAGTTTTGGTTCAGTCTCCCCCCCAAAAAAGGGAGATTCAAATTCTCACAAAGTGGATATATTTCAGTCCTGTTAGTTTGTCGTATATCAGATAGAAATTTATTAAATGATAACCCCAAATTAGTATTTACCAGAAAACTAAACAAGAACTAATTTAAACAATATCTTTATTTCAACGTTAGGATAAACAAACCAACACAACCCCTTAAAAAAACCCTTCTAATATGAGACAGGGTTAACTATCTGGTCTGCATATACATGGGCAGAGGGGTGGGGTACCTATCTGGGATCTAAACCTACACGTCCCTATGGTGCCCCCTACCTATCTGCGGAGGTTGGCACCCTCTTGGACGCAATATGGCGCCCCCGCTCCTCGACGGCTGACCCTCAATGCCCTATGGGTCCCTAGTACACAATTTGTCGTGGACACCTCACACCTGCCCACTCCTAGGGCCCAAATATAACAAAACAGTTACCAGATAAGATTTTTCCACCCAAATACCACAATAACAGACAAACTCACTGCCTCTCAAGGCTCAATTAGGTAAACATGACACACTTAGCCGTCTGTTCTAAGCCTCCTTCACTGGCTATCACACCCTTATGCGTCCCTACCAACACTGCCCTGCCTCACAGCGGAGGTTGGCACCCTCTTGATCGCAAAGTGGCGCCCCCGCCCCTCGGCGGCTGTCCCTAGGATGCCCTAAGTAGGTCCCTACAGACAATTGAACCCGCTAAGGGAAAGTGCCTATGGGGCTGTGCTGGTGGGCTACAGTATAAGCATAAAGTCGACGTGTCAGCAGAAAATGCACAGTGAATCAGACCCAGTGTCTATATACCATATATCAGCTCTATTGGTGAATTTATCACACAAGGCAAAGAGAGATGCAGTATTATCTATATACTAAGAACACATATATATAGTAATATCATTGTTAATTTAGAATATATACATGGTGAAAAAGTCACACTGGGCCTGAGTTTTGGTTCAGTCTCCCCCCAAAAAAAGGGAGATTCAAATTCTCACAACGTGGATATATTTCAGTCCTGTTAGTTTGTCGTATATCAGCCAGCCACCTGCTGCCACTCACATTGCATTGTTTTATACACTGGGCCTGAGTTTTGGTTCAGTCTCCCCCCAAAAAAAAGGAGATTCAAATTCTCACAAAGTGGATATATTTCAGTCCTGTTAGTTTGTCGTATATCAGCCAGCCACCTGCTGCCACTCACATTGCGTTGTTTTATACACTGGGCCTGAGTTTTGGTTCAGTCTCCAAAAAAAAGGGAGATTTAAATTCTCAACAAGTTTATATACACCTTCTACCTTGTTTTACAGTACCATATAACGGTTGTTATTTTGGTTAGATTTTCCAAAAAATGAAGTCTGGTGGAAGAGGCCGTGGGCGTAGGTTGCCAGCTGGTACTGATGGTGGTGGTGGTGCATCTGGTGGTAGTGGGAAAAGCACAATAGCACCTAAGGCTGGAGGTGTTGAGCCAGCGTCATCGTCTGGCTACGCAAGGCCTCGAAGGCTCCCTTATCTGGGAGTAGGAAAACATCTTTAAAAGCCGGAGCTGCAGGAAAAAGTTTTGGCTTTCCTTGCTGACTCAGCCTCTAGCTCTTTCGCCTCCTCTTCAGAAAGTTCAAAATATAAAACCAGCGAGTCGTCAGTGGAAGCTCCCAGTCAGGAACAAGATGTTTCCTTGTGTCCTTCACCCAAACCAAAAGTGAAGGATGCGTCAGGCGACACTACAGGTTACTCCATGGAGCTCTTTACACATACCGTGCCTGGGTTAGAAAGGGAAATTGTTAACAGGCCATTACAAGATGAATCGGACATGGAGTGCACTGATGCACAGCCACAGCTAGATTATTATGCTGTTCCATTGACTCTCATCACTACATTGCGGTCGCAGTGTACTGAGCCAGAATCTGACCCTGGTGAGACTATGGTGCCCCGTCCCCAACGCTATAGCACCTTACACGGTGACACAGAGGAAGGTGCACATGACATTGAAGAGGAGGTGATAGATGACCCAGTTCTTGACCCAGATTGGCAGCCATTGGGGGAAGAGGGTGCCACTGCCAGTAGCTCAGAAGCGGAGGTGGATGATCCACAGCAGCCCTCTACATCGCAACAGCTGTCATCTGGCAGGCCCGTATCAGGCCAAAAATGTTTGTCAAAAACTAAAACAGTTTTAGGACAGCGTGGACATCCGGTGAAAGTAGCACAGCGTGCAATGCCTGAAAAGGTATTCCATAGTAGGAAGAGTGTATTGTGGCAATTTTTTAACCAAGATCCGAATGATCAGTGCAAAGTTATCTGTAAGAAATGCTCAAAGACCTTTAGCAGAGGGAAGAATCTTCAAAATTTAAATACAACGTGCATGCTTAGACATTTAACCAGCATGCACTTGCAAGCCTGGACTAACTACCAAATGTCCCATACCGTTGGTGCACCTGCTCAGAATGAAGGTAGTCAGCAACGCTACATTGCTTCCCTCACTGTAAGCCCACCGGTTAGGACACCACCGGCAGCAAATGTGGAGGTATCGTCGCAAGGCCAAAGCAGTCAGGGAATCACAAGGTTATTGGTAGGAAACACTGTATGTAGGCCAACATCAAGAATACCATCACCAACCCTCTCTCAATCCGCCATGTCCACCACCCCCACCGCTAGATCCACCATATGCAGCTCTCCAGTCCAGCTCACCCTACAAGAGACTCTCATTAGGAAAAGAAAGTACTCATCCTCTCATCCGCATACACAGGGTTTGAATGCCCGCATTGCTAGACTAATCTCGTTAGAGATGATGCCCTACAGGTTGGTTGAAAGCAAAGCTTTCAAAGACCTGATGGCCTACACAGTACCATGCTATGACCTACCAAGTCGGCACTTCTTTGCGAGAAAAGCCATCCCAGCCCTCCACTAGCATGTCAAAGACTGCATTGTCCATGCACTGAGGCAATCAGTCAGTGGAAAGCTGCACCACACAACAGATGCATGGACCAGTAGGCATGACTAGGGACGTTACATGTCCATCACGGCGTACTGGGTTAATGTGGTGGATGCAGGGTCCACAGGGGACAGCCATAGTGGATGTTTTTGGCACTGTAGGTGTTTTCCTGTCCTCCACTCACTGCTGACTTTGATTCCCCATTGACTTGCTTTGGGTTTCGTGTTTCAGACGGCCCCCAACTTTACGCAATAATCGGCCGATTTCACCCAACCCGACTTTTGTCAAAGTCGGGTTTTGCGAAACCCGACTCGATCCGAAAAAAGTAAAAGTAGCTCAACTCTACAGCAGAGTTTTCAACCTTTTTTTTATTTTCAACGAAAAAATGGTAAATTGTGAAGT
The DNA here is from genome assembly GCF_051348905.1 of Ranitomeya variabilis. Lineage (NCBI taxonomy): Eukaryota > Metazoa > Chordata > Amphibia > Anura > Dendrobatidae > Ranitomeya > Ranitomeya variabilis. The sequence goes on from NC_135237.1 coordinate 235,279,658, forward strand.
TATAAGCATTATCAGCTTATTACAAAATGAAATCAAACAGTTTTCAAGTGAAAACTTTATTCTAGGTGATGTTACATTTGCACATAGGACCCCTTGTTCGAAAGAAGCTTCTGAACTCTCTCGTCCATTGAATTTGTCAATTTTTGGATGGTTTCTGCTTCAATTGTTTTGCATGTGGACAGAATACCCTCCCAGAGCTGTTGCTTAGATGTGAACTGCCTCCCGCCATCATAGACACTCCTTTTGATGATGCTCCAGAGGTTCTCAATGGGGTTGAGGTCAGGGGAAGATGGTGGCCACACCATAAGTTTGTCCTCTTTTATGCCCATAGCAGCCAGAGATGCAGACGGTGCATTATCATGCATGAAAATGATCTTGCTGTGGAAAGCACGGTTCTTCCTCTTGAACCATGGCAGGAAGTGTTGTTTTAGAAACTCCACATAGATTATGGAGTTCATCTTTACCCCCTTCAGGGATCATAAAGGGGCCGACAATCTCTCTCCTCATGATTCCAGCCCAAAACATTACTTCACCTCCTCCTTGTTGGCGCCTAGCTGTGTTTTCATGGGGTGTCCATCGAGCGTTGCACGGCACTCATCGGTGAACAAAACAGTTTGGAAGTCAGTCTTCATGTATCGTTTGGCCCACTGGAGCCGTTTCTGCTTGTGTGCAGTGGATAGAGGTGGTCGACAGGATGGCTAAGATGGAGCGCCCCAAAGGGCCGTGGGGTACTCGGTACCGGGTCCTTCGGTTCTCTCTCGGCGGGGATGTCACGGTGGCTGACCCGGTCCGTGGCCCTAGGGGAATGTCAATTGTAGTATAAGGGGAAAGGACTTTAAAGGGATAATGTTTGTGACACCACCTGTGGTATTCGGTCAGGTGACCGAGGCTGCTTAGGGGCCCGCTGGGGTGATGTTATGGCAGCTTGATGGTATACCTTCCCACAGGTGAAGTATATCCCCAGGGCTTCCCAGAGTGTAGATGGTGAATGGTGTGAGGCGCAGTGAATAACAAGGACACAAGGTTGCAGTCTCTTTACCTTTACTGAAGGCTTCAGTGTCCACAATCCAGGGTACGGACCACAGGGTAGGCAGAGTCCAGCCGGTCTGAAGGCAAATCCAGAGTCCCCTTATCCAGGTGGAAATCAGTAGCCTTCCTCTAGCGCCTGGGTGTTGTAGTACCTCCCTGCTGAGCTTCTCGGTAAGGTCCTCACAACTATCGGAGATGCTTAGTCTCTTTCTCTCTGTCCCCCTGATGGATAGGATAGGACAAACCCGTAAGACTGATGGCCTGAGGCTTTTTACAGGGACTTTATCATGCCCAGGCCCCCACAAGTTGCCACCGTGCCTCCTGGGTATATTATGTCGGGTAGCCATCGTGGAATTAACTGTCCTGCCAGTCTCTGAAGTAAAGCGTAGAGATCCTTACTCCCTCGGTATTCTGGCTACCGGAATTCCTGCGCCTCAGAAGGAGGCAGCCTTTCACAGGGCAGAACTCCTTCTGGTTTCCTCTCCTTTTTGCTATGACTTCGTTTATCACCCTCTGCAATACACTTCTCTTCAATGTCTCTTTCTTTGGATGCTGCCGCACGTGGGGCAGACGCAGCTCCGTGGACCCTCGTCCTCCTCTGACCGCAGTCTGGATCTGACTGGAACACGCTCCAGCCAGCTTCTGCCAAACTCCATCTGGTTCTGACTAACTTTCTATCCAGACCACCAGTTTTACCTAATTGTGAGGAATGCTCTAATAGATAAGAGCGTAGCGCCCCCTGGCGGCCTGGAGTGTAAGTGTGTTGTATGGATTGTGATACCTGGTAAAGAGATCTCCTTTATTGCCTTCAGATGAAACATCACTCCCCCTGGTGGAAGAACAACATTACTGCAACGACCAGGACTCTGGGGCGCTGAATACGCACAGCTGCAAACCTCTGTAGGACCCTGCATCTTGTTGTTCTGGGGACGTTGGAGGCACCAGCAGCTTCAAAAACTTGTCTGCTGCTATGACAAGGCATTTTTGCAGCTGCTCTTTTAACCTTACGCAATTGCCTGTTGGAAAGAGTCAATTTTTCCTTATCAGCGCGCACATGTGTGTGCTGGGAATCAGCTACATACTTCTTGATTGTGTGATGATCACGATGAAGTGTCTTGGCAATGTTGATTGTAGTCATGCCTTGACCTAAATAGTCCACAATTTGTTGCTTCTCAGCAGCCGACACATCCTTTTTCTTTCCCATTTTGGCAAAAAATGTAGGCTGCTTAATAATGTGGAACAGCCTTCTTAAGTAGTCTTGCCTTTATTTGGACACACCTGCCAAACTAATTTGCACAGGTATCTGCAATTGCTTTCAGTGATATAAAGAGCTCTGACACACATCACCATCAATGAGTTTAAATAACAAAAAAATTCTAACCTTATCACTCCTAAACTCTTTGTGCAGAATAATTTGGAACACAGTGTATGTGGCCCAGGTACTCGATCTCTCTCTTGAAGAGGTGGTACTTCTTTGGCCTCACCTTCAGGTTATGAGACCGCAGTCTTCCGAGTACCTGTCCAAGCCGGGCAAGGTGTTCTTCGAATTAGGACAAAAACACAATGATGTCATCCAGATAGAGGTTAGCCTCAAAATTTAAGTCTCCCAATCACTTTTCCATCAGCCGTTGAAATGTGCCTGGAGCATTTGAGAGCCCGAAGGGCATCAGGTTAAACTCGAACAGCCCCATAGGGAGGATGAAGGCGGTTTTCTCTTTGTCTTTCTCTGCCACGGCTACTTGCCAGTATCCACTTGCTAGGTCCAGGGTGGAGAAGTACTTGGCTTTCCCCAACGCTGTCAAGGATTCCTCGATGCGGGGCAACGGATACGAGTCTCAATACCATGGTGTTTTACCTCCCTTTTGCCTGCGACTCGGATGTTTTTGTACTAGGGTCTCCTTTCATTCACTACTGTACTGTAATTTTTGGATTATGTTATATCTTTTAAAATTGTTGTAATAAAATATTTATTTTAAATTTCTGTATAGAACTCCTTTGCTTGCTTTATATTGATTATCCGGAGTATACGTTACTGTCCATTTATACATACATGGGTAGAGGTGATTTTCTATCTACACCTGCACACGTCGTGTGTGGGATCCATGTTGTTTCTGTTGGTTTATTTTCATTGAGTCTCGAACAGTGCAGGCATTGAGTTTCCTGTAATCTACACAGAACCGGATGGTCCCATCCTTTTTTTTGACGTGCACCACCGGGGCTGCCCAAGGACTCTGACTACTCTGCACCACTCCTGAATCCGGCATCTGCCTCAGTAATGTTTTCACCTCTTGATACATCTTGGGCAGGATCTGCCGGTATCGTTCTCGAATTGGATGAGCTTCTCCAGTCGGTATCTCATGCGTGATGGCTTCAGTACAGCCGAAATCTTCGGCGTGATGGGCGAATGCGGCCTGATTTTCCCACAGCATAGGTTCTATTGCTTAATAAGTTGCAAAAGAACAAAGAGAAGCCACACAGCTGTAGAGTCCTGCGAGACATTAGCCGGAGACATATCAATCAATGGTTAATCCGGTGAATGACAGGAGGTGCTTAGCGTAGGAAAACATAGGATCAAACATTAGTGGATATAGAAAAATACGCCTGAGCACTCACCGGTCTTGGAGTCAAAGATTCCTTTATTAAATATCCATATAAATCTTCACGACATGGGGGAACAAGGCAGTGTAAGGAGTGTGCAGAAGGAGACGACGGCCGTTTCGCGCTTTGCACAGCGCTTCTACAAGTCTATGTCTGGAGGAAGTGACGCTAGAAGAAATAGGTGAGTATACAAACTCCACCTGCGTCACAAACCAATCAGACAAACAAAGGTGCATAATTGTGAAAATAAAAACATTTAAAAACAACAGCACGATTATTCAACACGATAACGGTGGTGAGAACAACATTGCAAAGCGGGCAACATCTATTACTATAAAGTTTTTACTTCTACGTTCTTTTTACCTGACGCCTTGTATACATATAACATGGACCATCTGAAGGTAGGTCCACTACGCCTCATATAGAATGTAAGAGCCCATGGACAACAAGGAAAAATAGACTCAGGTATACTTACTGTACATGATATGGCACTTCTACATTCTCCTTGCCTAACAAGCTTACGTGCGTAAAACGCAAATCATAGAAGAATGGACTTATCATGCCTTACATGCAATACATGAATTTAAAGGCGCAAAGGTGAGTAAGATGTCAAAAAAACTTGCATAATCCAATAAACCCCTATTACTCCCAAAGTACAAAAAAAGGGGGAACCACTAACAATACTATAACTAACGAAAAAATATTATTAGGATATTATTAGAATCTCCAAGTTAGCACAACCAGTAACTAGAGACCAACGTATCCATATTTTTTGCTTTTACTCAACAAGATATAATACTTTATAAAAAGACCGACATATATATCTTGTCATTAATGCCAGCAGGACCTGTAGCATACGCACACATGATCCACTTGGCCTCTTTTCTTAATAATAATTTATGCAGGTCACCACCTTGTGTTGGTAACTTAACCCTTTCAATACCTGCAAATGTCAGGACCGTAGGGTCACCCCCATGGACATCCCTGACATGTGCAATCAATCTTGGAGCCCCCTTTCCCGAGAGGACCGACTTGCAATGTTCTCTAAATCGGATGTACATCTTACGGATGATTTTTCCGATGTAGAATCTCTTACACGGACACAAGACCACATAAACCACGAACTCGGTTTTACAGGAAATAAACTGTTGTACCGTATGAGTTATTGCTCCGAAGTTCAAAATTTGTCCGGGGATATGGAATTGACAAAATTGGCAATGGCCGCACCGTAAATTACCCCTGGGGACAGCCTGATCTAACCAAGTAGTTTTTTTTTTATCTTTCTTGACGCGATTCTGAACCAACACGTCTCTAATCCGTGTGCTGCGTCTATTGGAAATCAGCGGTCCCCCGGCCAATCTGCTCATCAAGTCTTTGTCTCTCTCCAAAACGTGCCAATGTTTTCTAATAGTAGATCTAATTTCCTGGTCCTTAGGACCATATTGGAAACAAATGGTAAACCGTCGATCTGATGGATTACGGCCACACATCCTGGTCCCTTCAGATTGATGATGGACACGTTTTAGAGTAGACTGTAACAAATCATTAGGATACCCTCTTTCATATAGCCTCTGGCATAATTCATTTGATTGCTGTTCAAAGCCCTTCTGTGTATTATTAACCCTACGGGTTCTCAATAATTGACTGTAGGGAACTGATTTTTTTGTATGTTTCGGGTGAAAACTATTAAAATGTAGCACTGAGTTCACAGCAGTAGGCTTCCGGAAAATGGACGTACATATCCTATCCTCCTGAACATCAACTGATACGTCCAAAAACTCCAATTTGGTACCCCCAAAATTGTAGGTAAATGACATTCCCATGTTATTAGCCTTATTCAAAAAATCCACAAAAGAACTAAATTCATCTTTTGTACTGTCCCAAGCAACAAAAATATCATCCACATATCTGAGATATAATTTTATGTGTTTCAAAAAAATATTTTTTGCTGAATAAACAAAATCCTCTTCAAGCACAGCCAAAAATAAATTAGTAAAAGTGCATGCAGCCGGGGTCCCCATGGCAGTCCCCGTGGTCTGTCTGTACCAAACATCAAGGAAAGTGAATGCATTGTGTGTCAAAATGAAGTTAAGAGTCCCAAAAACAAACTCAATATACGCGGTGCTCTTATCCACGGTTTCCAAAATTCGCCTGATTGTCCTTACTCCCAAATTTTGCGGGATGTTGGTATACAGACTCACCACGTCAATGGATGCCAGGAAGAACCCCGGCTGCCACTCAAACGTCTGCACGTAATCCAAAAACGAATTGGTGTCCTTCACATAAGAAGGGACATTCTTCAAAAGGGGACGCAAGAGCCAATCAATGTACTGGGATAGGGGCTCGGTAATTGACCCTATCCCAGACACGATTGGTCTCCCCAGGGGATGTGTGACGTACTTGTGGATTTTGGGGAGGTAGTACCAGTGTGGTTTAGTAGGGAAGGTCGGGAGTAATTTTTCAGCCTTTTTTTGTGTTATTATTTTTTCTTCAACCGCTTTTCTAAGAAAGGTACAAAGTTCCCCTTTGAATTTATTTGTGGGATCTCCTTTTAATTTAACATAAGTTGTTGAATCTGACAGTTGACGCTCTGCCTCTGATAAATAAGCCTCTCTAGATATCAAAACTGTTTTACCCCCTTTATCGGCTGGACGTACAATGACGTCCGACCAACCAGCTATCTCTCTCATTGCTCTCATTTTCGAGTTGGTCAGATTAGAGGGTACTTTTTTATAAATCAGGGCTAACATATCTTTCAAGACTAAAGTCTCAAAAAGATCTACTACATTCCTGGGGGAGACTGGAGGCATGTACGTGGACAGGACCCCACCGATGAACGGGGCATGATTAACTATTTCTGGCCCATTACCATCTGGCATCGTATCAGTGAGACTGAGGAGAAATTTGGTGTCCTCCCATACATCTGCCAACGCTTCTGTTCCAGCGCCTGCCATGAAACCCAATGGCCCCACCCTACAGGGTTGTTCCCCTTCCAAAGTAACAGAATTGGTAGAGCCAGACAAAAATGTTTTGTATAAATGAATTTTCCTAACCGCCTTGAATAGATCCACTTGAAATGTGGAAAAATCAAAGCAATTAGGTATACAGTAATTCAGGCCTTTTGATAAGAGGGTCAAATGCGCCGGATCTAAAGAATGGTGAGTCAGATTGACCACGTAGTCTTCTGGGTGAGTTAGTATGGCCATTCCTGTCTCCAAGACACATATTTCCTCTTGTGTTGCCAATCGGGGCCGTGGTTTGCGTTTGCCCCTGCGAGTCTTCCTCCTAAAGGGACAGTTGAAGAAGCCGCCTGAGTATCCAAAGATAAGTCTTCTGATGAACCTGCATTAGTGGCTGCACCTTCACTCATACTAGAGTCTGATTCAGTGGTTAGATAGTCTTTTTTGTATTGTTGATGCCGTTTTTTTGAAAAGCGTTTTTTATTTCCATATTTGCCACCAGGAACATATGCAGATTTTTTCTCCTTATTCACTTTGTTCCTTGTAAAAACGTTCCCTGAATCATAATAATTCTTATTCAGCAGGAACTTATACCACTTATTTAGCTTTATTTCTGTTTGTATCAAAATTCACCTTGTGTCAAGTTTTTTATTAAAGGACGCCCACTGACTTTCTGTCAGTCTACTTTGTAATTTCGCTTGCGTTTTGGAGATCTCAGCACTGACCAGCTCATAATTTTGTATATTTGACTTCAACACAAGTTCTAGTAAATCCTGGGAACATTTAAGCATAATTTTCTCCCATTCGGATTTTAATGCTGTGTCCTGGTTAAAATGCGAAATCTTTTTCCAGACTCGTAGTCCTCTCGGGACTCTACCATTATCTACGTATGATTGTAAAGAATTATTAGTCCAGAATAATCTTATCTCTCTTTCTGAGAGAGTACTAAGTTTACATTCTAAAGACTTCGTGCTTAGCATGTGCACCTCCTCTGCCTGTTCACACTCCTTAAAATAATTAGCTGCATCCTTCCGGCCGGCTTGCAGGCTGACTCGTACAGGTCTAGCATCAGATTCCATCGTATCTTTAAACGACCACAAAACAATGTGTGCGGTAAAAGAAGTACTCCCACGTCTCAGCCCGAGCGTGCCAGCTCTGACAAGTAAATGTCCAATAAGTTGCAAAAGAACAAAAAGAAGCCGCACAGCTGTAGAGTCCTGCGAGACGTTAGCCGGAGACTTATCAATCAATGGTTAATCCGGTGAATGACAGGAGGTGCTTAGCGTAGGAAAACATAGGATCAAACATTAGTGGATATAGAAAAATACGCCTGAGCACTCACCGGTCCTTGAGCCAAAGATTCCTTTATTAAATATCCATATACATCTTCACGGCACAGGGGAACAAGGCAGTGTAAGGCGTGTGCAGGAGGAGACAACGACCGTTTCACGCTTTGCACAGCGCTTCTACGGATCTATGTCTGGAGGAAGTGACGCTAGAAGAAATAGGTGAGTATACAAACTCCACCTGCGTCACAAACCAATCAGACAAACAAAGGTGCATAATTGTGAAAATAAAAACATTTAAAAACAACAGCACGATAATTCAACACGATAACGGTGGTGAGAACAACATTGCAAAGCGGGCAACATCTATTACTATAAAGTTTTTACTTCTACGTTATTTTTACCTGACGCCTTGTATACATATAACATGGACCATCTGAAGGTAGGTCCACTACGCCTCATATAGAATGTAAGAGCCCATGGACAACAAGGAAAAATAGACTCAGGTATACTTACATGATATGGCACTTCTACATTCCCCTTGCCTAACAAGCTTACGTGCGTAAAACGCAAATCATAGAAGAATGGACTTATCATGCCTTACATGCAATACATGAATTTAAAGGTGCAAAGGTGAGTAAAGGTACCTTCACACTAAACGATATCGCTAGCGATCCGTGACGTTGCAGCGTCCTGGCTAGCGATATCGTTTAGTTTGACACGCAGCAGCGATCAGGATCCTGCTGTGATATCGCTGGTCATTGAACAAAGTTCAGAACTTTATTTGGTCGTCAGACCGGCGTGTATCGTCGTGTTTGACACCAAAAGCAAGGATACCAGCGATGTTTTACACTGGTAACCAGGGAAAACATCGGGTTACTAAGCGCAGGGCCACGCTTAGTAACCCGATGTTTACCCTGGTTACCAGTGTAAAATGTAAAAAAAACAAACAGTACATACTCACCTTCGCATCCCCCGGCGTCCGCTTCCCACACTGACTGAGCGCCGTAAAGTGAAAGTGAAAGTACAGCACAGCGGTGACGTCACCGCTCTGCTGTTAGGGCCGGCGCTCAGTCAGTGCAGGGAAGCGGACGCCGGGGGACGCGAATGTAAGTATGTACTGTTTGTTTTTTTTACATTTTACGCTGGTAACCAGGGTAAACATCGGGTTACTAAGCGCGGCCCTGCGCTTAGCAACCCGATGTTTACCCTGGTTACCCGGGGGCCTCGGCATCGTTGGTCGCTGGAGAGCGGTCTGTGTGACAGCTCTCCAGCGACCACACAGCGATGCTGCAGCGATCGGCATCGTTGTCGCTATCGCTGCAGCGTCGCTTAATGTGAAGGTACCTTAAGATGTCAAAAAAACTTGCATAATCCAATAAACCCCTATTACTACCAAAGTACAAAAAAAGGGGGAACCACTAACAATACAATAACTAACGAAAAAATATTATTAGGATATTATTAGAATCTCCAAGTTAGCACAACCAGTAATGAGGGACCAACGTATCCATATTTTTTGCTTTTACTCAACAAGATATAATACTTTATAAAAAGACCAACATATCTATCTTGTCATTAAGGCCAGCAGGACCTGTAGCACACGCACGCATGATCCACTTGGCCTCTTTTCTTAATAATAATTTATGCAGGTCACCCCCTTGTGTTGGTAACTTAACCCTTTCAATACCTGCAAATGTCAGGACCGTAGGGTCACCCCCATGGACATCCCTGACATGTGCAATCAATCTTGGAGCCCCCTTTCCATTTTTTTGGACGTATCAGTTGATGTTCAGGAGGATAGGATATGTACGTCCATTTTCCGGAAGCCTACTGCTGTGAACTCAGTGCTACATTTTAATAGTTTTCACCCGAAACATACAAAAAAATCAGTTCCCTACAGTCAATTATTGCGAACCCGTGGGGTTAATAATACACAGAAGGGCTTTGAACAGCAATCAAATGAATTATGCCAGAGGCTATATGAAAGAGGGTATCCTAATGATTTGTTACAGTCTACTCTAAAACGTGTCAATCATCAATCTGAAGGGACTAGGAGGTGTGGCCGTAATCCATCAGATCGTCGGTTTACCATTTGTTTCCAATATGGTCCTATGGACCAGGAAATTAGATCTACTATTAGAAAACATTGGCACGTTTTGGAGAGAGACAAAGACTTGATGAGCAGATTGGCCGGGGGACCGCTGATTTCCAATAGACGCAGCACACGGATTAGAGACGTGTTGGGTCAGAATCGCGTCAAGAAAGATAAAGAAAAAACTACTTGGTTAGATAAGGCTGTCACCAGGGGTAATTTTCGGTGTGGCCATTGCCAATTTTGTCAATTCCATATCCCCGGACAAATTTTGAACTTCGGAGCAATAACTCATACGGTACAACAGTTTATTTCCTTTAAAACCGAGTTTGTGGTTTATGTGGTGTTGTGTCCGTGTAAGAGATTCTACATCGGAAAAACCATCCATAAGATGTACGTCCGATTTAGAGAACATTGCAAGTCGGTCCTCTCGGGAAAGGGGGCTCCAAGATTGCACATGTCAGGGATGTCCATGGGGGTGACCCTACGGTCCTGACATTTGCAGGTATTGAAAGGGTTAAGTTACCAACACAAGGGGGTGACCTGCATAAATTATTATTAAGAAGAGAGGCCAAGTGGATCATGTGTGCGTGTGCTACAGGTCCTGCTGGCCTTAATGACAAGATAGATATGTCGGTCTTTTTATAAAGTATTATATCTTGTTGAGTAAAAGCAAAAAATATGGATACGTTGGTCCCTAGTTACTGGTTGTGCTAACTTGGAGATTCTAATAATATCCTAATAATATTTTTTCATTAGTTATAGTATTGTTAGTGGTTCCCCCTTTTTTCGTACTGTGGAAGTAATATGGGTTTATTGGATTATGCAAGTTTTTTTGACAACTTACTCACCTTTGCGCCTTTAAATTCATGCATTGCATGTAAGGCATGATAAGTCCATTCTTCTATGATTTGCGTTTTACGCACGTAAGCTTGTTAGGCAAGGAGAATGTAGAAGTGCCATATCATTTAAGTATACCTGAGTCTATTTTTCCTTGTTGTCCATGGGCTCTTACATTCTATATGAGGCGTAGTGGACCTACCTTCAGATGGTCCATGTTATATGTATACAAGGCCGTCAGGTAAAAAGAACGTAAAAGTAAAAACTTTATGGTAATAGATGTTGCCCGCTTTGCAATGTTGTTCTCACCACCGTTATCGTGTTGAATAATCGTGCTGTTTTTAAATGTTTTTATTTTCACAATTATGCACCTTTGTTTGTCTGATTGGTTTGTGACGCAGGTGGAGTTTGTATACTCACCTATTTCCTCTAGCGTCACTTCCTCCAGACATAGACCCGTAGAAGCGCTGTGCAAAGCGCGAAACGGCCGTCGTCTCCTCCTGCACACTCCTTACACTGCCTTGTTCCCCCGTGCCGTGAAGATGTATATGGATATTTAATAAAGGAATCTTTGACTCCAGGACCGGTGAGTGCTCAGGCATATTTTTCTATATCCACTAATGTTTGTTTCTATTGCTTGCACACACTCAGGGCCCAGAGCCTTCACATCCACTTCTATTTGATCAAGGATGACCCGTCCACTCCACTCCGGGGATGGCATCTCTTCGTCTCCCGCAGCAACTGCTAGGGTCCACCCCGTGCCTTCTTTCGGTGATAAAGACATCTCCTTCTGACTCACCACTTCACCCTTATGTAGGTACACCAAGGCCAGATCTGTCCCTCGTGGCAAGGTAACCTCCCCAGGGCCCACATTCAAAGCTCTTATGGGTAGTGTTGAGCGATACCGTCCGATACTTGAAAGTATCGGTATCGGATAGTAGCGGCCGATACCCAAAAAGTATCGGATATCGCCGATACCGATACCCGATACAAGTCAATGGGACACCAAGTATCGGAAGGTATCCTGTATGGTTCCCAGGGTCTGAAGGAGAGGAAACTCTCCTTCAGGCCCTGGGATCCATATTAATGTGTAAAATAAAGAATAAAAATAAAAAATATTGATATACTCACCTCTCCGACGCAGCCTGGACCTTACCGATGTAACCGGCAGCTTCCGTTCCTAAGAATGAGCGCTTGAAAGACCTTAGATGACGTCGCGGCCTGTGATTGGTTGCGTGAGCTGTCACATGACCGCCACGCGACCAATCACAAGCCGCAACGTCATCTAAGGTCTTTCAAGCGCTCATTCTTAGGAACGGAAGCTGCCGGTTACATCGGTAAGGTCCAGGCTGCGTTGGAGAGGTGAGTATATCAATATTTTTTATTTTTATTCTTTATTTTACACATTAATATCGTTCCCGATACCGATTCCGGATATCACAAAAGTATCGGATCTCGGTATCGGAATTCCGATACCGCAAATATCGTCCGATACCCGATACTTGCGGTATCGGAATGCTCAACACTACTTATGGGGACATGTCCTCGCTGGACCACAGCTATCATACGAGCTATCATGACTTCTTGGTCCACTCCTCCGCCTACCACAGGCTGAACAACCATTTCCAACCCATCAAGGTTGCGGTGAGTCCCCATTGGAAGGTATGCTATAGGTTCTCGCTCGGGAGGTAGGATTACAGGTTCTTTACCAGAAGCCCTCATGACCCCTACCGTCTGATAAGATGGCACACTCTTCTGCGTCCCACAGACGTGGATCAGTTGTTGAAGGGCTTCTTCAGTAGGCTTATGTGTAGTAGCCTTCTCCCAATATCCAGGTCCCCGTTTGGTAAACATAATCTGATCGAGTTCACGTAGGATATTCATTCCCAGTACTACAGGCACATCTTCCTTGATAGGCCCAGGGACTAGCAGGATCCCTTTTCTCCCAACTTCATGCCCACAGATTTGAATATTCATCCACACAACCCCTGTGACCAGGATCGGTTGTTGGTTGGCAGCAAACAACTGGATCAATGTCTCTTTTTCTGGCTTGGCAAGGTCCTGGAAATGCTGCTTGAAATATGCTTCTGGCATCGTTGTCACTTGTGACCCGGTATCTATCAGGCAATCCTTCGAATTCAGCACGTAGGATGGGGTTCCCAGCAATCAAGTCTTCGCTATGATATGGAGCGGCCTCTCTCCTCGCCTCCCCCGCAGAGTGCCACACTACTGTGGGGAGTGGTAGTTTAACGGCAGCTTCTGCTGGCCTTGAGTATAGTTCCGACAGTCTCTGGCAAGGTGCCCCCGTCCTCCACATTCCCAGCATTGGATGCCTCCTACTCGTCGGGGGGGTACCTTGAGCCTTTCCTTGTCCCTCCGATACCTGACGGAAGGGGGCTTGCTCCCACTGATCCCTTATCGGTCGGGCTGAGGAAATGGTTGCATGAGTACGGTGGGTCAGGTCAGACTGTTGTAGTTCCTGTACTCTTCGTTCCATCTGGGTCAGTTTCTCTTGCACGTTGACAAGGGACCACTGCAAGTCTTGCACCACCTCGACCAGCACCTCCTGATGGTTTGGGTCCCCTCTGGTATTGACGCCCTGGACAAGCATCACACCAGACGCATAGCTCTCTTCTTTACTTCGGGCCACTGTTTCCGCCAGGATTTGACTAAACGTAAGAGCCGGATCTGCCCAGACCCATTCTGACAGTGCTCGCCTCAAGGATGTACTGTGCAGTCCCAGAATGAATTGCTCCCGGAGTATCAGGTCTTTAGAGCCCATGCCACCAAATCCATCCGCCTCCTTTCTCTGCACCTCTGCTAACACTTCTTGCAGTGCTGTTGCATACTGAGGAATTCCTTCTTCTTCCCGCTGCAGCCTAGAGAAAATTTTGGCGCAAAGGTGTCCGGCGCTAGCAGTCTCACCGTAGATCTCTTCCAGGAACTTCATTAGCTCCTTCAGGGTACTGCGGGTGAGTTCTGGTTGTAGGCAGACGTTTCTACGGGCTTCTCCCTCCAGGGCAGTTAACGCAATGTCCACTTCAAGGACTGGGCTGATGTTATAAATCTTCAGGGTGCGTTACAGCCGGGACACCCAGTCGGACAGTGGCAAATTCTTGCCGTCAAACTTTGGTAGCACACTAAATATGGTGCCCATAGGGAGTGTCCTTGCAGGGGTTCCACCAATGCCCACAGCATCTCCATTAACATTAGCATTCCCGCCATTGCTGTCTGCTGCCTCCATCTTGGTGACAGTACCCTGCTCACAGCGCCACTCGAAGCAATGGCAGGGGGACCACCATGGAAGAGGAAGATGAGGTGCAAACAATAAAGGGTAGATTTATTGGAAGGCAAGGAACGAAGTGAATGAGGAAGATGCAAACAGGGGTATACAATGGCAAAAGACAATTTACAAGAGTTATAAACTTTATCTTTTCCGTAAAAGAGTATGGTGCTCCAACTATTACAGACTCAAAATATGTCTAACAAGCAAATGTAAATAATAAACAAGTGATGATGCTACTCTACGCATAAACTCCCTGGTCTTTACTAAGTAGGCCACACGGCTCCCGTGTACTGACTACTGAAGACTGCACTGGGCCCTAACATGTGCACCAAACAGGAACAAACTTATGGTGATGTTGGAGAATCAGATCCTGTCCCAGGGGGGCCCACAGCAGTCTAATACGGTGGTGCGCACGGCTTTCTGTCAGCTCTGTGATACGTGGTCTTCTCCTTGCTTCTGGATCCTAGGGATGCTCCTGGAAACTGTAAATCCCTTTCTCTGTATCTTCGTGGCTCTCTTGCAGCTATATCAGGACACAGTTCTTCTCTCTTTCAGCTATTAGCACAAAAAGTCTTCTCTGCAGCAGCCTCAGCTCACAAACACTGCTCCAGCTCCACACCTGCACTCTGCACAGAATAGTTCATTACACCGACTATTGCAGGGGAGAAACAGAACATTCCATCATGCCAGACAAGGGGGTGCAGCCTCTTAAAGTGACAGCATGTTCCTTACTGTCCACAACAGCACCACCCTCTTACAATATTATGTGCAGGACTATATGTGGGGCCATTATATTATGTGCAGGACTATATGTGGGGCCATTATATTATGTGCAGGACTATATGTGTGGTCATTACATTATGTACAGGACTCTATGTGGGGCCATTATATTTTGTGCAGGACTATATGTGGGGCCATTATATTTTGTGCAAAGCTGTATGTGGGGTCATTATATTATGTGCAGGAATATATGTGGGGCCATTATATTATGTGCAGGACTATATGTGGGGTCATTATATTATGTGCAGAGCTGTATGTGGGGCAATTATATTATGTGCAGGACTATACGTGGCGTAATTATATTATGTGCTGGACTATATGTGGGGCCATTATATTATGTGTTTGACTATATGTGTGATCATTATGTGCAGGACTATATTTGGGATCATTATATTATGCGCAGGACTGTATGGGGCCATTATATTATGTGTCTCCTGTCAGATAACTGCTCCTTCACCCCAATCCCACTGCCACCCTCTGTTACCCTCCCTTCCTTTGAGGTGCACTCTGTGCGCATCTACTCCCCCTCCAACCTCCAACTGGCTGCCATTTACCGCCCCCCAGGGCCAGCCACCACCTTCTTTGACCACTTCACCACCTGGCTACTTCATTTCCTTTCTGCGGACATCCCCACTATCATCATGGGCGATTTCAACATCCCCATTGACACTTCCCTCTCAGCTGCCACTAAACTTCTATCTCTCACTTCCTTCTTCGGCCTCACTCAATGGTCTTCTGCAGCCACTCACAAAGATGGTCACACACTGGACCTCATCTTCACCCGCCTCTGCTCCCTATCTAACCTCTCTAACTCACCTCTTCCACACTCTGACCACAACCTTCTCACATTCTCATCTCTCTCCACTCCATGTCTACAATCCCCACCCCACAAACTCACACCCTCGCAGAAATCTTAAACATTTTGACCTACATTCATTCTCTGAATCCCTCCTCCCTCTCACAGACATAAGTTCTTTACACAATGCGGATGACGCTGCTGCTCTATATAACACCACAATAGCTGTAGCTTTGGAATTTGCTGCCCCACTTACACATACCAAAGCTCGCAAAATCAACAGACAGCCCTGGCACAACAGCCTGATCAAAGAACTGAGGCGAGCTTCCAGGGCTGCTGAGCGCAGATGGAAAAGATCCCACTCCAACGAGCACTTCATCGTATTCAAACAGTCCCTCACTACTTTCAAGACCACACTCGCCACAGCTAAACAAACCTACTTCTCATCTCTCAAATCCTCCCTGTCTCACAACCCTAAACAGTTATTCAACACCTTCAATTCTCTTCTCCATCCCCCAGCACCTCCTCCTTCCCCACTTATCTCCGCTGAAGACTTTGCCTCATTTTTCAAGCAGAAGATTGATAGCATCAGAGACAGTTTTGGTCAACAACCCCCAGAGCCCTTCCTCCCGACTTCCCAGCCCTCCACCTCCAAAACCAACTTCTCCACCATTACAGAAGATCAACTCTCCACTCTACTCTCACGATCGTGTAGCGCCCCCACTGTCGCAGGGCCGAGGGGTATCCGGTACCGGGCCTCTGAGTATCTGTTCTGGGGTTGTCACGGTGGCTAGACCCGGTCTGTGACCCTGCTGAGGGGCGTACAATGATAGGTGTGCGTGATGGTGATGATGTTGTGGTGGTGCGGTGCAGGTTGCAGTAAATAACGAGGACACCAGGTTGCAGTCTCTTTACCTCTTTACTGAAGGCTTCAGGATCCTCAATCCGGAATACGGTTAACCGGGCTGCGCAAGTCCGGCCGGTCCGATGGCACATCCAGAGCTCCCTTTGCAGGTGGAAATCTGTGCCTACCTTCTAGCGCTTGTGTGTTGTAGTCCTTCCCTGCTAAGCACCACGGGATAGTCCTCACAACTGTTGTGTCTGTTTCTCGTGTTCCCTCACAACTCGATTCTGATGTTCTTCCACGTCCCCCAGATCTTATGGTTAGGACGAACCCGTATGACGGGGAGGCTCGGAGTTCTTCCGGGACTCTAGCGTCGCCCCACTCCTGTTGTTACCCCCTGTGTCTTCCTAGGTCAATTGGGTGAGACAGCCTGCCTATAACTGACTGTCCTGCCGTAGGTTTGAAGTTTGGCCTGGAGCTCTATACTTCCTCGGCGTTCCGGCCACCGGTTATGCGCCTCAATAGGATGTTGCCTCGTCTTACAGCACGACTCCTACTGGTATTCTCCTTGTTGCGTTGATCTCGTTTCTCGCTCAGCACAATAAACCTCGCTTCTTGTCCTTTCTTGGGGTACCGCCGCTATATCGTGCAGGCGCGGTCCCGTAATGTTCTCTCTGGTTGATAGGCCTCTGTCAGGATCCCACCCCTGACAGGGACCCCTCTGAATCTTCCCCTACAAGACCCTCTGCCACAAGGTGTTGCCTGGTTCCAACCCAGTCAGCTTTCTCTTCTAACTTCCTGCCTAACCCCCAGTTTTACCAGATTGTGAGGAGTGGCCTAATACATAGAACCCTTAGCTCCCCCTGGAGGCCAGACTGTGAAGTGTATTGGTGTCTGTGATACCTGGTCAGATGAACTCCTTCAGTGCCATCAGATGTACCATAGCCCCCCTTAGCGGCGGAGCCACAGTACTGCAATGACCAGGACTCTGGGGCGCTGCAATCGCATCTCACCACCTGTGCGCTTGACCCGCTCCCATCCCACCTCATCCCAAACCTCACCACAGTCTTCATCCCAACCCTAACCCATCTCTTCAACCCATCACTAACAACTGGTGTTTTCCCCTCAAGCTTTAAACATGCCTCCATCACACCTATCCTCAAAAAGCCCTCTCTTGACCCATCCTCTGTATCTAGCTATCGCCCTATATCACTTCTCCCTTATGCCTCCAAACTACTGGAACAACACGTTTACCTTGAACTGTCCTCCCATCTCTCTTCTTGCTCCCTCTTTGACCGCTTACAATCTGGCTTCCGGTCACACCATTCCACTGAAACTGCCCTAACTAAGGTCACCAATGACCTCTTAACCGCCAAGAGCAAGCGACACTACTCTGGTCCTCCTCCTCCTCGACCTGTCGTGTTGTGGATTCTGTTTGTGGGCTCCCTCTGGTGGTTACTGCTGATACTGGGTGACTTTGGTGGGTTGCGGCCTTTGGTTTCCACCTGTCCATCAGAGGCTGGGTGTTTCCTATTTTACCTGGCCTTTCTGTCATTTCCCTTGCCGGCTATCAATGTGTTCAGATGTGCTCTGGTTGGTTCCTGCCTACCTGCTCCCAGATCTTTCAGGATAAGCTAAGTGCTGATTTTCAGTTGTTTGGTTTTTTGTCCAGCTTGCTTAGAATGTCTCTATGTTAGCTGGTTGCTCTAGTGGACTGAGGTTCTCCCCATGTGCCATGAGTTGGCACATGGGTTCTTGTAATCTCAGGATGGTTTTTTTGATTAGGGTTTTTTGCTGACCGCTCAGTCCCCTTTTGTGTCATTCTGCTTTCTAGTTTTCAGCGGGCCTCTATTTGCTAAAGCTATATACATCATCTCTATGTGTGTGTGCCTTCCTCTCATTTCACCGTCAATACATGTGGGGGGCAACTATACCTTTGGGGTTAATTCCTCTGGAGGCAAGTGAGGTCTTTGTTTTCTCTGCAGTACTAGTTAGCTCTTAGGCTGGTGCGTGGCGTCTAGAACCAACGTAGGCACGCTCCCTGGCTATCTCTAGTTGCGTTTGTCAGGCGTAGGGCAGCGGTCAGCCCAGGTTCCATCACCCTAGAGCTCGTCCGATATTTATTATACTTTGCTTGTCCTGTGCTATCCCTAGCCATTGGGGATTCATGACAGTATAGCCGGCCCACAAAGTGTTAATTGTTTGGGCTGAAGCAGGAGAAAAAGAAGTGTTCAAGGGAAATTTTTTTTTTTTTTTTCCTTCAGAGTTTTGCTGCCTAGCCCTTAATTGCTGTCAAGCTGCTTCTTACCTCCTCTTAACCCTTGAATGGCTCTGATCTTAGCTGTTTATCATGGATGTCCAGAGTTTGGCTTCCAGCCTGAGTAATCTCGCAGCAAAGGTTCAAAACATACAGGATTTCGTGGTTCACACTCCCATGTCTGAACCTAGAATTCCTATTCCAGAGTTTTTTTCTGGAGATAGATCTACCTTCTTGAATTTCAGGAACAATTGTAAATTGTTTCTCTCTTTGAAATCTCGCTCCTCTGGAGACCCTGCTCAACAGGTTAAGATTGTTATATCGTTCCTACGGGGCGACCCTCAGAATTGGGCATTTGCATTGGCACCAGGGGATCCTGCATTGCTCAGTGTGGATGCGTTTTTTCTGGCATTGGGATTGCTCTATGAGGAACCTAACCTAGAGATTCAGGCTGAAAAGGCTTTATTAGCCCTCTCTCAGGGGCATGATGAAGCGGAAATATATTGTCAGAAATTTCGGAAATGGTCGGTGCTTACTCAGTGGAATGAGTGCGCCCTGGCTGCAAACTTCAGAAATGGTCTTTCTGAGGCCATTAAGGATATTATGGTGGGGTTCCCTGCGCCTACAGGTCTGAATGAGTCTATGGCTATGGCCATTCAGATTGATCGGCGTTTACGGGAGCGCAAACCCGTGCACCAGTTGGCGGTGTCTTCTGAACAGGCACCTGAGACTATGCAATGTGATAGAATTCAGTCCAGAAGTGAACGGCAAAATTATAGGCGGAAAAATGGTTTGTGTTTTTATTGTGGTGATTCAGCTCATGTTATATCAGCATGCTCTAAACGCACAAAAAGGGTTGATAAATCTTTTGCCATTGATACTCTGCAGTCTAAGTTCATTTTGTCTGTGACTTTGATTTTTTCACTGTCTTCCATTTCCGTCGATGCCTATGTGGATTCAGGCGCTGCCCTGAGTCTTATGGATTGGTCATTTGCTAAACGCTGCGGTTTTAGTCTAGAGCCTCTGGAAGTTCCTATTCCTCTGAAGGGAATTGATTCTACACCATTGGCTATGAATAAACCGCAGTATTGGACACAAGTGACCATGCGCATGACTCCCGTTCATCAGGAGGTGATTCGCTTCCTTGTACTGTATAATTTACATGATGTACTAGTGCTTGGTCTGCCATGGTTACAAACTCATAATCCTGTCCTGGACTGGAAAACAATGTCTGTGCTAAGCTGGGGATGTCAGGGGGTTCATGATGATGCACCTCCGATTTCTATCGCTTCATCTACTCCTTCGGAGATCCCTGCGTTTTTGTCGGATTATAGGGATGTTTTTGAGGAGCCTAAGCTCAATTCGCTCCCTCCTCATAGAGAGTGTGACTGTGCTATAGAATTGATTCCTGGCAGTAAGTTCCCTAAGGGTCGTTTATTTAATCTGTCACTGCCAGAGCATACTGCTATGCGGAATTATATTAAGGAGTCCTTGGAAAAGGGACATATTCGTCCATCTTCGTCCCCTCTGGGAGCAGGTTTTTTTTTCGTGGCAAAAAAAGATGGTTCCCTGAGGCCTTGTATAGATTATCGCCTTCTGAATAAGATTACAGTCAAATACCAGTATCCATTGCCATTATTTACTGATTTGTTTGCTCGCATTAAGGGGGCTAGGTGGTTCACTAAAATAGATCTTCGTGGTGCGTATAATCTGGTGCGGATAAAACAGGGTGATGAGTGGAAAACCGCATTTAATACGCCTGAGGGCCATTTTGAGTATTTGGTAATGCCTTTTGGACTCTCCAATGCTCCGTCAGTCTTTCAGTCCTTTATGCACAATATTTTCCGTGAATATCTGGATAAGTTTATGATTGTGTATTTGGATGATATTTTGGTGTTTTCTGATGACTGGGAGTCTCATGTTCTACAGGTCAGGAAGGTGTTTCAGGTTTTGCGGGCCAATTCTCTGTTTGTGAAGGGCTCAAAGTGTCTCTTCGGAGTCCAGAAGATTTCTTTTTTGGGGTACATTTTTTCTCCTTCTACTATTGAGATGGATCCCGTTAAGGTTCAGGCTATTTGTGACTGGACACAACCTACATCTGTTAAGAGCCTTCAAAAGTTCTTGGGGTTTGCGAATTTTTATCGTCGGTTCATTGCTAATTTTTCCAGTATTGTTAAACCTTTGACTGATTTGACTAAAAAGGGTGCTGATGTTGCTGATTGGTCTCCTGCGGCCGTGGAGGCCTTTCGGGAACTTAAGCGCCGGTTTTCTTCTGCTCCTGTGTTGTGTCAACCAGATGTTTCACTTCCTTTTCAGGTGGAGGTTGATGCTTCCGAGATTGGAGCGGGGGCGGTTTTGTCACAGAGAAGTTCTAGTGGCTCGGTGATGAAGCCATGTGCTTTCTTCTCTAGAAAATTCTCGCCCGCTGAGCGCAATTATGATGTGGGTAATCGGGAGCTTTTGGCCATGAAGTGGGCATTTGAGGAGTGGCGTCATTGGCTTGAGGGTGCTAAACATCGTGTGGTGGTCTTGACTGATCACAAGAATCTCATTTACCTTGAGTCTGCCAGGCGTTTGAATCCTAGACAGGCTCGTTGGTCGTTATTTTTTTCTCGTTTCAATTTCGTGGTTTCATACCTTCCAGGTTCAAAGAATGTGAAGGCAGATGCTCTTTCCAGGAGTTTTGTGCCTGACTCTCCTGGAGACACTGGGCCTGCTGGTATCCTTAGGGATGGGGTAATATTGTCCGCCGTATCCCCAGACTTGCGACGCGCATTGCAGGAGTTTCAGGTGGATAAACCGGATCGATGTCCACCAGAAAGACTGTTTGTTCCGGATGATTGGACCAGTAGAGTCATCTCCGAGGTCCATTCTTCTGTGTTGGCTGGTCATCCTGGAATATTTGGTACAAGAGACTTGGTGGCCAGGTCTTTTTGGTGGCCTTCCTTGTCTATGGATGTGCGTACCTTTGTGCAGTCTTGTGAAGTGTGTGCTCGAGCTAAGCCTTGCTGTTCACGGGCTAGTGGGTTGTTGTTATCATTGCCCATCCCGAAGAGGCCTTGGACGCACATTTCCATGGATTTTATTTCTGATCTCCCGGTTTCACAGAAAATGTCCGTTATCTGGGTTGTGTGTGACCGCTTTTCTAAGATGGTTCATTTGGTGCCCTTGCCTAAGTTGCCCTCCTCCTCTGAGTTGGTTCCTTTGTTTTTTCAGAACGTGGTTCGTTTGCATGGGATTCCGGAGAATATCGTTTCTGACAGGGGATCCCAGTTTGTGTCTAGATTTTGGCGGACGTTTTGTGCCAAGATGGGCATTGATTTGTCTTTCTCGTCTGCATTCCATCCTCAGACGAATGGCCAGACGGAGCGAACTAATCAGACCTTGGAAACTTATTTGAGGTGTTTTGTTTCTGCTGATCAGGATGACTGGGTTGCTTTTTTGCCACTGGCCGAATTTGCTCTTAATAATCGGGCTAGTTCTGCCACGTTGGTCTCTCCTTTTTTTTGTAATTCGGGGTTTCATCCTCGTTTTTCCTCTGGTCAGGGGGAATCTTCGGATTGTCCTGGAGTGGACGTGGTGGTGGACAGGTTACATCAGATTTGGAATCAGGTGGTGGACAATTTGAAGTTATCTCAGGAGAAGACTCAGCAGTTTGCTAATCGCCGTCGCCGCGTGGGTCCCCGACTTCTTGTTGGGGACTTGGTGTGGTTGTCTTCTCGTTTTGTCCCTATGAAGGTCTCTTCTCCTAAGTTCAAGCCTCGGTTCATCGGTCCTTATAGGATCTCGGAGATTCTTAACCCTGTATCTTTCCGTTTGGATCTCCCAGCATCGTTTGCTATTCATAATGTGTTCCATCGGTCGTTGTTGCGGAGGTATGAGGTGCCCGTTGTTCCTTCGGTCGAGCCTCCTGCTCCGGTGCTGGTGGAGGGAGAATTGGAGTATGTTGTTAAAAAGATCTTGGATTCTCGTGTTTCCAGACGCAAACTCCAGTATTTGGTTAAGTGGAAGGGTTATGGTCAGGAGGATAATTCCTGGGTGGTCGCCTCCGATGTTCATGCGACTGATTTGGTCCGCGCCTTCCATAGAGCTCACCCTGATCGCCCTGGGGGTTCTCGTGAGGGTTCGGTGACCCCTCCTCAAGGGGGGGGTACTGTTGTGGATTCTGTTTGTGGGCTCCCTCTGGTGGTTACTGCTGGTACTGGGTGACTTTGGTGGGTTGCGGCCTTTGGTTTCCACCTGTCCATCAGAGGCTGGGTGTTTCCTATTTTACCTGGCCTTTCTGTCATTTCCCTTGCCGGCTATCAATGTGTTCAGATGTGCTCTGTTTGGTTCCTGCCTACCTGCTCCCAGATCTTTCAGGATAAGCTAAGTGCTGATTTTCAGTTGTTTGGTTTTTTGTCCAGCTTGCTTAGAATGTCTCTATGTTAGCTGGTTGCTCTAGTGGACTGAGGTTCTCCCCATGTGCCATGAGTTGGCACATGGGTTCTTGTAATCTCAGGATGGTTTTTTTGATTAGGGTTTTTTGCTGACCGCTCAGTCCCCTTTTGTGTCATTCTGCTTTCTAGTTTTCAGCGGGCCTCTATTTGCTAAAGCTATATACATCATCTCTATGTGTGTGTGCCTTCCTCTCATTTCACCGTCAATACATGTGGGGGGCAACTATACCTTTGGGGTTAATTCCTCTGGAGGCAAGTGAGGTCTTTGTTTTCTCTGCAGTACTAGTTAGCTCTTAGGCTGGTGCGTGGCGTCTAGAACCAACGTAGGCACGCTCCCTGGCTATCTCTAGTTGCGTTTGTCAGGCGTAGGGCAGCGGTCAGCCCAGGTTCCATCACCCTAGAGCTCGTCCGATATTTATTATACTTTGCTTGTCCTGTGCTATCCCTAGCCATTGGGGATTCATGACACTGTCGGCTGCCTTTGACACAGTGGACCATTCCCTATTATTACAGACCCTCTCATCCCTTGGCATCACAGACTTGGCCCTATCCTGGATCTCATCATACCTAACAGACTGGACATTCAGCGTCTCCCACTCACACACCACCTCCTCACCTCGCTCCCTATCTGTCGGAGTCCCTCAAGGTTCAGTCCTTGGGCCCCTGCTCTTCTCCATTTATACCTTTGGCCTAGGACAGCTCATAGAATCTCATGGCTTTCAGTATCACCTCTATGCTGATGACACACAGATCTACATCTCTGGACCAGATATCACCTCCCTACTAACCAGAATCCCTCAATGCCTGTCCACTATTTCATCCTTCTCCTCCGCTAGATTTCTGAAACTTAACATGGACAAAACAGAATTCATCATCTTTCCCCCATCTCACACGACCCCCCCAACGAACCTAACCATTACAGTAAATGGCTGCCCACTCTCCCCAGTCCCACAAGCTCGCTGCCTCGGGGTAATCCTTGACGCTGATCTCTCCTTCAAACCACATATCCAAGCCCTTTCCACTTCCTGCCGACTTCAACTCAAAAATATTTCATGAATCTGTTCATTCCTCAACCAAGAATCTGCAAAAACCCTAGTCCATGCCCTCATCATCTCTCGCCTTGACTACTGCAACCTCCTGCTCTGTGGCCTCCCCTCGAACACTCTCGCACCCCTCCAATCTATTCTAAACTCTGCTGCCCGACTAATCCACCTGTCCCCCCGCTATTCCCCGGCCTCTCCCCTCTGTCAATCCCTTCACTGGCTCCCCATTGCCCAGAGACTCCAGTACAAAACCCTAACCGTGACGTACAAAGCCATCCACAACCTGTCTCCTCCATACATCTGTGACCTCGTCTCCCGGTACTTACCTACACGCAACCTCCGATCCTCACAAGATCTCCTTCTCTACTCCCCTCTTATCTCCTCTTCCCACAATCGTATACAAGATTTCTCTTGCGTATCACCCCTACTCTGGAACCCTCTACCACAACACATCAGACTCTCGCCTACCATCAAAATCTTCAAAAAGAACCTGAAGACCCACCTCTTCCGTCAAGCCTACAACCTGCAGTAACCACCGATCGAACAAACCGCTGCATGACCAGCTCTATCCTCACCTACTGTATTCTCACCCATCCCTTGTAGATTGTGAGCCTTCGCGGGCAGGGTCCTCTCTCCTCCTGTACCAGTTATGACTTGTATTGTTTAAGATTATTGTATTTGTTTTTACTATGTATACCCCTCCTCACATGTAAAGCGCCATGGAATAAATGGCACTATAACAATAAATAATAATAATAATGTGTTTGACTATATGTGGGATCATTATATTATGTGCAGGACTATATTTGGGATCATTATATTATGCGAAGGACTATATGTGGGGCCATTATATTATGGGCAGGACTATATGTGGGGTCATTATATTATGTGCAGGACTGTATGCGAGGCCATTATATTATGTGCAGGATTGTATGTGGGGCCATTATACAGTATTATATGCAGGATTATATGTGGGACCATTATATTATGTGCATGACTATATTTGGGGTCATTATATTATATGCAGGACTGTATGTGGGGCCATTATATTATGTGCAGGACTATATGTGGGGCCATTATATTAAGTGCAGGACTACGTGGGGCAACTATAATGTATGCAGGACTATATGTGGGTCCATTATATTATGTGGAGGAGTATATGTGGGATAATTGTATTATGTGCAGGAAAATATGTGGGGCCATTATATTTTGTGGAGGAATATATGTGGAGCTATTATATTTTGTGCAGGACTATGTGTGGGGCCATTATATTATGTGCAGAGCTGTATGTGGGGCCACTATATTTTGTGCAGGACGATATGTGGGTCCATTATATTACGTGCAGGACTATATGTGGGTCCATTATATTATGTGCAGGACTATTCGTGGGATAATTATATTATGTGCAGGAAAATATGTGGGGCCATTATATTTTGTGCAGGACTATATGTGGGGTCACTATATTATGTGCAGGGCTATATGTGGGGCCATTATATTATGTACAAGACTATATGTGGGGTTAATATATTGTATTATGTGCAGGACTATATGTGGGGCCAGTATATTATATGCAGAGCTGCATATGGAGCCATTATATTATGTGCAGGACTATATGTGGGGCCATTATATTATGTGTAGGACTATATGTGGGGCCATAATATTATGTGCAGGACAATATGTGGTGTCACGGATCCCACCGTTCTGCCTCCAATATGTCACTCATCCCACCAGATATGTCAGGGATCCCACCAATCTGTCACGGTTCATGGGGAAGATACCTTTATCATCTCCACCACTCACACCAATTTGTCACGAACCAGGGTTGTTTGGTCGCCCCTCGTTCCTTCTGAAGGGGATTTATATCCCAGTTCCAGTTTGGAACTTGCAGCTCTCTGGTGCTCCCTTTCCATCAGGTCAGTCAGGGTACTGCACCTAGGGTAATTAGTCGCCAGAAAGGCTGCCTGCTATGTACTGGCTATTGGGCATGCTGCAGCGAGCTCGATATAACTACTCCCACACAGGCGGGAACAATAATTATCAACGCCGCCGGTCGTTGCAAAGACGCCCGATTGCACAGGAAAAAGTAGGCTGCCAACAGCTCTTATTTTCTAAGGATTAACTGGTCTGGAGCTAACCCAAATCAGTAGCGTAATTCACTGCAGAGCATGCGACAGTTCGTTTAGAGCATGGAGAGACAATCTAGTAAATTATATATTTTAATCCAAAAAGAAGGTAGGCAGCGTTTACAAAGTATAAAAAGATATTATGAAGAAGACAAAATCATGTGTACATTACAATTACAAATAAAAAAGGATTCAAATTGAAAAAACACTTACATAACATTTAGATAATTTCATCTCGTGTTTGCCCAGGAGATTCATCAAGATGTATGTCACATCTATAGAGCAGCTGGACCCTGGGCAAAAAGACACTGAAAACTCCTGCTTCACACAGTTATTCCTAGCCCAAAACCCAGGCACTCCCCCTGTGGTGACATCACTTAGAGGCTGACACCTCCCCTTTACTTGGAGTATGAAAACTATTTTTCCGCATAGCTCACTATAGGAACCTCGTATAAGAAATTCACCAGGATCACGAGGTGCACCACATCGGGGCGATTCTTTTAAGTGTAAACACGGAGCAATTACCTGAACCGCTTACGAAGAAACCCGCAATTTGCACTCGTTGCGTTTAGCTGCTAGTGCTTTCAGTGGGTGATAGATCTATCGATAGAAATCCAGAATAAATCATTATTATATCCCTAGCCCGGATCGGTGCCCCGATATATCCCCATAATAGAACAAAGAAGCGCATGGTTCCTATACCAGTTTTGGCTGGTATTGGTTGGGAGGAGGGAATGAGTAGGTTTCACAGAGTCTGGTATTTGCAGCTGAAAGCCATAAAACTTCAGTGATTCTAGTGAGGGTTTTGAATTACACACATAGGCAGCAGGCAGAGTGAGAAGAGAGTAGGACGGAATGGCCCACAGCGTGTCTGTAAAGCCATGTAACCTTCTGAAACTAAACTCACAATATGGCATTTTTACATTATCGTGACATGTGGGGTCATTATATTATGTGCAGGACTATATGTGGGCCATTATATTATGTACAGAGCAGTATGTGGGGCTATTATATTATGTGCAGAGCTGTATGTGGGGCCATTATATTACATGCAGGACTATATATGGGGCCATTATATTATGTGCAGGACTATATGTGTGGCCAATATATTATGTGCAGGACTGTATGTGGGGTCATTATATTATGTGCAGGACTGTATGTGGGGTCATACTATGTGCAGGACTATATGTGGGGTCATTATATTATGTGCAGGACTGTATGTGGGGCCATTATATTATGTGCAGGATTATATGTGGGACCATTATATTATGTGCAGGACTATATGTGGGGTCATTATATTATGTGCAGGACTATATGTGGGGCCATTATATTATGTGCAGGACTATATGTGGGGCCATTATTTTATGCACAGAGCTGTATGTGGGGCTATTATAATATGTGCAGGTCTCTATGTGGGGCCATTAAATTATGTACAATGCTGTATGTGGGGCCATCATATTACGTGCAGGATTATGTGTGGGGCCATTATATTATGTGCAGTACTACAGGTGCTTTTCATAAAATTAGAATATCATCAAGTTTTTTTCAGTTCTTCATTACAAAAACTGAAACTTATACATTATATAGATATCCAAGAAGTATCGTTTCTCCTTGCAGAGATTGACTTGCTAAGCATGCCAAGATGAGGAGACTTAGGGTACCTTCACACTAACCGACTTTGCAACGATAACGATAGCGATCCGTGACGTTGCAGCGTCCTGGATAGCGATATCGTTGTGTTTGACATGCAGTAGCGATCAGGATCCTGCTGTGATATCGCTGGTCATTGCTGAAAGTTCAGAACTTTATTTGGTCGTCAGATCGGCGTGTATCGTTGTGTTTGACAGCAAAAGCAACGATGTCAGCGATGTTTTACAATGGTAACCAGGGTAAATATCGGGTTACTAAGCGCAGGGCCGCGCTTAGTAACCCGATGTTTACCCTGGTTACCATTGTAAATGTAAAAAAAACCCCACTACATACTCACCCTCTGATGTCTGTCACACGCCCCCCGCCGTCCGCTTCCCGCACTGACTGTGAGTGCCGGCCGTAAAGTAAAAGCAGAGCACAGCGGTGACGTCACCGCTGTGCTGTGCCTAAACGGCCGGCACTCACAGTCAGTGCAGGAAGCAGATGCCGGGGGACGTGTGACAGACATCAGAGGGTGAGTATGTACTGTTTGGTTTTTTTTACATTTACACTGGTAACCAGGGTAAAGATCGGGTTACTAAGCGCGGCCCTGCGCTTAGTAACCCGATGTTTACCCTGGTTACCCGGGGACTTCGGCATAGTTGGTCGCTGGAGAGCTGTCTGTGTGACAGCTCTCCAGCGACCACACAGCGACGCTGCAGCGATCGGCATCGTTGTCGATATCGCTGCAGCGTCGCTTAGTGTGAAGGTACCTTTAAAGCGGCAATGCTCCACTGGGTGCAAATTGTCTCTTCAGAGAGGAAGGGAGCTAGAACTCTAGTGCCACCTATTGGAAGGTAGCAATCCTACAAGTCAATATTGGTCCTTTAACGAGCCTCTCTTCCTCTCTGAAGAGACAATTTACATTTTATAGAGTCATTACAAACAGAGCAATATATTTCAAGTGTTTATATCTGTTAATCTTGATGATTATGGCTTACAGCCAATGAAAACTCCAAAATTATTATCTCAGTAAACTAGAATATTTTTTAACACCAGTTTGAAAAAATTATTTTAACATCTAAAATGTTTTCCTACTGAAATGTATATTCACTAAATGCACTCAATACTTGTCTGGGGCTCCTTTTGTATCAATTCCTGCATCAATGGGTCGTGGCTTGGAGGCGATCAGTCTGTGGCCCTGCTGAGGTGTTATGGAAGCCCAGGTTGCTTTGATAGCAGTCTTGAGCTCGTCTGCATTGTTGGGTCTGGTGTCTCTCATCTTCCTCTTGACAATACCCCTATCGATTATCTATGGGGTTAAGGTCAGACTAGTTTGCTGGCCAATCAAGCACAGTGATACTGTTTTTAAATCAGGTATTGGTTCTTTTGACAGTGTGGACAGGTGCCAAGTCCTGCTGGAGAATGATATTTCCATCTCCAAAAAGCTTGTTGGCAGAGGGAAGCATGAAGTATTCTAAAATTTCCTGATAGATGGCTGCACTGACTTTGGTCTTGATAAAACACAGTGGACCTACACTAGCAGATGACATGGCTCCCGAAACCATCATTGATTGTGGATACTTCACACTAGACCTTGGAAATCAAGGTCACAGAGTCTGTAGGAAGCGTGGAAAGGCACACAATCCAAGCTGTTTGAGGTCTAGTGTGAAGTTTCCACAGTCAGTGATGGTTTCGGGAGCCATGTCATCTGCTGGTATAGGTACACTGTGTTTTATCAAGACCAAAGTCAGCACAGCCATCTACCAGTAAATATTATTATATTATGTGCAGAGCTGTATGTGGGGATACTATATTATGCACAGAGCTGTATGTAGGACCATTATATTGTGTGCAGGACTATATGTGGGGTCATTTTATTATGTGCAGGACTATATGTGGGGCCATTATAATATGTGCAGGACTATATGTGGGGTCATTATATTGTGTGCAAGTCTATATGTGGGGTCATTATATTATGTGCAGGACTATATGTTGGGTCATTATATTATGTGTAGGACTGTATGTGGGGCCATTATAATATGTGCAGGACTATATGTGGGGTCATTATATTATGTGTAGGACTGTATGTGGGGCTTTTACATTATGTGCAGGACTATATGTGGGGCCAAGTTTAGACCAAGCTGCTGACAGAGCATACAATTTTGGATCTAAAGACAAAATGGTTTTCAGAAGGACATTCATTTTAAAGAGAATCTGTTATCAGATTCATGCTGCCTGAACCATAGGCAAAATGAATCAGACATTGGCTGCATGTTTACAGCCATGTATGTTATACTCAAACGCTGCAGTATTTCAGAAAAAACATGCTTTGAGGAAGAGACCTGTCACCCAAAGGGATAAAAGTGTGGGGAAATCAACCAGGGACTGTCTTCAGACCAGTCGGCCAAGATCCATAGTCCTCAGCTGACTTATCAAAGTATGTTTTCTCTGGAACTATATAAACTGTGCAGGAGGTGTGGGTTAAATCCGCGCTGCCTTAATGATGAAGTTCCAAGGATAATAAATTTAAAAGGTGGTTTATTCAACGCGTTTCAAGGTCAGTGCGACCTCTTCTTCAGGAAATTCCACATACAACATACAGATACAAGGTGCTTACATTGGTTAAATACCAACAGAGTTAAAAAAAAAAAAAAAAAAAAAAAGGCCAGATGGTCAGATGACATATGGTGTCAAAGTTCATGGTTCACAAAAGGTTAATACAACTTTGTTGGCACAGAATTCATTGAATGATAATCTTGCATTAATTTATATTTACAGGATATTAAATTAAAAGAGATGGTAATCAGTTGGTTAAGTTAATAGGTTAAATGTCTCTTCAATGAAAAAAGGCAAAAAAAGAACCTGTGAGATGAGATTCCCCAGTTACCAAGGTCTGCTGCATAATGCCCAGGTTACTGAGCCACACCTTTCCTTTCTTTGCATATAAAAGCTATTGATTATTAAGTTTGAATTCCACCTTAAACAAAAAATGTATTGTTAAAAAAAGAAATCTTTTATTATTAAAACAACTACTAAAAAATAGATAAAAAAATATATATATAAATTCCTGGACAGATTGTCTCTATTTCTCTTTTGGGGTTGTTCCATTCTATAACATCGTTTTTTTTTCTTTTTTTCTTTTTTTCCTTTTTCCCTTTTCCCTTTCCTCCTTTCCTCTCCTTCACTTTTACCAAGGCAAACATTGGAAGTAATTTAACTCAATTGGGAGCGACATGGCACTGAGCTTAAAGCATTAAAAAAAAAAAAAAAAAATAAAAAAAAAAAATAAAATATATATATATATATATATATATATATATATATATATACATATATATACATATATATATATACATACACACATACATACACATACACATATATATATATATATATATATATATATATATATATATATATATATATATATATATATATATATATATATATATATATATATATATATATATATATATGTCCACACTCCAATCCAGGAGATCTACACCAATACAAACCAATCATCAACCACATCAGGGGGCTATATACACACTAGACTAATTGTTTACTAAATGTGTTTCTCACAAATTAGGATATATAGATTAAATTATAAAAAATAAATAATTAAATAATTAAAAACATTGTTCATATCAAGGGACAATAAATACATCAGACTAATTATTTGATAATTTTCATGAATTAAAAATATATATTAGCATTTAAAGAAAATAGAGATTACATAGACAATTCTGTATATATATATATTACCAAATTAGATGAAAGCCTCAGTGATCTCATTCAGACCCTGCGGTTTCAAGCTCCCTAGTTTGTACATCCAATACACCTCCTTCCTATTTAATTTCATAGTTCTGTTGGGAACCTTTTCAGGGATGTGATCAATGGGACTGATTTTCAAATTATTAAAATCCTTATTATGTATTAGAGTGTAATGTCTAGATAGTCCATGGGTAAGGAGGCCCTTTTTTATGTTGTGCCTGTGTGAATTTAGCCGTAGATGGAGTGGTTGAATGGTTCTACCAACATACTGTTTGCCACAAGGGCACTCAATTACATAAATTACATATTCTGAATTGCAATTCAGAAAATGAGAGATCATAAATTTCTCTTTGGTGGCAAAAGAGATAATGCTGTCTGCTTTATGTTTGATGTTTTGGCAGCATAGACAGTTTTTTGATCCACATTTATAAATCCCTCTGATTGTGTTGGTAATATGATTATCCCTTGGATTGTTTAAGGGTTTCAGACGACTCGGTGCTATAATATTCCTGATGGTAGGTGCTCTGCGGAAGGTAATCTTAGGATTTCTAGAGAGAACTTTACTCAGAACGGGGTCATTTAATAGAATGTACCAGTTTTTTTGTAGAACATCACGTATTTCTTTATGTTCATTGTTATACTGTGTTATAAAATTCATCTTAAATTTTTTATCATCAGGATTTTTTACTCTGTTATGTAGTAGTGCTCCTTGATTTAATTTCATAGAATTATCAAAGGCTCGTTTTACTAGATTTGTGGGATAGTTCTGAGCACGAAATTTTTTACTCAATATGGTGGATTGTTCCTTATAATCAATATCAGCAGTGCAGTTCTTTCTAATTCGACAGAATTGGTTGTTTGGAATATTGTTTAACCATTTGGAGTAGTGACCACTGCTGAAATGAATGTAGCTATTTGCATCAACTTTTTTAAAAAATGTTTTGCTACAGATGTTGCCATCTTTTATAAAGAGTGTAACATCCAAGAAATTGATGTTATTATTATCATAAAGGGCAGTAAGTGAAAGACCCCAGTTATTATTATTAATTTGCTGGATGAAATTATCAACATTATTTTCTGTGTTATCCCAAATAAATATCAAGTCATCTATAAACCTTTTATAAAAAACAATTTGTTTCTGCCATGTTTCATTTAAAATAAATAATTCCTCAAAAACCCCCATAAAAAGATTTGCGAAAGTAGGTGCTACTTTCGAGCCCATTGCGGTCCCTTTGATCTGGTGATAAAATTCATTTTCGAAGGTAAAATAGTTATTTTTTAGTATAAAATCCAATCCTTTAATTAGAAAGTTTTTTTGAATTGAGGAGAGCCTATTATCAAATTTAAGGAAGTGATGAAAACATAGTAGTCCAACATCATGTGGGATGTTTGAGTATAGTGCTGAAACATCCATAGTAAGAAAGATGTACTCAGGTTTCCATAAAACTTTCTGTAAAAGCACTAATAAATGGGAGGAATCACAAAGGTGGCTATTAAGATTAAAAACATGTGTAAACATAATTCGATCAATATATAGTGCAAGATTGGAAGTCAGTGAATTTATACCTGCAATAATGGGCCTGCCTGGGGGGTTTTGTATATTTTTGTGTATTTTTGGCAAATGATAAAAGAATGGGATACTGGGGTTTTTTACGCATAAAAAGCTTTTTTCTTTGTTACTAAAAATATTTAGAGTCAATCCTTCTGCAATGAGATCATTATATTTCCGTATGGAGGATGCATAGTTATTAAAGGAACTTTTCTTATAATAGTTATTATCCGAGAGAATTTTTAAAGCTTCATTAATATAGTCACAACGATTTTGTAATCGATTTTGTATAAAATAATTAGTCTAGTGTGTATATAGCCCCCTGATGTGGTTGATGATTGGTTTGTATTGGTGTAGATCTCCTGGATTGGAGTGTGGACATATATATATATATATATATATATGTGTATGTGTATGTATGTGTGTATGTATATATATATGTATATATATATGTATATATATATATATATATATATTTTTATTTTTTTTTAATGCTTTAAGCTCAGTGCCATGTCGCTCCCAATTGAGTTAAATTACTTCCAATGTTTGCCTTGGTAAAAGTGAAGGAGAGGAAAGGAGGAAAGGGAAAAGGGAAAAAGGAAAAAAAGAAAAAAAGGAAAAAAAACGATGTTATAGAATGGAACAACCCCAAAAGAGAAATAGAGACAATCTGTCCAGGAATTTATATATATATTTTTTTATCTATTTTTTAGTAGTTGTTTTAATAATAAAAGATTTCTTTTTTTAACAATACATTTTTTGTTTAAGGTGGAATTCAAACTTAATAATCAATAGCTTTTATATGCAAAGAAAGGAAAGGTGTGGCTCAGTAACCTGGGCATTATGCAGCAGACCTTGGTAACTGGGGAATCTCATCTCACAGGTTCTTTTTTTGCCTTTTTTCATTGAAGAGACATTTAACCTATTAACTTAACCAACTGATTACCATCTCTTTTAATTTAATATCCTGTAAATATAAATTAATGCAAGATTATCATTCAATGAATTCTGTGCCAACAAAGTTGTATTAACCTTTTGTGAACCATGAACTTTGACACCATATGTCATCTGACCATCTGGCCTTTTTTTTTTTTTTTTTTTAACTCTGTTTGTATTTAAACAATGTAAGCACCTTGTATCTGTATGTTGTATGTGGAATTTCCTGAAGAAGAGGTCGCACTGACCTTGAAACGCGTTGAATAAACCACCTTTTAAATTTATTATCCTTGGAACTTCATCATTAAGGCAGCGCGGATTTAACCCACACCTCCTGCACAGTTTATATTGTCATACGGCCGTTGATCGGCTTGTGGATCTGCAGCAGCCGAAATCGTTACATGCTCTTCATTCAACAAAATCAGGTGAGCAATTCTAAGAAAGCTCTCTTGGTTATCTAAAGGATAAGACCCTATTTTGCGCTTTGTGTCTCCATTTTTTTTCCTATAGCTTCTCTGGAACTATGCCATATTGTAGAGTAAAGGTACCTTCACACGAAGCGACGCTGCAGCGATAGCAACAACGATGCCGATCGCTGCAGCGTCGCTGTTTGATCGCTGGAGAGCTGTCACACAGACCGCTCTCCAGCGACCAACGATGCCGAGGTCCCCGGGTAACCAGGGTAAACATCGGGTTGCTAAGCGCAGGGCCGCGCTTAGTAACCCGATGTTTACCCTGGTTACCAGCGTAAAAGTAAAAAAAACAAACAGTACATACTCACCTGCGCGTCCCCCAGCATCTGCTTCCTGACACTGACTGAGCTCCGGCCCTAATAGCAGAGCGGTGACGTCACCGCTGTGCTTTCACTTTCACTTTAGGGCCGGCGCTCAGTCAGTGTCAGGAAGCAGATGCTGGGGGCCGTGCAGGTGAGCATGTACTGTTTGTTTTTTTTACTTTTACGCTGGTAACCAGGGTAAACATCGGGTTACTAAGCGCGGCCCTGCGCTTGGTAACCCGATGTTTACCCTGGTTACCAGTGTAAAACATCGCTGGTATCGTTGCTTTTGCTTTCAAACACAACGATACACAGTGATCGGACGACCAAATAAAGTTCTGGACTTTATTCAGCGACCAGCGACATCACAGCAGGATCCTGATCGCTGCTGCGTGTCAAACGAAAAGATATCGCTAGCCAGGACGCTGCAACGTCACGGATCGCTAGCTATGTCGTTTCGTGTGAAGGTACCTTACGGCTACTTTCACACTAGCGTCGGGCCCGGCCCGTCGCAGTGCGTCGGGCCGAAGGTTACCGACGCTAGCGTTCTCTGCGCCGCACAACGGGGGCAGCGGATGCATTTTTCCAGCGCATCCGCTGCCCCATTGTGAGGTGCGGGGAAGTGCGGGGAGGTGCGGGGAAGTGCGGGGAGGTGGGGGCGGAGTTCCGGCCGTGCATGCGCGGTCGGAAAAAGCGTACCGTCGGCAGCAAAAAATGTTACATGTAGCGTTTTTTGCAGCCGACGGTCCGCCACAACACGGCGCAACCGTCGCACGACGGTTGCGACGTGTGTCAATCCGTCGCAATACGTCGCTTAATGTTAGTCTATGGGGAAAAAACGCATCCTGCAAGCACTTTTGCAGGATGCATTTTTTCTGCAAAACGACGCATTGTGACGGATTGCAGTTAACGCTAGTGTGAAAGTAGCCTAAGATATACCAGGCTGCAAATGTAAGGGGTATACCGGGACCGTGTGATACTCTACTCCCTCCCTCTGTGTAAATGTTACCCTTTATGTTAAAACTGTGTATGCATATAAATATGTTCTTCAGACATGTCATGTTTACCATAGAGAAAGTGTAGTACCCTGTTTGGCCCTCTAGATGGAGCTCAAGATGCCTTATTATAAGGAGTAGTGTTTATAGTTAATTGTAGGAGGGGTTACCTGGGGGATAAGATAGAGAGCTTCCTGCTTGCAGTTTAGTGAAGCCAGGGAGCTGAACAGCTCAGGAGGGCCTGAGTGCCCAGGCAGCATGGACGGGCTCCAGAGCCCAGTCTACCCAGCAGCTCTCCAACATTTAAGTGCAGTACCCAGTCATCCAGGGCCCACTGGGCCAGAAATATAGCTGTGCATCGGACTGAGAGCAGTGATGAATCAGAAGCTGAAAGCAGAGCCAGGACAGTACGGGGACGCAGGTGGCTCCATAATGTGGCAACTCGTCGCATGGGCTGATGCTCTCAGATCCAGGTCAAAACGGCTGAGGTAACTCCCAAGCACAGTGAGTTTGGACAGGGAGAACGCTGCATTACCACAAGATGCGGTATGACCCGGGTACGTACTTGAGGCCAAAAGAGGAGAAGTAGGGAAAGTAAGAAAAGTGGATTGTATGGAACTCACTGCTAGGAATGTAACTGAGAAGGATGTGCTGCGAAACGTAACAAGTAAAGTTTTGTGTTCAAAGTTAAAGTTGGACTATATTTAAATTTGTGTGCAGTTGTGTGAACGGAGCCAGCAACAGCTCAGAAGACATCCGGAAATCATGGATAACAGAGGGGCAAGTAGTCTCATAGAGATATGTTCTTTGCATGTGACTGGAGGCCGGGGTGCGCAAAGACCCTGCATTGATCTGCTTACTTCCCGCACGGGGCTGTGGACACCATGCGGGAAGTAAGCAGATTATGTGTGGTTGGTACCCATGGCGCATGGAGACTCTCCTCCACGGACTGGGCACCATATAATTGGTAAAAAAAAAAGAATTAAAATAAAAAATAGTCATATACTCACCCTCTGATGGCCCCCGCAGTCTTCCTGCCTCTCCGGTGCCTGCCGCCGCTTCGGTTCCTATAGCTGGTGTGTGTGAAGGACCTGCAATGACGTCGCGGTCTTGTGAATGGTCGCGTGACCGCTCATGTGACCGCTCAACGTGACCGCAACGTCATCGAAGGTCCTGCGCACACACACCATCTATAGGAACAGACGCCGCTGAGGAGATCGGCTGTCTGCAGGTGAGTATAACCATTTTTTTTTATTTTTTTTATTATTTTTAAACATTCTATCTTTTACTATTGATGCTGCATAGGCAGCATCTATAGTAAAAAGTTGGTCACACTTGTCAAACACTATGTTTGACAAATGTGACCAACCTGTCAGTCAGTTTTCCAAGCGATGCTACAGATCGCTTGGAAAACTTTAGCATTCTGCAAGCTAATTTAGCTTGCAAAATGGTAAAAAAAACATGAAAAAAACGGGGAAAAAAAAGCAAAAAAAAGATGCGGATTTCTTGCAGAAAATTTCCAGTTTTCTTCAGGAAATGTCTGCAAGAAATCCTGACGTGTGCACATACCCTTAGCCTCAGCCACAACTCCAGCCCAGGCCCTCCCTCACACAATAATACAGGCAGTGTCTGATTCACGCTGCCCGTGGTTTGGGCAGCATGAATCTGATGACAGATTCCCATAAGTATTTTCATATCATATCACTACTGTAGTACATCGTAATTCTATAATACAATGATAATCTATATATATATGAGGCATCGTGATTACTCACTAATCCCGCCCCCTGCGCAGTAGCTCCGCCCTCACCACATCACCACACATAATCCTGCCCCCCACCCCATTATCACACACAATCCCACCCCCACCATATTACCACACATAATCCTGCCCCCCACCACATTACCACACATAATCCTGCCCCCACCACATTACCACAGATAATCCAGCCCCCCCACCACATTACCACAGATAATCCCCCCCCCCACCACATTACCACACATAATCCTGCCCCCCACATTACCACACACAATCCGCACCACATCACCACACACAATCTTGCCCCCCAAAAATCCCGCCCCATCACCACACATAATCCTGCCCCCCACCACATCACCACACATAATCCCGCCCCTTCAACACATCACCATACAATCCCACCCCCCAACACATCACCACACATAATCCCGTCCCCACCACCCCATTACCACATATAATCCTGCCCCCCACCACATTACCACACATAATCCTGCCCCCACCACATTACCACAGATAATCCCGCCCCCCACCACATCACCACACATAATCCCGCCCGCACCACATTACCACAGATAATCCCACCCCCACCACATTACCACAGATAATCCCGCCCCCACCACATTACCACCCGTAATCCCGCCCCCCACCCCATCACCACCCATAATCCTACCCCCCACCCCATCACCACACATAATCCCGCCCCCCACCCCATCACCACACATAATCCCGCCCCCCACCCCATCACCACACATAATCCCGCCCCCCACCCCATCACCACACATAATCCCGCCCCCCACCCCATCACCACACATAATCCCACCCCCCACCCCATCACCACACATAATCCCTCCCCCCACCACATCACCACACTTAATCCCGCCCCCCACCACATCACCAATATGGCTAAATAGAGCTGTAAGGGGCACAATAAGGGACAAAAAGAAAGCATTTAGAGAATTAAAGGAAGTAGGTAGTGAAGAGGCATTAAATAAATACAGAAAATTAAATAAATTCTGTAAAAAGCAAATCAAGGCAGCAAAGATTGAGACAGAGAGACTCATTGCCAGAGAGAGTAAAAATAATCCCAAAATATTCTTTAACTATATAAATAGTAAGAAACTAAAAAATGACAGTGTTGGCCCCCTTAAAAATAGTCTGGGTGAAATGGTGGATGAGGATGAGGAAAAAGCCAATATGCTAAATGACTTTTTTTCATCAGTATTTACAAAAGAAAATCCCATGGCAGACAAAATGACTAGTGATAAAAATTCCCCATTAAATGTCACCTGCTTAACCCAGCAGGAGGTACAGCGGCGTCTAAAAATAACTAAAATTGACAAATCTCCGGGCCCGGATGGGATACACCCCCGAGTACTGCAGGAACTAAGTACAGTCATTGATAGACCATTATTTTTAATCTTTAAAGACTCCATAATAACAAGGTCTGTACCACAGGACTGGCGTATAGCAAATGTGGTGCCAATATTCAAAAAAGGGGCAAAAACTGAACTTGGTAATTATAGGCCAGTAAGCTTAACCTCTACTGTGGGTAAAATCCTGGAGGGCATTCTAAGGGATACTATACTGGAGTATCTGAAGAGGAATAACCTTATGACCCAGTATCAGCACGGGTTTACTAGGGACCGTTCATGTCAGACTAATTTGATCAGCTTCTATGAAGAGGTAAGTTCCGGACTGGACAAAGGGAACCCAGTGGACGTAGTGTATATGGACTTTTCCAAAGCTTTTGATACGGTGCCACACAAAAGGTTGTTACATAAAATGAGAGTAATGGGGATAGGGAAAAATATGTGTAAGTGGGTTGAGAGCTGGCTCAGGGATAGGAAACAAAGGGTGGTTATTAATGGAGCACACTCAGACTGGGTCGCGGTTAGCAGTGGGGTACCACAGGGGTCAGTATTGGGCCCTCTTCTTTTTAACATATTTATTAATGACCTTGTAGGGGGCATTCAGAGTAGAATTTCAATATTTGCAGATGACACTAAACTCTGCAGGGTAATCAATACAGGGGAGGACAATTTTATATTACAGGATGATTTATGTAAACTAGAAGCTTGGGCTGATAAATGGCAAATGAGCTTTAATGGGGATAAATGTAAGGTCATGCACTTGGGTAGAAGTAATAAGATGTATAACTATATGCTTAATTCTAAAACTCTGGGCAAAACCGTCAATGAAAAAGACCTGGGTGTATGGGTGGATGACAAACTCATATTCAGTGGCCAGTGTCAGGCAGCTGCTACAAAGGCAAATAAAATAATGGGATGTATTAAAAGAGGCATAGATGCTCATGAGGAGAACATAATTTTACCTCTATACAAGTCACTAGTTAGACCACACTTAGAATACTGTGCACAGTTCTGGTCTCCGGTGTATAAGAAAGACATAGCTGAACTGGAGCGGGTGCAGAGAAGAGCGACCAAGGTTATTAGAGGACTGGGGGGTCTGCAATACCAAGATAGGTTATTACACTTGGGGCTATTTAGTTTGGAAAAACGAAGACTAAGGGGTGATCTTATTTTAATGTATAAATATATGAGGGGACAGTACAAAGACCTTTCTGATGATCTTTTTAATCATAGACCTGAGACAGGGACAAGGGGGCATCCTCTACGTCTGGAGGAAAGAAGGTTTAAGCATAATAACAGACGTGGATTCTTTACTGTAAGAGCAGTGAGACTATGGAACTCTCTGCCGTATGATGTTGTAATGAGTGATTCATTAATTATATTTAAGAGGGGACTGGATACCTTTCTGGAAAAGTATAATGTTACAGGGTATATATACTAGATTCCTTGATAAGGCGTTGATCCAGGGAACTATTCTGATTGCCGTATGTGGAGTCGGGAAGGAATTTTTTTCCCCATGGTGGAGTTACTCTTTGCCACATGGGTTTTTTTTGCCTTCCTCTGGATCAACATGTTAGGGCATGTTAGGTTAGGCTATGGGTTGAACTAGATGGACTTACAGTCTTCCTTCAACCTAAATAACTATGTAACTATGTAACTATGTAACCACACACAATCCCGCCCCACATTACAACACATAATACCGCCCCCACCACATTACCAGATAATCCTGCCCCCCACCACATCACCACACATAATCCCGCCCCCACCCCATCACCACACATAATCCCGCCCCCCACCATATCACCACACATAATCCCACCCCCACATCACCACACAAAATCCCGCCCCCATCACATCACCACACAAAATCCCGCCCCCACCACATTACCACACAATCCCGCCCCCACCACATTACCACAGATAATCCCGCCCCCCACCCCATCACCACACACAATCCCGCCCCCCACCCCATCACCACATAATCCTTCCCCCCACCCCATCACCACACACAATCCCGCCCCCCCACCCCATCACCTCACACAATCCCGCCCCCCCAACCCATCACCACACACAATCCCACCCCTCACCCCATCACCACACATAAATCCCACCCCCCCACCCCATCACCACATAATCCCGCCCCCCCACCCCATCACCACACATAATCCCGCCCCCACCACATCACCACACATAACCCAGGCCCCCCACCACATTACCACACATAATCCCGCCCTCTGTTGTTAATTCTGCTCTTGGGCTCCCTCCGGTGGTTATAAGTGGTAGCGCTGCTGTCTGTCTTTCACAGCAGTCATCAGGTGTGTCCACTTTGGACTGGGCTATTTAGTCTGGCTTCACCCTTTAGTCAGTGCCAGTTGGCCATTGTTCCTGGAGGATTCACATCCTTTCCTGGTCTCTCCTGCTTGCTGTGCATTTCATCAATGATAAGTTCTGGCTTGCTTTTTGCTGTCCACATTTTGTGGGCTTAATAGTTCAGTTCATTTTCATGTTTGTTTTGTCCAGCTTGGTCTGTGCAAGGATTTGTTCAGCCATGCTGGTATCTCTGGAGATGCAGATATACCCTCCATATCTTTAGTTAGATGTGGAGCTTTTGTATTTTTCTGTGGTGGATATTTTCTAGTATTTTAATACTGACCACATAGTACTCTGTTCTTTCCTTTCTATCTAGCTAGTACGGCCTCCTTTGCTAAATCCTGATTTCAGTCTGCGTATGTTATTTCCCTCTCCTCTCACAGTCAATATTTGTGGGGGGCTGTCTATCCTTTGGGGGTTTTCTCTGAGGCAAGATAGTTTTCCCTTTTCTTATCTCTAGGGGTATTTAGATCTCCGGCTGTGATGAGGTGTCTAGGGAGTGTTAGGTACATCCCACGGCTGCTTCTACTTGCGGTGTTAAGTTCAGGGTCTGCGGTCAGTACAGGTACCACCTTCTCCAGAGTGTCCCCCATGCTGCTCCTAGGCCACCATATCATAACAGCCCTCCCACCACATTACCACACATAATCCCGCCCCCCACCACATCACCACACATAATCCAGGCCCCCACCACATTAACACACATATTCCCGCCCCCCCACCACATCACCACACATAATCCCGCCCACCCACCACCACACATAATCCCGCCACCATATCACCACACATAATCCCACCACCACATCACCACACATAATCCCGCCACCCACCACATCATCACACTAAATCCTGCCCCCACCACATTGCTACTGATAATCCCGCCCCCACCACATTACCACACATAACCCCGCCCCCCACCACATTAGTACAGATAATCCCGCCCCACCACATTACCACACATAATCCCGCCCCCCACCACATTACCTGAGATAATCCCGTCCCCCACCACATTACCACACATAATCCCGCCCCCCACCACATTACCACAAATAATCCCGCCCCACCACATTACCACACATAATCCCGCCCCCCACCACATCACCACACATAATCCCGCCCACACACCACATCACCACACATAATCCCGCCACCACATCACCACACATAATCCCACCACCACATCACCACACATAATCCTGCCCCCCCACCACATTACCACACATAATCCCGCCACCCACCACATTACCTGAGATAATCCCGCCCCCCACCACATTACCACACATAATCCCGCCCCCCACCACATTACCACAAATAATCCCGCCCCATCACATTACCACACATAATCCCGCCCCCCACCACATTACCACAGATAATCCCGCCCCCCACCACGTTACCACAGATAATCCCGCGCCCCCACCACATTACCAAACATAATCCCGCCCCCCACCACATTACCACACATAATCCAGCCCCCTACCACATTACCACACATAATCCCGCCACCACATCACCACACATAATCCCACCACCACATCATCACACATAATCCCGTGCCCCCAACACATCACTACACATAATCCCACGCCCCCATTACATCACCACACATAATCCCGCCCCCCACCGCATCATCACACTAAATCCCACCCCCCACCACATTACTATAGATAATCCCACCCCCCACCACATTACCACACATAATCCCGCCTCCACCATATTACCACACATAATCCCGCCTCCCACCACATTACCAGAGATAATCCCGCCCCCCACCACATTACCACATATAATCCCGCCCCCCACCACATTACCACACATAATCCCGCCCCCCACCACATTACCGCAAATAATCCCACCCCAATCACTTTGCCACACACAATCCCACCCCCACCACATTACCACACATAATCCTGCACCCCCACCACATTACCACACATAATCCCGCCCCCCACCACATTACCACATATAATCCCGCCCCCCACCACATTACCACACATAATCCCGCCCCCCCACCACATTACCACAAATAATCCCACCCCCACCACATTACCGCAGATAATCCCGCCCCCCACCACATTACCACAGATAATCCTGCCCCCCCACCACGTTACCACAGATAATCCCGTGCCCCCACCACATTACCT
Organism: Ranitomeya variabilis; assembly: GCF_051348905.1. NCBI lineage: Eukaryota > Metazoa > Chordata > Amphibia > Anura > Dendrobatidae > Ranitomeya > Ranitomeya variabilis. The sequence continues at coordinate 235,323,338 of NC_135237.1, forward strand.
AACATTATCCCGCCCCCCACCACATTACCACACATAATCCAGCCCCCCACCACATTAGCACACATAATCCCGCCACCACATCACCACACATAATCCCACCACCACATCATCACACATAATCCCGTGCCCCCAACACATCACCACACATAATCCCACGCCCCCATTACATCACCACACATAATCCCGCCCCCCACCACATCATCACACTAAATCCCACCCCCCACCACATTACTACAGATAATCCCGGCCCCCACCACATTACCACACATAATCCCGCCTCCCACCACATTACCAGAGATAATCCCGCCCCCCACCACATTACCACATATAATCCCGCCCCCCACCACATTACCACACATAATCCCGCCCCCCACCACTTTACCGCAAATAATCCCACCCCCATCACATTGCCACACACAATCCCGCCCCCCACCACATTAAAACAGATAATCCCGCGCCCCCACCACATTACCACACATAATCCCGCGCCCCCACCACATTACCTCACATAATCCCGCCCCCCACCACATTACCACACATAATCCCGCCCCCACCACATTACCACACATAATTCCGCCCCCCACATTACTACAGATAATCCCGCCCCCCACCACATTACCACACATAATCCAGCCCCGCCACCACATTACCACATATAATCCCGTCCCCCCACCACATCACCACACATAATCCCGCCCCCACCACATCATCACACTAAATCCCACCCCCCACCACATTACTACAGATAATCCCGCCCCCCACCACATTACCACACATAATCCCGCCCCCCCACCACATTACCGCAAATAATCCCACCCCCATGACATTGTCACACACAATCCCGCCCCCCACCACATTAACAGATAATCCCACGCCCCCACCACATTACCACACATAATCCCGCACCCCCACCACATTACCACACATAATCCCACCCCCCACCACATTACCACACATAATCCCACCCCCCACCACATTACCACACATAATTCCGCCCCCCACATTACTACAGATAATCCCGCCCCCATCACATTACCACACATAATCCAGCCCTGCCACATTACCACATATAATCCCGCCCCCCACCACATCACCACACATAATCCCATGCCCCCATTACATCACCACACATAATCCCGCCCCCCACCACATCATCACACTAAATCCCACCCCCCAACACATTACTACAGATAATCCCGCCCCCCACCACATTACCACACATAATCCCACCCCCACCACATTACCACACATAATCCCGCCCCCACCACATTACCACACATAATCCCGCCTCCCACCACATTACCGCAAATAATCCCACCCCCATCACATTGCCACACACAATCCCGCCCCCCACCACATTACCACAGATAATCCCACGCCCCCACCACATTACCACAGATAATCCTGCGCCCCCACCACATTACCACACATAATGCTGCCCACCACATTACCACACATAATCCTGCCCCCACCACATTACCACACATAATTCCGCCCCCCCACCACATTACTACAGATAATCCCGCCCCCCACCACATTACCACATATAATCCCGCCCCCCCACCACATCATCACACATAATCCAGGCCCCCCCACCACATTACCACAGATAATCCCGCGCCCCCACTACATTAGCACACATAATCCCGCCCCCCACCACATTACCACACATAATCCCGCCCCCCACCACATTACCACACATAATCCCGCCCCCTCACCACATTACTACAGATAATCCCGCCCCCCACATTACCACACATAATCCTGCACCCCACCACATTACCACACATACTCCCGCCCCCATCACGTCACCACACATAATCCAGGCCCCCCACCACACACACATAATCCTGCCCCTCCACCACATTACCACACATAATCTCGCCCCCCACATAACCACACATAATCCCGACCCCCACCACATCATCATACATAGTCCCGCCCCCCACTCCATTACCACACATAATCCCGCCCCCCCACCATATCACCACACATAATCCCGCCCCCCGCCCCATTACCACACATAATCCAGCCCCCAACACATCACCACACTATTGTTATTAACTTCATTTTAAGTTAATTTACCACCTGCGTAAGTGCTATTGAATGTTGTCATTATTTACTTTTGTTTAATCACCAGCAGCGTTAATTAGATAGCAATGAGCATGCCGAGCGTTAGCTGGCTGGAAACATCTAGTATAAATGATAGCTGATTGTCCCATTTTTGTGGCACTTTCTCTTTGTTTACAGATATCTAATATATTAATGCCATTAGTTAATAGCTAAAATAAAAGAGAAGAGAATAAAAACAGATTGACAGATGGGTGTTTAGTATTTGTATTACGGACTACAAAATTTAGTGAGAAAACTAGATTTTGATTGTAAATGTAAACATCTATTTGATGTAATAATTCAGCTTGTACATCAAACATATTGTATTATAACAAAAACAAGTGGATAGACAGCCAGAATACCTGAATTTGGGAACTGACTCTGGTCGCTTGGCCCTGGGAGAGAGTATACAGAGCGTTGTCTGGCTCAGACTGAAGGGTGGGTGAATATCCGCTTTCCTCATTCACTTTCAGGCCTGGGGAATCCTGCTACCACAAATCAATGAGTCATTTGTCAGTCATTGCAATAATTACACTATTTATACACCACATATCTATGCTGGTATTTCATAAATTGATTACTTGAAGCTTAAAAGATTATTTGATGGCATCATTCATAAAAGCGCATGACAAATGACATCATTAATACTGGCAGTGAACACATCTATATTAAACTGAATAAACATGGTATACATTACTATCATAATAAAACATCCACAATATTATTCATCATGAGTTCAAACCTCTGCATTAAAGGGAATGTGACAACCGATTCATGCTGCCAAACCATAGGCAGCATGAATCATGGTCCAACTCTGTTGCTTCAGCCAGGTATGTTTTACTATGAAAAGTTATGATGTGTCAGAGAAAACACATTCAAAAGCAGGTTGGGGACCATGAAGTTTGGGTGACTAGCCCAAGAGGCATATCCAGGGTGGCTTCTCCATGACTTACTTCCCTGGAGTGACAGATCTTCCCCTACATGTGTGTGTAGGAAGAATCCAGTCAATCAAGGGAAGCTGGACAGGAAGAAGCCAGCAAATAATGGTCGCCTGAAATGCATGGTTTCTGGACGGCCTTTAATTGTATCTTTTCTCAAAAACTGGAGCATTTCAGAATAAAATATAGCTCCCTGAAATGACAAAGCCACAATCTTATTCATGTTGTCTGTGGCTCAGGCAGCATGAATCTGTTGTCAAGTTTAAAATGTTTCCAGTAGAACATAAAGTTATAGTGCACTAAAACTGATGCATTACATTAGGTTTATGCATTAATAACAAGACGTGTTCTTTAATGATAAGAATGTAGAGTAATAAATATACCCTCAATCAATACATTATATTGCTGATTCAGATGACAATGACAGTAGAAGGAAGAACAAAAAAGGATAATACCTCATATCAGTAAAATCATCAGTGCCAAAACTATTTCCTTTCCAATACGTTTTTATAAGTAATCCCAGTTCAAAGTATACATTTATCATCCAATAGCATAATCCATGTCAACTCTCATCAGGCTGAAGTTACCCATATAAATGAAGTGAGATGGCGTGTTTATGGGCTTCATTCCAGCCACATTCAGCAGAGATGCTGCATTAGGGACCACATTTTGTAATGAAGCCCATCACTTCTCATCTACCTGACTAACTTCACCTGGGTGTGAGGGTGATTGATTACACAGGTCAACAAAAAAAAAAATTTTTTTCTGGTGTCCAAAATATTTTAATGAATTTGGGGTATTTTTGGGGTGCTGATTCTGAATATGCTATCAGTTTTGCCAGATTGGCTCAAGTTTTTGACATTTTTGGTATCTTATTTATAGCACTTGTTGGTAAATGCGACGCATCATCTCATTAATTTCTTTGGATTAGTACTTGAACTGAGCAGTTCTCAATATAGTTTTGTGTTAATTAGTGTTCTAAAAGTTTGTTCATAGCTTGATTTTTGCACTAACTTTATGTTGTTGTCTGTTTTCCAGTGAAAAGCATGAACTCATCAAGAAGAAGTTGTCTTAACGATCCAGACTCATTCTGTTACATTTGTGGTGAATACACACTGCCAAAACATAGAAAAAACATAACAGACTTCGTAAAAAAAGTGTATTTTGCCTATTTTGGAGTTATGCTTGGGGACCAAGACAAGTTTTGGGCACCACACATAGTGTGCAAAGCATGTATCGAATTATTACGAAAATGGAGCAAAGGACAAAGAAAAAGCTTCAAATTTGGTGTTCCAATGGTGTGGAGAGAGCCAAAAAATCATCATGATGACTGTTATTTCTGTGCAGTGCAAGTGCAAGGATTCAATAAGCATAAGAAACGAAAATGGGAGTAACATGGAATCTGCAAGAAGGCCTGTCCCTCATTGTGAAGATGTGCCTGTACCTGTGTTTACCATAAATAACAGTCATCATGATGATTTTTTGGCTCTCTCCACACCATTGGAACACCAAATTTGAAGCTTTTTTTTGTCCTTTGCTCCATTTTCGTAATAATTCGATACATGCTTTGCACACTATGTGTGGTGCCCAAAACTTGTCTTGGTCCCCAAGCATAACCCCAAAATAGGCAAAATACACTTTTTTTACGAAGTCTGTTATGTTTCTTCTATGTTTTGGCAGTGTGTATTCACCACAAATGTAACAGAATGAGTCTGGATCGTTAAGACAACTTCTTCTTGATGAGTTCATGCTTTTCACTGGAAAACAGACAACAACATAAAGTTAGTGCAAAAATCAAGCTATGAACAAACTTTTAGAACACTAATTAACACAAAACTATATTGAGAACTGCTCAGTTCAAGTACTAATCCAAAGAAATTAATGAGATGATGCGTCGCATTTACCAACAAGTGCTATAAATAAGATACCAAAAATCTCAAAAACTTGAGCCAATCTGGCAAAACTGATGACATATTCAGAATCAGCACCCCAAAAATACCCTAAATTCGATGAAATATCTTTGGCACCAAAAATGCTGTTGACCAGTGTTATTCAATTATACACAGTATGAATGTTAGATACATTTTTACTCTGAACTATGATTGATTATAAAGTGGCAGTGGAAAGAAAAAAGTTTTGGTACTGACTACGGTATTTGGCACAAGCCAAAAGGGTATGAGGGTCTAACTTAGATCTCTCTCGTACTTAGTTTAACATGCATAAGATGTTTCAGTGGCAGTTTTAGTAAGTGTTTTATTCTTTAATATATAATTGTACATTTCCTTTTCTCAGCTCAAGTGTATGACCTTACAATTCTGTACATTAAATCTTCCTTGACATTTCTCTAATATCTCTCTGCTCTGCAGGCTATTTGAAGCAATCATCACATGACCACTTATGAGACGTGCATACTTTCTGTCCCATCTGTACCATCTAACCGAGCTGTTCTCCTCTTCCCACAGACTGAATTCTAGAATGTATTTGGCCACTCATCACTGCTACAATATTATCATCATCATCATCTGTACAATCTAACTGAGCTGTTCTCCTCTTCCCACAGGTATGCACTGAATGTCCCCAGCTCTCGCTGAGTCCTGAATGTCTCTGTATATTGCATTGATTATCTATGGTATGCACTGAATGTCCCCAGCACTCCCTGAATCCTGAATGTTTTGTATATTGCATTGTCTATGGTATGCACTGAATGTACCCAGCTCTCCCTGAATCCTGAATGTCTCTGTATATTGCATTGATTTTCTATGCTTTCCCTGGCATCTGAGTGTCTATGAGCAGCGCATATAATCTTTTTCTGGTATGCTTTCTTACGCATCATCTTGTTTCCATGACCTGTTTCATGTCTCTCATTATGTTATTCTGGCATTATGTTATTCTCTCATTATGTTATTCTTTGAGTGGTCAGTCCAACCCCTCCCTTTCTTTATGACCTTTGCTTAACTCTCTACATCTGGTCTCCCATACCCACCCACCTCCTCATTCACACCTGATTGCCCTTAGCTGGGGATATATTCAGACCCATGAGTCTGACCCAGACGTAGTCTGATCCATGCATCTTTCACATTCCATCTTTTAAATTACAACCTTTTAATTACTTTGAATTAGACAGAATTGGACTGGAATTGACTGAAAGGTAACAGAATACCAAACCACTACAATGTTTCGGTTTCTTTTCTCTTTCACCCCCATACTACTTTCCTTCTTACAATCTCCTGCAATCCCTACACCCAGCAAAGAACTAGTCATTTCTTCCTCCATCCTTCCCAGCCATCTCACCTTCTCCTCAGAACTGTTCCTCCACATACAATCCTTTTTCTCCAGACACATACGGCCCCATCATGTCCTATCCTGCTCCCACCTTCTAACGCTCTGTCTGCTACTCCTCATCTCTGGTGATGTATCTCCAAATCCTGGCCCTCCTCAACACATCCCCACACTAATTTCTAACCCTCTGCCACGATC